>NC_047128.1:27694589-28007922 GCF_009829125.3 Periophthalmus magnuspinnatus
ACACAAAAACATCGGAAATCTTTAAATGTGTGACTAGACATTTCCACAGGTCAAGGTTAAGATACAAGTCCACATTTGCCAAGTTAACAGTCTCTCTTCCTCAGGGCCATGCAGCTCATTGCAAGGTGACCTAGAACAACTAATGGTGACTAATATGCCATGTAAAGGGTCATAACTTGCCACAGCACTTCCCAGAGAAATCGGCAATCAATACACAAATTCTTCAATCTCGTCTCCGCTGCAATGAAACCCACGGAAACGTATAATGCAGAAATAATGTACATTTACATCCAATTTCACAGAGATGGAACATAAACACCTGGCATGTTTATATTCAGTGTTTCAGGAGAATGCTTTTCCATTACAAATTCTGACTCGCTGTTCAGGGATAGGGAACAAGCTTTGTAATTGAATGAGCATCATGGTCACATTTCAGCACTGAAGGCCTCTCCTCTTTATATTGCGGCATGTTACTTTTTTTTCTACAAAGAGGGAGGAGGAAGTCTCAACATGTTGTCACTGAGTGTTTTCTGTAACACTGGAGAAAATAATCCTTCCGACTTAGAAGCAGTGAATGTATTTCGCAGGTATCCGTCATCCCGGTGTCAATCCTGCCGGCAGATTTCACACGCCATTGGCCCCACCGCACTGCAGACTGTGCACTCCCTGACTGCATAAATAGGATGCATTCAGTCCACCTCTGAGGCAAATGTACGATATAAGGAGACAAAAAAGGGAAATAAAACAAAAGCAAACAAAAAACTATAAAATCTGTACATATGACTATCAGCATCAACATTACATAGATTTATATATGAGTTTTGAAAAGACTTTTACGTCTGATGCCCTTTCTAACCCAATTTTCTGCACACGTAGGTCTTACACAAAGTACACAGGAACACGATTTAGCATTGGTTGAATTACCAACTGTTGGGGGAAGTGTCTGGAGAAACATGCTAATACATTATAATTTGCTAATACAGCACTTTTACCTCCTCAAAGGCAGCTACAACATAATAAAAGCAATTGTGGTCATTATCTTAACAATTCATAATAAAATTCCTAAGAGCTTAGCAAGATAATTGTGTTGTGCCAAGGCCTGTTGACAAGTTTTAAATCCACCTCTGCTCAAACCTGTGCTGTGTACGCACAACTGTTGCCATGTCAAGATCCAGGTGAAAGCTGATAAGAAGAAGCTGAATGGGAGCAGGGTTCTGTAAGAATGCACTTCATTTTGGGTGCAGTACCTTTACAATAGTGCATGGGTGGTGTAGTGCCATGCCTTTGATCAGCAGATGGAGACAATGCAGCTCTTCTTAGCCCTGTGGCAGCGGGGCTTACCTGCAGGGACTGAACACCTTAAAGAGGCTTTAACCCTCCTTTGGATCCAGCTGACACGATTCATGCGAGCTGGGTGTGGATATGAGTCCCCACTGTGGAACTGTGTCTTTCATGTCTGCCTGTTTATGAGAATATGGATATGGGTTTTAGGGGCTTGTGGGTGTTCCTTAAAGCAGCGCTACAACCTTCGCCCAGGCCTGATCCCTGACGAGCCAGAATCTACCTCTCGATGAATTGCATGTAGCACACTTAATTCCTATAAGAACATGCTGCACAAGGGCCCTCATCTTGGAAACAGAAAGGTATTTGAGAGCAGATTAATATTATGAACAGTAATATTCCCCCGGCGGCATCTGCATGTGCCAGGGATTACAGAGCTCTGGGCTGATTACCAGTGCAGGAAGAAGGGTTACAAGTCCAAAAAACTTTTTTTTCCGATTTTCTTTCTGATTCAGTCCAGGACGTGAGAGTCAGAAGCCAATAGAATACTGCATATCACTGTAGGAGGGATATTTGAAGACTATATATCTGAAACAAAATAAAAATTAACATAAAAGTTCCCAGGCCAACACAGTAAACTAGATGAACATTTTCTGTGTAAATCACCATCTGACATCAATCACACTTTAAGCCACAAACCCAAGAAGCAAGTAGTAATGCAGCGTCTTCCTGGAAAAAATAATCATTGTAACAAACAGAAACCAATAGAATACAGCATATAACTAGAGGCACTATTTCGAGACTATACATCTTAGACTGAATCAAAATTAACATAAGAGTTCACATGATGTTCACACCAGCCTCTTAAAAAGGCACAGTACCTTTTTATGTGGCAGCAGGCTATTAGTTTTGTAAATTAAATTAGGAAGCATACAAGGTTTAAAGTAGCAAAACGAATCTCCCAAAGGGGCAGCCGGATCCCCAAGGCACCACGTCCGGTCCCTTGTTGATATCAGTTTTCAGGGAAGCACATAATATTTAGACCTTGCTCAGTATATGGCTCATTATTCTTCTAGACACCAGACTGATGCCAGGCCACGCGTGAGAAGTGAGCCAAGGAAATCACCTTCAGGAGATGTCTTTTGACAGAAGACGCAGCAATTTCCTCAGCACTCCTTAGCGTGAGGACAACATGTGGTCCACTGTGACCATATGCAACCAATAAGTCACCTAACTAAGCCCATGTAACGGGCACACAAGCGAGGGGGAGTGGACCAACAGGCCTCTCGTGTCAGGAATTATCCATAGCTGCCTAGCTGTGATGCCGTAATATAGTACCTTGAAAGAAAAGAAACAACACTGTTTCCATTTAGTGCTAAGTCAAAATCACAGAGCTCTAGAGATTTGTGAGAGAAAAACAGCAGGATATTTCCCTTCTCGGTGCTCTCATGTTGACTTAGTGGATTCCACAAGTCCATGGGATTGACTAGAGGAAGGAAAGCGATGGGGCACTGCCATGCACAGAGATTGTCAGCAGTTCATAGACAGGTTCAAAGAGCAATCTGATAGAAAAGCAGCTCTGGCATTGGCTTCCTGCATCCGCCAGGCTTCACACAGTAGTCATCAATTAGACGACTGAAGGGTGCCGTCCATACATATGTGCATGCACTGTGTGGGTCAATTAAAGCTGAGTTTAGAGAGATTCAGACTGACATTCATATGGCACCAGTTAACAAATGCTATCAGAATGACTCCTTCACTTTTCTAAAACAATTTGTGACAAGCTATATATTTTTAATAAACAAAACTAACTTGAAAGTATTTGAGTAAGAATAAATTGAAAAGCTAAAAAAATGTGTAAACCATTACCATACGTCTGGCATGTATATGAGATTCCAATTAGATTTGCATTTAGTTTTTTAAGATCCAGTTTCACATTTTAAAAAAATAACTGCTTATAACACAAGGATAAATTACTTTTCATAACATGTGTGAAAAGGTATCAAAAACAACATTAGCAAGTTTGCAATTGCAATTTTTAGGTTTACAGATCAAAGTTTTTAAAGTAAAGTTATTACCAAAATAGCTAGTATCAATGTTCATTTTAGTTCCATCTTCCAAAAAAATATTTTTGACAGCGTTTAGACAATGTGCAAGTATGACACTATGCATAATTGAAGTCTTCTCTAACTCATGAGGCAGTAATTCAACATGTGATATAAAGAACATCCTCATTCATAACGACTGAAATAAATCATTGTTAATGTCCCAAAATTACGCTGTCAGAAGTAGACGCCTAAAGTGTGACCTAGCCAGTTCAATGTAACATCTTATCGGCGCTGAAGTAATCACCCTCCCCTTCACTCTTTCTATAGGCCTACGGCAGACATCCTGACTAAAAACAATGTTGATTCTGCCACGAGAATATATTTGGGGTCAGGCATGATTAATAAGTCATGTCAAGAGTAAAAGCGATGGTGGTGGTATGTAATAAAAAAGGAGGTAAAATTAGGGAAGGAGCAAGGACGATGTAGAAATCAATACCGCCTTCTATTTGCATTCCTTTGATCGGATACAGCAGGAGCAGGAGATTAAGTAATACAGATTTTGCCTGACAAGATAATCATTAACACTAGTTTGCAATCTGCCGGCGCACCCGCTCGTCCTGTCTACCGCCTTGGGAAAGACAAGTGTTCTACATAAGTGAAATTGGGAGGGCACTTGTAAGACATTGGCTACAACAGGCCGACACAGCGCACTAGGTGAACGTTTTCTGTGTAAATCACCATCTGACTTCAATCACACTTTAAGCCATAAAGCCAATTAACAGCCGAAAGGAAAAGTAGGTGAGATCAAATGCAGCGGTTTCCAGGAAAAACAATCATGGGAGGCTTGTAGCAAAGGATTAATAAAATTTGGGTCATTAGAGGCCATGTTGGTGGGTGAACTTTGACCTTTGTCATGCCATTCGAGTAGGTTTTTGATCCAAACTATAACTCCGGGCTTATTTACCCACGTCCCTCTGCTTTGGGCAAAGGTCACACAGCTTATGTTATTTAACACACTCCTCCGTGGACACAATTCCATATGCCACTCAAACGGACGATGCTTTACTAATGGTGACAGTCTGCCCCCTTATGCCCAAATGTGACATGCACAGAGATTTAGAAATGTAGAACACAGGTCTCATTCCCATGATAAATAATAGAAAAAGTATAAAAAATAAAACAAAAAAAAACTAATTGGATATTAATTTACAAGGTGTGTAAGAAAAAAATTATATCTGCCCTTTTGTTCAAATGGGATCAGTGGATTAATCTTGGTAACACACAGATGGTGGGACAAAAGAAAAATTAGAAAAATATGCAATATGAATACATTTGTCGTGTGTAATATCCAATCTGATTCATCTATGGGTGAGATAATAGGGTGATGTATTGGGGTACTTAGGAAAAAGACAAAGTTAATTTCTTTATGGCAAAGTGTTTCTAATGTTACATCAAGCAATATCAATGATTCCTTTGAGATTACAAATTAAAAGTAAGACATGAATGTGGACAGCAATGTAATTTCAACAAATGCATTCATTTAATCACAGTCTAATTTAAAAGCTGAAGCTAGAATGCATCAGGGACCCGTGGGCCTATAACACACTGCCATAAATGCAATTATGGTAGAGACATTACTTTACAGTGTTATAAATGCATACATTTATATCAATACACATGACTGCATTATTTCTATTTCTACACACCTTCTTAGGTTTTAGGAAAAGGAAGTCATTGCAGTCAACGTCAACTATAATAGAAAATACTTTAAACAGAAAATAAGAGAAAGGTGATATTGAAATTTAGAACAGCATGTTCACTATTCCCCAATGACTGTTGGGCCTCAGCTTCCTGCAAAAGTCCAGTTCAAACTCCTCCAAACACGGACGGCAGACAGAGCATGCATGCTATCAGCTGCTTTAACACATGGGGACCTAGGGCTGCTACACATGTTACAACAGCACTCAAACTCCTAGATCACAGCAGCCCTCAATGAGAGGAGACAGTGCTTCACCAGGAGAACACCAGCTTATTCATACAGCCAAACACACACAACATGGTTTTATGAAGCCACAGGTCACATAAAAACACCATTATGTATTGATAAAATTGTGTTTATCAAAAACACCTATGTGCTTCTGCGTTATAACATAACATGAACATTAAATGCTCATCAACACTGGGGGTCTGTTTTCTCTTTTACAAAACTCCCTACACTGTGCAGATACTTAGATACTTAAATGTAGGGTTCTGCCAAAATATCACACTCTAGCTGCTCACTAAAGAGTGAAGTATTATAAGTTGAGCTAAAAAAAACAAACCAAAAAAGCTGTAAACTTTAAAGTTTCTTAATAGTGTAGTGAAGGGACCTGGATGTTTAAAAAATCAGAGCGAGTCTAACAATGAATCATTAAACTTTAAAAAATACAGAGAAGCGAAAGTGGGAATGAGAGGTTGTCTATATGTTAGAGAATGATTTTAAGTGTACAGCCTCGTGAAGAGATATTTAATAGTGTCAGACTGCTGTGCAGCAGGGTAGAAAGAGTTGCTACTCGAGCGCATAACATGGGGTCAATGTTAAAAACAGACTTTTTAAATCATGCTCCTCACCTCTGGAGTCACCTCGAGCTTATAATAACAAGGGATAGGAAATTAACTTAAAGCTATAATTTTGTGCCTTTTGGAACCAAAGAAGAACATGTCCTTATTAGGCTGTAGGGGCGGTGTTTTTTAACTATTATTTATTTAAAAAATAAAAATAATTGTTGATGAATAAGTCAAAAAAATAAAAATAAATAAAACTATTATTTCTGCCAGATGGAAAACCTTAGACTAAAAACCATAGACTAAAACCTTAGACTACTGCAATATATTTCATTTCTTGCAATATTGATTGATTATTACATTAGCCAATATTGCAATATCATCAAGACTTAAGCTTAGTGCTTAAAAATATACTTGCCAATTATACTTTAAGGAACATATATTATTTATATTTGTACAGAGAAATCTTTTTTTTGATTTGTTTGGTGTGATTTTATAAGTACCGGTACACCTGGCTTATAAACAAGTGTAAGAACAAACAGTTTTGTATTCTAAATGCTAAAATATATATTAAACTATTTATGGGTGAATACAGACAAACCTTTCACTCTGTTGCATCATGTGCCGTCTTCTCTCCAACAAACCAAGCAGGTAGCAGTGTGCACCTCATCCATCTGCAATGACATTTAAATGAGATCTCAATCCTCATTATGTCCCAGGGCCTGTTCACCACCACAAAAATACACATTTGAATATGAAAAAAAAGTCAGGTCATATTACATTTGCATATCCTTGCACAAGTCATATTTTCAGGGTTATTTGTGTTTTGCATAATGCGTCAATCTAAAATCAAAATGATAGTGCCCCAAACAGGGGATATCAGGCTATGCAGCTGGGGCTGGACGGAATATTACATTTAATTATTACAATTAATGAATTATATTGGAATGATAGTATTCAAATGTCAAATTATTAAAATATAAAATGCACACAAAGCCAACATGCTCATATTATATCAAATGATAACACTGTGTCTTGAGTTATTGTTATCTGCTAAAATTATCCACATGTTAAATTCAGTAGGTTAGACTCCCTGCTCACTGGCCTCTCCGAGTGGTGAGACAGCTGCAGTACATCCACAGAGCTGCAGTACAGGTCCTGACTAGAACCCGGAAGTATGAGCAGGGTACAAGTCCCGTGCTCAGGTCTCTGCACTGGCTCCTGTGGCTCAGAGAATAGGCTTTAAAGCAGCTCTGCTTGTGAACAAGTCTCTCCATGGCTTAACACCAAAGTACATCTCTGACATGTTAGAGCCATATGAACCATCTCACACTCTGAGGACTTCAGGGACCGGCCTCCTGCTGGTGCCCAGAGTCAGGACTAAACATGGAGAATCAGCGTTTCAGTTTTATGCAGCTAAAATCTGGAAGAGTCTTCCTGAAGATGTGAGACAGTTCTCTACTTTGACAATGTTTAAATCCAGGGACAAACAGCTGTTTAGCTGTGCATATGACTGAAAGGTTTTTATTCTGCACTCTTCTCTTTAATGTTATTTTTATGATTATTTACGTT
This sequence comes from Periophthalmus magnuspinnatus, assembly GCF_009829125.3. Lineage (NCBI taxonomy): Eukaryota > Metazoa > Chordata > Actinopteri > Gobiiformes > Gobiidae > Periophthalmus > Periophthalmus magnuspinnatus. The sequence continues at coordinate 27,702,035 of NC_047128.1, forward strand.
TTCATTTGTTTTGTACTGTGATATTAATGCCTTTCTTATTCTGTAAAGCACTTTAAATTACTTTGTGTACAAATTGTGCTACGAATAAACTCGCCTTGCCTAAAATATATTGCAAATAATCATACAGTCACAATGAAAAGACTAACAGAGGAATGTTCCGTCTCTGATTATAGGTCATACTAAACAATGAACAGTCACACATTCTGAATGCAACAACAAAACTCTTTTCTGACCATAAAATACAGTTTTAAATAAGGAAATGTGCGTATTGTAAAAAAGGCAGAGTTAACAGAGCTAAACTGAGCAGACAGACTACAAAGTGTGCTGTATGGGGTCAGTTCCCCTGGTGTCTCTCACAGTGCTGTTGCCAGTTTCTGCCACAGAGTGGAGCCGACAGCTCAGAGCTGGAGTGAGGCAGGGCCAGCCCCGTGTCCTATAAACACACACAAATCATTTACATGCTGTACTCATCAAAGGCAACTCTTTCTCATCTCCACTGAGATTTCAGTCAATCTGAGCATCCAATATCAAGTCTCAGAGAGTTGCAGCTAACCTTTGTTAGTGCCAAGAATGTGATTAATTTTTTAAATACAGCTGTTGACCTATTATTGCGACGGAGGGAGCCACGGGAGACGTTCCTCTCGTCTGTATAATGGCATGCATTATTGCATCAGTGTTTACAAGTCTGACTAAAAGAGAAACAGAATGAGAGAGAAAACATTAAATAAAACTATTGGGCTAATGTCGCTGAGGGCCTGCTGTGTGCACACTGTCAATCAGCGGCAGTTTGATTCATGGCACTTGAACGGCAGAGACGAGTGGTGACACAATGTGGAACAATAATTATCCCACAGTCCTCCAGTGTCTTGAAGTATTCATAAATAAAATATGTTCAAGATAATGGATTTATGTTCAATAATTCACTACTGCAATGTTTCAAACTGAATGATATAGCGTGTGTCACAGAGCTCTGTAACACGTAGCGCTTAGCCAAATTAAATTATCTTGAAACAGATTTATTGACAGTGCCGTGGCTGCATTCATTTAGTAAGCAACCATTGCTTAATTACTCTAGCGAAGTACATAAAACAAATAAAGCCAATACACGCGTATTACACTATTCAATGCTATATTAACGACAAGCAGGCAGCCTCCCATAAAGTCTAATCAGAGTGTGTGGAGAATATAGAAGTGTATGTCATTTGTGAGCTTGGCACTGTTGCCCACATGGACCGTTTGGTTAGATGACACTTCAGACGACAGAAGTGGCACTCAGAACCATGGCAACACGTGAGAGCAATCCCTGGACTTAGGGCAGCAGTCAGTGTGGACACTCAAAGCCAGCTGGACTGCTATGACAGGTCTGTCCAGAGTCCCCATGTCCCAGATACAGAAGAGGATCTGTAGATCTGAAGGAAGTCTCTGAACCGTATAATACATTTATTATTATTATTATTATTATTATTATTATTATATATTTTTAGGCCTGTCACCATAACATATTTGAAAGTTCGATATATTGAAGTAAATATAGACAATAAGCGATAATACTGAAATTAATTTATGCCCCTGAAACAATACCCCAAGAGCAGATTTAAACCACAAAAACTATTCTAAATCTACAATATTATAAAAAAAAAACATGAGCTGCAATAAATAAACGGCAGAATGAAACACTTTGGTACTTAGTTTTTATCTGTAATGAGTCAAGAAGTTAATTCAACCTTTTACGACTTAAATCTTATCATCCAGCCAAAAAATAACCAAAAACTTCCCAGTAGCGCAAAGAAAATGTGAACACGATAAAAATGTATCACCAAATGTATCACCAAATGTACCCCCCCTCCTCTTTGATGAAATATTATTAAAGTTATATATCTATAGCTGTATATCTCTGACCTCTCACTCCTTTTTCCTCAGATAATTGACTTTGGAACACAAAATCTTGGTTTGATTGTGCCAATTCAAAGCCAGGATAAATGATGAGAGTGCCACCAATGATATTCCCTGGAAACATGTATGAAAACACAAATATGGTTTGGTTTTGTGGTGACCTAAATTCAAGAGCTCAAAGCTCACAGTAAGGCCTTAACCGGGGTTAATTGTAAATAGCTTAAACTCCAAATGTCACAACATTCCGCCTTACACCTTATATGTAAAATTAGTTTCACCGGCGTAACACACAGTCCTAAATATGATAAAAAGACACCTCAGCACAAGTAAACACAAATGAAACCAATGCTACAAAGAGCAGAGGGACCCACGTCTTATAGAAAACATTTCTGCATATACTACATACACAGAGACACATTTTCCTGATGAGGATCCCAGGGACACAGAGAAAACAATTTACATGCAAATCAAATGTTATCCAGGCAATCTCTTTATGCCACTTTCACAGGCAAAATTGCATTCATATTCACAAGCGAGGCATTCAATTACTGTAGCAACTTCTCACATCTCTGCGCGTTCTATTCAGCTCCATGTACATTTAATAGGTAAAGTCACTGTGCTGCGTGGCCCTGCTCAGAATCACTATGTGTGCGTGTCAGTTAAGAGGAGATAGCAGCGTGTATATCGCTGCATGAAACAGAGTCCCTGCCTTAAAGTGACAGGCCCTGGAATGAACGTTACTATTCACTCTGCAGCTGGCGCCTATGGAAAATTAACTATACTCTAGAAAAAGAAAATGAAAAATTGCGTTGCTGGATATACAATCAAATTATTCTTGTGAGAGATCCATTTGTCAGGTCTTGCTCTAAAAAATCCTTCAGTTTTGCATATTAGGAGGATTCTTATGTGCTCAATGTAATTCAGCATGAAAGAAAAAAAACTATTTGTATTAGGATGTGGATGATCTATTGTAAATTATCTAGAAATTGCAAACTGTGGCTAAAAATGAAATCACAAAAGATACTGCAATTTGTATCATATACGTCATGAAGCCAAACAGTCTTACCTTTTATAACCAGCAGATGGCAGTAGATATCATCATATGCTACAGAGAAGAGTGATCATAGACACACTAGATAAACGTTTAACACAAATGATCTACCAAGCCCAGAAGCAAAACCATTTTGTCATTGTCAAATAATCTTTGATAATAACAAAAACAAACTATAACCTAATAACTGGACTCTAAAACTACTGAACTGTAAAATATTTGTACGTAGGCTATAGATTTTTCCTGTACTTTTTGTAACATTAAATAATATGTTCTTAAAACATTTTTAGTTGGTAAAAGATAACATTTCACATGTCATCACCAGAATGGCTTTAGACAGAGGCTGTGATTATTCAGCATCGTTGCATGAAGTAGATAAGACAGTATTGAGAAATAAAAGTTAGACAAAGTCTTTTCATCGGCCAAAGCTGAGGGAATGAGCAAACACGTGGTATGTAGCCTAAATGAGACTACATTTGTGCAAAATACATAGGTCTACTCTTCTGTATCGTTTTGTAACTTTTAAATAGTGGTGTCAACATTAACAACAGGCTGCATGGCCGTAATAACCTGCTTTTTACTTGCCCCGTGCTGAGTATGAGTCAGTTCTGTCTGAAACATTCCTCCAGTGTGAGACTGGCCTCCCCCGCTGCTCCTCCAGCCAGAGACTGCGCACAAAGTGCGTGTGCAAGCACAAATCATAAAGTTAGAGGAACCGAGGTGCAGGATGGGCCGCTGAAGAAGAGAGAGAGAAAAAATCAGCAGAGAGAAGCAGAAGGCAGCATTATCGGACAGACTGGGCACTACTGCAGCCATAGACACTGAGCAAGTCGTGTAGATTTAAAGCAAACATGGATTTCTCGACAATATTCTGTTGTCGTGTATTCCCTAAAATGTTTTTGCTCCTGTTCATTGCTTTAAAGTCTGCAAACGCTGCTCCTTCGCCTATTATCAGATTTCCAGGAGACGATACTCCCAAAACAGACAAAGAAGTTGCCTTGGTAAGTCATTTTGAATAATCTACTTTTCATTGTTTTGTAAAGTCACTAAATTAAGTCGTGTTTTTTGTGATTTTCGATTTTGTTTTTTGTTGTTGTTTTTTTCTCAGCACTATTTGAATAAATTCTATGGATGTCCACAAGACAGATGTAACTTGATGATGTTGAAGGACACTCTAAAGAAAATGCAAAAGTTTTTTTCTCTGCAAGAAACTGGAGAGATTGATGCCAAAACTGTGGAGATCATGAAAAAGCCCCGCTGTGGCGTCCCAGATGTGGCCAATTACAACTTCTTCCATAGAAAACCAATGTGGCAGAAGAAAGACATCACCTACAGGTCAGGGGCACACATTCCTGATAACATCTTACCTTTCCAGGTTTTGGTGAGTTTAAATGTAGGAGTGCCAGTTCAACCCCAGTATCAGTTACATGGGACATTGTGGGCTGTGCAGTGTATGATGTTGTCAGTGCAATGGTATTTTAAATGTTTTTGGTGTTTTTTGCTACCTTGGCCCTGCTTGACCCCAGTCCACCCTACCCCCATGGCCCCCAAAGGTGTTTGTTTCTTTTACAGCAACATTCCTACAGTCTTTTGTTTGGTTTCCTTTGAGGTCTGCAGCAGTGTGAATCAGGGTGTTTATATCATTATGGGTTTATGAGTCCTGGCCTGTCAAGTACGTCTGAGTTTGTTTGTCAGAAAGACAAAGCCAAAAACAACAGCAGTGACCTGGAATGTTTTTTTTAATGTACTGGACACAGAACACAAATTTGGGGATAGCAGGCTCCAGAAGGGTATTTCTTAACCACATCATAATTCATGAATCAGCTCTAAAGCCTCATTAAAGTTGTGTTGAAGTGGAGGAAATTGAATAACAAATGGTGCAGATTTCAAGGTGTGTTTTAAGGTTACGTCATTAGAAAGTAAAAATGTATTTGCAGAATCCTGGGACACACACCAGATCTTGATGAGGAGGTCATAAATGACGCTTTCTTCAGAGCCTTTAAAGTGTGGAGTGATGTCACCCCTCTCACATTCACAAGACTTATGGACGGAGAGGCTGACATCATGATCAACTTTGGTCGTAATGGTATGTTTAGCCTAGATAGTTTTTACAGTGCCATTTCAAGCTATTGGTTAGTCTGTGCTCCTGCTTTTGCTAAAATAGAAATGTGTATCTCTAAAATTGGCAGAGCATGGCGATGGATATCCTTTTGATGGCAAAGACGGCCTTCTGGCCCATGCCTTTGCCCCTGGTCCTGGGATTGGAGGAGACTCTCACTTTGATGATGATGAACAGTGGACTCTTGGAGAGGGACAAGGTACCTTCTTCACTTACAGTCTATAATGTCAACCAATACTTATTTACAAATTCATTTATGTGTTTTCCCCTGTGCAGTTGTCAAATCAAAGTTTGGCAATGCTGACGGAGAGTTTTGTAAATTCCCATTCCTGTTTATGGGCACTGAATACAACAGCTGTACTGCTCAGGGCCGTGATGATGGATTCTTGTGGTGCTCCACAACCTACAACTTTGATGAAGATGGCAAATACGGTTTCTGCCCCCATGAATGTGAGTTTGAAAGTGTTTGTCAGTAATGGAATGAACCTTTTTCAGTGACTGTCTAAGTATGTTTGTCAGACATTTTGTTTATCTGTTTTGTTGCTGTCCATGGTACTTACTAACTACCTCAACACTGTACACTGAATGTTCAGGTTCTAAGAATCTAGTGGCATTTGATACTTCCATATTACCAGCAAATATATTAAGTTCTTATTTACAGTGCTGTTCACCCTCGGTGGAAATGCTGAAGGAGCTCCATGCAAATTCCCCTTCACCTTTCAAGGAGAGAAATATGACGGATGCACCACTCAAGGAAGAGATGATGGCTACCGCTGGTGCGCCACAACTGAGGACTACGACAGAGACAAGACCTATGGATTCTGTCCTGAAACCGGTACTTTCATGTTTTACTTAATTTCTCCACTGAATAAGTATTGTTTTCATGCGATCTTAAATTATGGATGGTTGTTATCGTTAGTGTGTTTGTCTGGACAAACAGAATAGTGTTACATACCAAGTTGAGTCCAAACCAGTGTAAATGAATGTAGACCATTTGATTTGAAGCCAAGTGCAAGTTTGTCTCCATAACTAGTGTAGTAGTATATCTCTTTCTACGAGAATGGTAATTAATTTCTTGGCCAATTTTTAATGCTGCTAATAAGAATAAAGTGTGGGTCAAGCCTGCAACCTCGCCATAATGACTTTGGTCCAAGTCATGTCCTTGTGGTTTAAGCCTGGCTAAGAGCTGTGCTTCATTGCTTGTGTGCTGCATAGAGACATAGAACACTGGATTTGTCGGTCTCCTTGTGGTTTTCTAAAAGCCTGTATTTTATTCTGAGGAATAGAGCATTTTTCCAGTTGATCCATTGCACTACATTGTTTCAGAAGAGTTAGATCCTTATATTTTATTTTAAGACTTTGAATGACAAAAAAATAGCACAAACACATCTTGCCAGGTTTAGATTTGACTCTCTTTGAAAGCAAGTCAATTTGTGTGCATATGCTCATTGGAATTTTGCCCAATGTTTTAGTTATTTATATTTTGTAGCATCTGCCCAAAATCTTCATTCATGCTGTTCCCAACAATGCACTCAGTCTCAGCACAACAAACACAAATGCATTTCTATCTTTCATTTACTCTCTCTCTTTATCCGTACTAAAAGTGTAATCATTTAAGATGCATAAGGTAACCATGTTGTTCATGGAAAATGCTGAACATATTTTATTTCTGCAGCTATGTCAACAGTTGGAGGAAATGCAGAGGGAAGCCCTTGTGCCTTTCCATTCACCTTCCTTGGAAACACATATGAGTCCTGCACCACTTCAGGTCGCAGTGATGGCAAGATGTGGTGCGCAACTACTAAGAGTTATGATGACGACCGCAAATGGGGATTTTGCCCTGACCAAGGTACAACCAAAGATTTCTGAGAAAAGCTAATTCCTTATAAAGTACTTAAGTATAATTATATCTTGAATGTTGTACCTTATTCATTGGATTTGAAAGTTTTGAAAATGTTTTTACCAACAGCAAATTCATTTCCATACAAGGACATTATTTAAAATGTAAATGCAATAATATATGTATATTTAATTTGCATTATGTCCCCATTTCCCCAGGCTACAGCTTGTTCCTGGTGGCAGCACATGAGTTTGGTCATGCTCTTGGTTTGGAGCACTCCCAGGATCCTGGAGCACTGATGGCTCCTGTTTACACTTTTACCAAGGACTTCCGTCTTTCTCAGGATGATATCAGTGGCATTCAGGAGCTCTATGGTACAGCTTTAAAAGAGAATTTTGAACAACCCCAAATGCATGAAAACACAACTTCCTTATACTCACATTTGTTTTATACAGGTGTGCCAACAGACAAGCCATTGCCACCCACACAGGGTCCAGTTACTCCCATGGACATCTGTAATGAACCTGTTGTCTTTGATGCTGTGGCCCAAATCAGAGGAGAGACGTTCTTCTTTAAGGACAGGTAAACACATGTCACATTACATACTGGACCTATAGCAAAGTTTCATTAAATTATACACTATCAATTGATGTGTGTAATGTGTAGTGTGGCACTCAAAGATGGATGCTGTTCCCACACTTGCATGAATCCAACTGCAACCTGAACAGTAATCAGGAGTTTTGTGTCTTTGCATGTTGGAGCCAGCTCAAAGTGACCTCTGACTGACCATGTTTAATATAAAATGTACAATCACACGACAGGCAATTAAGACTAGTTTTGAAAGAAAGTAAATATTTATCTATGTTAGGTCTCTCCAGTCTCTTGTTTTCCTTCCTACTATTTCAAGCCTAGAAAGCTTTGACCTTTATAATGGGACTAACTTTATTCTTCTAATTTTCCTGAATTTTTCATGACGTAATGTGTTATTGTTGCTTTCCCCCACCTCAGCATAAATATATGTGTGTCTGTGTGCAGTTCTTCTGACAGGACCAAAACCAAGACTAAGCCGTTTAGTGCACGCCCAGATTTACAGTTGTTGTTTTTTTGTGTGTGTGTTTACTAACAACAGGCTCTGAGCGTGTGCTTTATTTGTAACATTGAACAAAAATACGATGACGCACAAACCTAAACTATATGCAGATTGTAAATTGTTATTTTGATAGAATTTTCAATTATATATAATTTAAAACTCATCTTTGTAATTGTGATGTTCTCTTTTGTTCCTAAAATTGGGTCAATGGAAAAGTATTGAGACACTGTCGTTGTTGTACAGCTGTGTATTGGAAATCTCTGCATGATGGGTCTTGTTCCACTGGCGTCGGCAGCCTTAGCCCTAACGAAAACCAGATGCTCATGAATCAGGCCATTGTGGCTGCTTCCACTGGTGTAGTGCTTGCACTAAAATCCCCCCATAAAACACGCATTGCTCCTCATAGCTCCTCCTGTCCTTTCCCCCCTTTCTTGGATGATCCACAATATATCCCCTAGACCAATATTTTTATCTGTTTGTGCCAGGTTCCTGTTCAGGTCAGTGAACTTCAGAAGCAAGCCAAGTGGACCAATGCTTGTCGGCACCTACTGGCCAGACCTTCCTACCAAAATTGATGCAGCCTACGAAAACCACGATGAAAAAACTGTATTCTTTGCTGGTAAGTTAGGGAAATCTAACATTGGTTGTAACAATCTAAGTTCTATCATTTTTGATAACCCTTTGCAAATACTATTGCACAAACATTTCCCAAAGTTGGAATGTTGGCTGCGCTCTCATGTGTAGTTTTGCTCTTGGGAAACTTAAGGCGCCTTCCCCTAGCTATTAGTGGTTTATGACACATTTTCAGAAATGTATTAATGTGACAATTTTCCTGAATACCAATGAGGTTTTTTTGAAGCATTCAGCTTATTTGGAGACCTGTAGGCTAGAAGGTTTTCTGTATCTTGCCAACTGTCTCTAAGGAGTACAAACTAATCATAATGTGCTAAATCAATTGTAAAATGTGTTTTATGGATTGTAGGAAATGAGATGTGGGTGTATAAAGCAGATGAACTGGAAAGAGGTTATCCCAAGAGGCTCTCAAGTCTTGGGCTGCCCGCTGATATCCAGCAAATTGATGCTGCTTTCAACTTCAGGAAAAACAGGAAGACCTACTTATTTTCTGGAGACCAGTTCTGGAGGTTGGCAATTTCTTATATTTCAATATTATATTATATTACAATTTGAGCTAAATGTAGTATGATGAGAATTCCATGTAACCAATAGGAATATCTGCCTCTTGCTCCTCATCTGGGACTATGACATTATCCCATTCTATATGATAACCACCAATGTCCTTATTTGCATGTTTTTGTAGGTATGATGAGAGCAGACAGTCAATGGATCCAGGCTTTCCAAAACTTATTGCTGATTCTTGGAACGGCATCCCTGACAACATTGACAGTGCTTTCAGCCTGAATGGAATTGGTAAATTATTTTGATTCTAAATGGTTGTAGTTAGGGGAAATTCAGTGGCCTGTGTTGTACATTTTTACATAATACAACATTTTTACCAAGTGTAATGTTTGTGACTCTTCAGATAGTTGTAGCTTATTCCCTTTGCGGTCTAACTAACGTACATACAGTAAACAGCCCTGTGTAAACCTTATAAGGCCCCTTCCTGTCAGAATAGGGATATAAAGCAGGGCTGTGTTGCTTCACAGAGGTGCTTCTGTATGTATCATTTACATAATTCAACTATGGTCTAACATTAACAGGTTCAAGCAAGCAAGTTTCACTTTTTTACTGTAAAAGTTAATTTACATAAAACAATGTGTTTCTCAACTGCAATCTCATTTTAACACAAACCTGCTCACTTGTCTTTTCCAGATTACAGCTACTTCTTCAAAGGCAACCACTATTTCAAATTGGAAGACAGCAGCTTGAAGATTGTTAAACTTGGTGAAATCACAAAAGACTGGCTGGGTTGTTAGGCTTTTTGAATCACACATAACTGGTATTTTTAGCAGTGATGTCTTGCCTCTGGACATTGCCACACACATAATGAAGTATCCTATCCACTGACACTGCCTCTTAGGCTTTATCATGAGGTTGCAGTTTTAGCTGAAACCCCCTCTAAAAACTAAAATAGGCAAAAGGATATGATACGTTATTGATGCTGTCTTATTTTGACAGTTTTACCAGTTTCTGTATAAACCCATGTTTGACTGGATTCCCTTTTGTTGTTTTGATTTTTTGTTTACTAAGACATCAGGTATGTCCACAATGCACTGAACACAGTGCTGTAATATGCTGTGACATAGTACAAAACCAGTAAGACTTACAATAACATGTAAGATATCTCCATTGTTTGTATGATTTTATTTTTTGTTTTTTTTGTGTGCAATACATTTCATTTAACTGAATGTGCACAACATGTCTGACCGAAAATGGTGCTTTAAAATTAGCTTTTGCTTGCTGTCCTTAACATGTAACATTTAACATTTACCTAGCACTTTGTATTGGACTGTGTGTGGCTTTGTATTATGGAAGCCAGTATATTGCTAAAATTACTTTTTGGATTTCCAGAGAAAGATTTTAAGGCACAGGTTGCCTCAAGAAGATGTTCAGGTTGTTGCATAGTTATGTTTTATTATTTACATACCTTTTTTGTACTGTAGATATTGCTATGTGTTGGGCACTTTGTCATCAATTAAGATGGTCAATAAATTACATTTGAGATGTTGAGAGTTCATTTTCTGTTGAAACAAGTACCACTGTGTTAATGTAAATGAAAAAAACAAAACAAAAACAGCCTGTGTAAAATGTATCTTAAGTAATGTCCGTTTGTGGCCAGGTGCATAAAAACAGTCCTTTTTTTAGTGTGCTGATAACTGTATAACGTTCTTTCATTTTCTGTTTTGGTAATGTCACTTTGTCTTTTATTGTAGTCTGTGCTCGCTATAGAAACATTCAGAATCAAATACTGCCATCTTCTGGGCATCCACAATATCGCACCTACAGCATACACATGTGATTCCTCAGCTTAATAAAGGCAAATATCTGTTATGATTTTAGGGTTTTTAACAGTTTATCTGTAGGTCTTTACATCGCCTTTCTAAACAGCAGTCATTGCCTGCGCACGTCAGATAGTGTGATACTGCAGTTGTCCAGTAGGTGGAGCCTGCAAATCCAGACTTGTTCCGCTTTACGCGCGTGCGCCTGTGTGCGGGACTCGGGAGGATACTAAAGCGGTATAGTGCACATAAGAGAAAAGGGCCTGAGTTCAGGAAGTAAAGTGACATGATAACCTAAAGCTCGGTCACTTCTTCGCTATTCCTGGTTTTACGCTTTGGAGAGCGCTATGCCGACGCAGCGAGTGTCCGCTCTGCCTCGGCAGCAGTCCCTTCTCCTGCCCGCGGTTATCAACCCCTTCGTACAGGACACAAAGCTCAGCAGAGGCACTATTATCCGAGTGAGTATTGAGATCCTCATATGGACAGGTCTAGGTAAACACGGCCGCCTGTGCTTTTGTTTTCTGCGCACAGACCCAAATCTGAAATCATTTAATAAATGAACCGCCAGTGCGCGCGGGGCCTAATCCTCCCCCTCACTCTCTGGAAATCGGCTTGTGCGCTGCCTGTGTGTTGAGCTATAAACAATGACCTGTTTTCTAGAAACCCGTGGATTTCTTTTCCTGCTCTGTGGAATGTCAGCACCATGAAGGGAATGCGTTATGACAGCTGTCTGCTCTTATTGTGACAGGACTTCCTCTAATTTGCCATGTATCTTTGTGTCCCTGTGTCTTTAGTGTGCTTTGATAGGGATCGTCCTGGTCCCTCTCCGGGCCATCCTCATGTCTCTGGTTCTCATGGTAACGTGGCCAGTCTCAGTTATCATAACCTTCAAGTATCCCCTGAAGGGAGCCGAGCCAATGACAGGATGGAGACGGTAACCAAAGCACACACCTTTATAAAAAGACCACCTGCCTATGAACTTTGATAAACCTTGTCAATTTACATGAAGCAGTTACAGTTACAATATTAAGCAAATCACAGGGAGAGATAGTAGCATCCAGTGTATCTATGTGTCTGTGTGACTGTACCACAGTTATATGGCTGTACCAAAGGCCCATCCACAAAGTTATGTATTTAACTGCATAGAGAGCTTTGTTGTTATGTAATTCAGAAACGTTGGCAATAACATGAAAAAAAAAAACTTTTTTTTTTTTTCTGACATGGGCCTGCTAAGACATTCTTTAAGTTTAGTTCCTCTGATAGAACAATGCTTTAAGGTTGTCGGTCTCAAGATTAGGAAGTGAGAGTTAATGAGCTGAGTATTTTTTTAATCTATGCATAAGCACAGTTGCACAGCATATTTTTTAATTATTTGATATCTGAAATGACACACCAAATCCTTAGAAAGAACTGAAACACTGCAATGCAATAAAGTCAAATTATTATATTCAGAATAAACTTTCCTGGAGTTTAAGGAAGTGGTGAAAGATGTGTCTTTTGCAATCTGAGTTTAACAGAAATGCACATGCTGATGTAACCTCTCACCCACCAAGGCTTAACTTTAGCTGTTATTAATACATGTGTGTTTGTATTTGCAGGTTCTTGTGCCAGAATGTGATGGCTACTTTGGGGAGGTTGTACTACTTTAGTATGGGCTTCAGGGTGATAGTGAAGGGGAAGCAGGTGAGCAGCAGTGAGGCTCCTATCCTGGCTGTGGCGCCACACTCCACTTTCTTTGATGGGATTGTTTGCCTTGTGGCTGGTCTGCCCTCCACAGTGTCCCGTGTGGAAAACCTGGCTACACCCATCTTTGGCCGTGAGTCAGTTTACATTTCCCACACTAATGACAAAAGAGTTTATGTGATGGTGTGTAATAAAAAATGGATGCCTTTTACAAAACAATCTTGTTTTGTATCATAGGATTTGTGCGCTGCCTTCAGCCTGTGCTGGTATCCAGAAAAGACCCAGACTCTAGGAAGAATACAATAAAAGAGATTGAGAACCGAGCTAAGTCTGGAGGTCACTGGCCACAGGTCAGTAAACGACTGTTAGATTGCACTAATTAGAGTTACATGAAGATAATCTTTTGATTTTTCTGTAGCTTCTGATTTTTCCAGAGGGAACTTGCACAAATCGCTCATGTCTTATTACATTTAAACAAGGTGTGTAATTGTGATACTATTGGTATGCTCAAAGATGGTACCTGTCTTTTCCATTAATTATTTTTGAAACATTATCCTATGTAAAACATTACAGTATTTTACTTTAGATAATGTTCCTGTTACAGAGGTTAAGTATGTTACATCTTGTATTAAATCTTGTTTTGTTTTAGGTGCCTTCATTCCAGGTGTTCCTGTACAGCCTGTTATTTTAAGATATCCAAATAAAATGGTAAGATATTGCCAGACAAAACTTAGAGTGATGTAATTTTAATAAATTAAATCTCCTTAAGCAAAGCTGAATTTATGAATGTGTTTTTGCAGGACACAGTGACCTGGACCTGGCAGGGATTTGGCTCGTAAGTTTCTGACTCACAGGTATTTCCTCACTTCTTATTTTAGAAATAGTACTACTGAATTTCACTGTTTACACAGGACCACTCTACTTCTCCTTACATTATGCCAGCCCTACACCACAGTGGAGATAGAGGTAACACGTGCATCTCTGTTTGGTGTTTTTTCACTGCCTTGCTGACCCTAAAACATTTCTGGTATTAGTTCCTTCCTCCATGCATTCCCTCAGAGGAGGAGAAGAAAAGCCCCACTCTGTTTGCAAACCATGTGCGAGATGTAATGGGCAGGTAGGTGTTCATATACATTTTTGTTAGAGAAAAACATTTGTATCTTAAATATTACACATGATATGAAACATAACATGATCTTTTTTATAGAGCTTTGGGTGTTCCTGTTACTGATCACACTTATGAAGACTGTCGCCTCATGATCTCTGCTGGAGAACTAACCTTACCAATGGAGGCTGGGCTGGTAGAGTTCACCAAAATTAGTCGCAAACTAAAGTATGACTCCCTGAATAATATGAACCAAATCATAGTCAACAAATACTACAAGTTTCTGTTGTATTCACAGTTTAAAATGGGATAATGTGAAGAAGGAGCTAGAAGGATTTGCTAATATTGCGAGATCATGCAAAGGAGGGCGCATTACCATAGAGGAGTTTGCCAAATTCCTTCAATTGCCTCTTAACCCAGCCCTCAAAGAACTATTTACACTTTTTGACAGGGTGAGGAAAAAAATATACAACATTATAAATTGTATATAATATTATAACTTTTGGTACTTGATATCTTCTAGGATGGAGATGGCACCATAGACTTCAGGGAATATGTTATCGGGGTAACAATCTTGTGTCGCCCTGCCAACACAGAAGATGTTCTCCGTATGGCTTTCCGGGTAAGAACACAGATTTCAACATAACTTTGTTGGTTCGTATATGAAATCACTTAAAGCTGGGTTTTCTGATTCAGAGTCTTGTTTTTGGCTCTGTGTTTGAGTTTTTGGCACTTGTTACTGCATTGATAAGAGATAGAATACATAACTAGATGCAGACAGTACACAGTGGTCTCATTTCATCACAAAGTGCTGCTTTTACAGTATGTTCTTTGGAGGAAAAGAAAAAGTCAGTTATCCAAGTTCTAATGACTGTTGGCTTAGTTAAGAGTCAACATGTAAGATACTATATTTGATCAAAAGATACATCCCTTGCATTACAAAATACATTTTGGCATACATAAAAGTGTAATATTTGTATGGAGCCAGAAAAATATAAACAAAAAATACATGCATTGTTTCCACTAAAATTCTCTAAAGAGCAAGTGATTTTTTTTTTTTTTTTTTTACATGGATCATGTGAACTACATGTCTATCCTTTTAATCTGCAGTGTACAGTACATTCTGTAGAAATCCATTTTAAAAAAGTGTATTGTTTAATATAACTCTTTTATAGCTGTGTTTTTTTCCAATTTAATAGCTGAATCTGAGGAGGATGTATGATCCAGGGGCAGGAAGAGTGTGCTAAATCACCCAGCACTTTACTAAGTTGATGTGAAGGCCCAGCAGACAGTTGGTTCTATAGTACTGAGCCAGTGTAGACAAAACAGAAGCAGCAGTTGCCGCTGGTTGGACAATGTCATGTTGATAAAGTGTTGCGGTTGTTAGTGTGACTGTTTGATGCCTTTTTAAACGCCACTTGTGGTGTTTATTTACTGTAGATCTTTATAGTAAAACCAACCTCCAGTCAGTTCAATAAATCTTGCTCTTATTTAGACCGACACATATTTGGAGAGCTTGATTTTTCTACCATATATAATGTAATTTATTAAAATACACATTTATTAAAACAACTTTTTCCATAAGATGTCAAAGAATGATGGACAGCATGACATTTAAATATGACCAAGTACTATGTCATGTCACTGATGATTATTCATGTGTATGTTTTGTTTCTACAGTTGTTTGACACAGACGAGGATGAGAAAATCACCCATGAGGAGTTCACTGCTCTTCTGCGCTCTGCTCTGGGTGTGTCCAGTCTCAACATGACCAAGCTCTTCAAGGACATCGATGCAGACGGTTCTGGCTTCATCACATTCAGTTAGTATTAGCGTTGCAAAATATTTATCAAAGATTTAACATAATATCCACAGATCTTATTTTTCAAATTTTCCTTTTTTTTATTAGGTGAATTCCAAGCCTTTGCATCGACACACCCAGAGTATGCTAAGCTGTTTACTACTTACTTGGAGCTTCAGAGATACCAGGCCATTCAGGAGGCCCCACCTGGGGATCTGGAACTGAGCAGTCCCAGCATTTCAGAGGACAAGATGGAGGACAGCGTTTCAGACAAGAAAGAGGACTGACAACTTGGACTGAGGAGTTACATTAACAGTCAAGGGTAACACTTTACAATAATCCACATTCAGTTATATCTCAGAAATCTCAGTAGTATTTTAATTCAATACTTTATTAACAGAACATGGGCAATGTATTCACCGCTCTGGAATTATATTTTAATACAAAATTTCAGTAGAAAATAGACAAAAAAGTAGAAAATATCAGCCAAACAATAGTTACTCTGAGTTATTTCCATGTCATTACAAAGTTACACAACGGTTACATGCTTTTTTACTGAAACATTGCTTTGAGTGTGTTTATGCTATGAATTATAGTGCCTTATATTTTAAAACCACTAAGGGTTAAACTGACGTAGAATATGAATTCACACCCATGTTCTGTCTGAGCTGTGAGCTTATTCATCGTGGTTTCCTGTAAATAGATGTGAAATTTGCCACATCGACATCATTTTAAACAGAAGCAAAGACTCCTTGTGCTTCTGTGTTGCAGTATAATTAGTACTTCATTATGGTCTCCTATTGCTAGCCCACCATGTTCTGTCTACTACACATGCTGTGTTTTACACTTTTTGCAGCGCTCAGGGACACAGACCGTTGTAAGATGGCTGTATAATTAGCCAGAGGTTTGCTTTGCATGTGTATCCATTTGCATTTCCACTGAAGATCCATGTTGCTGAGTTTGCAGTACAGCTTTAACTTCGCTAAAGCAAATCCACTGTGGAAAAAATGGGGCAATTTGTGAGCAAAAAGGCAACAGCACTCCACGCATCCAGCATTCCAACAGGGTATATAGTTATTTATACTGTGCAACCATTAAGTCATTATTTTATCTTTTTGTTAATACAGCAAAGTTTGTGTTCAAAATAAACCACTTTGCTTTTTTTTTTTTTTTTTTTTTTTTTTTTTACATTTTTGCATTTTATTAAATTACTAAGAAGCTCTGTCCAGACTAATTAGGTACACGTGTAAATAATTCTCATTCTCACCACAAGGTGCCAGTAGTTACCTGTAAAAAGTTGTCCTGTTTTATTCTTACATAATCTTATTTAATTATAAGGTAAACTCAAAATACGTAAATATATTTGGTCTTAAAAAAGAAAAAATAAATATTCTGTTAGACAAACTAAAACAATATAAAATACCATATCATGATGCATAGATTCTACAGCAGGTCAATATTAACAGGGATCTTAAGCTTTGAAATGTTTTTGGGGTTTTTTAAAGCTGACATGACAAATTATAGTTACAAGGTGAGATTGTACCAAACAAATGTTCTAAGATAACTGTGTGCCAAGTACAACTGAATCTATCATGACAACACGTTCTCTCCATTATGGTCTTAAATCTTAACATTTCAAGAATTTTTTTGAGTAAATAAATGATATGTCTGTGTTGACTTATGTGTGTGCTCTTGTACTGTCCTGTATGTCATTTTGTATAGGAATGACTGAAAACTATGGGCATACAGGTTTTACAGATTTTACATTTAATGATCATCTTTTTTTGTTCTTTTTTTATCAAACATCAAATAAATCATGAAGAAAATATTAATAAAATAAATGTATTTGGGTAAAAAACACTTGCAATAGTATTATTTATACAAGTTTATAATAACTACACCTTAACTAGTCTTATTAAACATGAACAAAGACTTAATTCATGAAGAAAACAGTTTATTTAGAATGATTCAGAGTTAGTAACTACAGTAATTACTTAATAAAAAACCCTATGATAAATACTCCTAAACTCTTTACGAAGTTACCAAGCCCAGACCATTCTTTATAAAGTATTTTTTCATTATAATTTTAAGTATTTGTTCATGTTTTATAAAGGCTAAAGTGGATTTTTTTTTTTTTTAGTTGTGTTCTGTCACTGTTCTGTTGTTTCTGCAAATGCATACAGACTTTGTCCTATAGCCTAGTCTTTATCAGCCTAATTATATATGCAAATGTAAATTGGCTCACATTATTAAAGACCTGTTGCTGGACATACTGTCATTATCAGCCGCGGATCCCACCTTCAATTTGCTGTAACCTTTTCCAATGCACAGAGCTTCATTTCTTTTTAATCACAATTGATGAGAAGGCAAGTAATCAATTAGGTCCGCTGTTACAACTGTGTGCACCAATACCTCAGAAAGAGACATCTTTTTCGTCCCTTTGGTCCCCGTTGCCTTAGTGCTGCTCTGTGGATATTGCTGTATCCATTTGAGCCGTGGCCGGAGGCTGGCCCTGTCACGGCTGATTGTGGGAGATATGCATGGGTAATGTGATTTGGCCTCCCCGGGACCTGGATGAGTGAGTGGTCGCTGCAGGTACGGAGGGCCGGCTCGACCGGGGCCTCACATCGCCAGGCAGAGGTAAAGGTCACCGCAGACAAGCCGCTGTGAAACTGTTAAACTGAAGTGACACCGGGAGTGGCCCCTCATGAGCAGGTGCCCCCACGCTCACGGGGCAGAGGAGAGGGCCCGGCTCCAGCCGCGTGGCATTTGGGACCATCTGCACAACACTGTCCTCTGTGTCCACTGTGTCCTCTGTGTCCACAAGAAACTGAGGATTTACTCTGTTATCCGCTGACTTTTGGGCGTAAAGTCACGTTTCTCTGGTCCTCGTTGTTTTAGGCCTACATGTAGTTGTAGTAGTAGTAGTCGTAGTAATAGCAGTAGTAGTAGCAGTAGCAGTTAGTAGTTGTAGTAGTTGTTGTTGTTGAAGGTGTAAAGTCAAGTCTCTTGTTCTGGTTGCTTTAAGCCTACATGCTACAGTAGTAGTAATAGTAGTAGTATTAGTAGTTGTAGTTGTAGTAGCACTAGTAGTAGTAGTAGTAGTAGTAGTAGTAGTAGTTGTAGTAACAGTAGTAGTAGTAGTAGTAGTAGTAGTAGTAGTAGTAGTAACAGTAGTAGTAGTAGTTGTAGTAATAGTAATAGAAGTAGTAGTTGTAGTAATAGTAGTAATAGTAGTTGTTGTAGTAGCAGTAGTAGTAGTAGTACTAGTACTAATAGTAGTTCTAGTAGCAGTAGTAGTAGTTGTAGTAATAGAAGTAGTAGTTCTAGTAATAGTAGTAGTAATAGTAGTAGTAGTAGTAGTAGTGGTTGTAGTACTAGAAGTTGTTTTTGTTGTAGAAGGTGTAAAGTCAAGTTTCTCTTTGATTTGTTCTGGCTGCTTTAGGCCTACATGTTGTGTAGTAGTAGTAGCAGTAGTAGTAATAGTAGCAGCAGTAGTAGTAGTAGTAGTAGTAGTAGTAGTGTTGAATGCATGGTTTGTGGTGAAGGGTCTTAAACTTCTTTGTCTCCATGCAGATGTTATTGTTTTGCCTGGAATTGTCATAAAAACCATCTCCATGGAAAGACTAGTACTGTTGCCTCACAGTGAGAAGGTTGTGGGTTTGACTGCCAGACAGGCTCAGCCCTTTTGGTGCAGAGTTTGCAGATTTATCCCCGGGCTCTTCGTTTTCCCCCATTATCCCAAAACATGCACAGGAGGTTAAGCTAAAGTAGTCCTGACCAAGCCTAGCTCAAGATGTGCTCCGGCTCCTGACAGATCCCCCAGAGGTAATGAAGGACAGGTCAGATACTCAGGATGAATTTCACTACACGAATAATAAAGTATAACCCAAAATACTTACCATTACTCAACACTTTTTGTCAAGTAATTATTTCCTACTATTCAATGCTAGAGTGGTGTGATTTGTCATGTACAGTGTTCTATTTTTATAATTATTTCAGTTCTTTCACTTCTAAGAACATATGTCCAACCGTGTTAATTACGAGACAATGATAAACAGAAGATACACGTCCAAACTCTGATGACCCCAAACCTCATATACGATGACAGTTTCCCTTGCATCCCCCGCTGTTAGAAAAGTGTTAATAGGTTTCTTTCCACAGAATAGTTTCTTTTCTCATACATTATGCAGCCAAAACTATGGGCAGTTCTGGCAGCTCTTTTATTCCAAGAGCAAAAGTTCAAGAGACAGTTTCTTTTTACTTATTAGACTTTTGTTAGCACAGGGATATTTTGGGAAGCATTGCACAGGGAAGAACACATTTATTTTGGATTTATGTTGACTTTCCTGTCTGAAATAACAGGATACCTCAAAGTGTGTATATTTGACCAGGGCTTTTGTCTTGTATGACAAACATTTTTCAGATTGTCAATATCCTATGTGTTATAGGTAATTGTTTGAAAAGAATGATTCACTTTAAGGATATGTACACCTAGATGTTTTCACAGTAAATGGCTCCATCAATCTTACAAGGAAAACATTTGGAATACACTTTACATCCTCACACGCAACGGATGGGTTTCCACCCGTTGGCATCGCTGGCATAATTTATTGTGTTTTCTGATTAGTGTCTGGCAGATTAACTACCATACAATCAACCTGTGGAATTTGAGACAAACATGGCTTCTGTCCAGCACAGAGTTAAATGTGTTTTGAGTTGTTCAGGGAGCGACTCAAGGTGCAAGCCCCTGGTCATGGTTCCTGATCTCACCCTATGACTCCTTTTTAACAATGTCTTTTCCAGTATTTTCTTTTTTTCCAAGTATTGTTTTTGGTAGACTTAGGGGTCATGACACCATGGGACAAGGCCAATAAAAGTTTGTAAACCTCTTGAATTAGCTGGTGTTGAAAGTGAAGTTGCACGGCGATATGGAACTGAAACTACAGTATGGTGCCTGTTACTGCTTACGGGAAAGTTTTGCTTCATACGATCCAGTCACAGAACTTGGTTGCAGTTTGAGAAATACTTTATAACTCATAATAAAAGGAGATAAGTAGCACTGTATATCGCTTAAACACTAAAGTTAAATGACTTATACTGTGCATTGTATCTGTCTCAAGTTCAAATAAGTCAAATGAGCCAAATCTGTGTAAAATATATGCTAAAAAACAGTCCATAGAATTACTGCACCACACACAAAAGCTGAAAGCAAAACACAAAACATAACTTGTCATTGAAAATAAAGACTTAAGTGGATAATAAAAACTCTGTGAGCCTTGCAAAGTGACTACTATGTTCTCTGCATTTGGCCCATTTGCTGGGATATGCTTCAGCCAGGCATGACTTGACTAATGGAAACAAGCAGAAGAAGCAGAATTAATTATTATTAGGACAAAGCGGGTCTGAACAAAACCGTAGTACACTGTCCAGCAAGCGCACATCAACCGCACACATGCTTGAATAATCATAATAGGTCACTAAAAGTCTTATCACAAGCAGCCGACGTTGTGTTATAGAAACGTCATACACCAAATCTCTTAAGACATTCCCATTCCCGTTTATTAATGTACTAAAAAGGCCTTCAGCTAAACTTCATGATGTTGAATTACACTCGTCTCTGGATAATTAACTTTTTTCTACTGTCTTGCTTCAGGTACTTTCATAGAACACAATACACAATAACGCACTGCAGTTCTGAGCCGTCCATTCTCATTAGTGCGACTGTAGTTACTGTTAGAATAAATGTGGTTGCTACGATGGAGTAATCAACAGCTGAAATTGTGAAATAATGTTCTTAGTTTATGCATTTTGATCAAGGGAAATCATAGAGCGTCAGAACTGCAGAAGTGGAACGTAACAAAGCAGAAATTGCAAAGTATTATGCAAATTTTAGGTATTATTATTACATTTTTAAGCGGATACTTTTTACTTTTACTTTACTACATTTGAGAGCAGTTTGTGTATTTTCTAGTCCACTACATTTTTGAGCAGGATTGAAAACGTAAAGTATTTTTATTATTCTTTGAGACCTGCTGAAAATGCTGAGGGGTTTATTTTCATCAAGTTTATAAATTGAGCAAAGAAAACTATGCAAAAAAAAAAAAAAAAAAAACCTAGACAAAAACAAAAATTCAGTTGTTTCTGCAGAAATCTTTACCAAAGTCAATGCATCTGAAGCGTTATCAGATCTCAGAATCTGTGTGAAATACTTTAATCTTTACACCTTATGTACTTTTATGTACACTTCAATACTTTTACTTAAGTAGATTTTTTCCATGTGATACTGCAGAACTGTAATAATACACATTGCTCATCCAGTGACCTTTATATTTGATAGAGTCACCAGATGTGTATTGTGATATAAAGCGTCAACATGTATATGGCTTCAGACTGTCAAAAAGTAGTATAGGTACAAGCATAAAAAACAAAAAAAACTAAAACAAAAACAAATTGTGTAAGATTATCCATTATATTTTGAGGCAGGCTATGCAAAATTGAGAATTTTTTTAGCTTTCTACCACATTATAACATTGTTCTCTCATCAAAAACATGTCTGAAGAAGTTCTAAATGTCATCCTTGCATGTTTGAGTAATCTAGTGATCTCTCCCGGGGCCTATTCAGATCCTCCTTATGGTCAGCTGTAAGATTCTGTGGAATACTCAGCCCACAAACCTACGTCATCAATGCTCCCACACGACAATTATCCATAAATATACAAAACATGATGCAAAACTGTTGACAAACCTAATGAGATGTGCAGTAGTTTCAATAGTGACAGCGCTCTGAAGGGGGAGTGACTTAACGTGGAGAGCAAAAGACTAAAAGTGAAACTAGAATGAAACTTATACAATATGTTAATATGTTGTTTTTGACAAATGCAGCATTTTCAAAACAATAAAAGGTAACATGGTAATCTAAATATGTGTTCGCAGTTAATACCCCCACAATAAAATACTCCCTCTATGAGTAATCAATGAGTAGATTTAACTTTATACTTTTACGTAATGTTTTGCAACCACCAAGACTAGTATATCTAACTCAAAATACCAAAACTTAAGAATAGAGGAAGACATTGTTTAATCCATGAGCGGAGACAAAGGCAGAGCTTCTAAGACAATCTGAGTGTGATGGGACATGGGAAAGCTATTTCAGCCGGTTCAGAGAGCTTTAACTAGGCCCCCAATATAAGCCCACTTAATGCTAATGCTATGGCCGAAGGAACGGGGAGTCGTAACTTGAGTACACACACTTTAAACTGTACAGATGCCATAAATGGTAAAAAAATATACAATAATACTTCAACTGATTAACAACTACTGCTTCCTGTATTATTTTCCACTGTAATTACTCCATATTGTGCTATAATACTTATAAAGAACAGCTAACACAATATACATTTATTAAAGATTAGATACACTACCCTCTTTTTACAGCTTACCAGGATTGTTACGAAAGACAAGTAGTGTTTGCTCTCAAAATCCAAATCATCACAAATAAAGTAGATAAAGTAGATCATTTTAATAATCCTAATTTTTGACCATTACAAAATTGTATTTGTTTTGCATCATGGTAGCAAGTGGGTCAAGAGTCATGAAGGGATGAGGGGAGAGTTAAGTGGTTGAGAAAATCCACATAACACTGGATTTATTGTAAAGGAGGTAAAGTACCAGTACATGAACTAATTTAGGAAGGTCCCAAGCTTAGTGACATATAATTAAATGTTGTTTTACTTTGCTTAATTGTGGGATCACGCGCAGTATTTTTGATATGGTAAAACGGAATACATACATACATATATGTTTAAACCTGTTGCAGCTCTACATTGTATGTCTATGTACCTACACAAATTATTAACGATGGGTTTTGGACATTAACAAGCTGATGAGCCAGAAAACAACAGTAGCAACACATGAGACATGTCTTGTTACATACTGTGTGGCTTTACCATCAGTGCAGATATTCAATCTTCACAAACAAAACACACAAAACCAGCCCTATTAGGCTTTTGTAAAAACAGAAGCAGAGAGCCAAAAAGACATTCATTGACTTTAATGGGATGAAGTGATCAACCATATCTAATAGAAATCATTGCCCCTGGCCAAAGCTGCTGTGGAATTGGATTACACATGGAACACAATGCTTTTACGGCTTCTAAGAAAACTGTAATCCAATCAGTTTAGTACAGAGAAGAAACAGATAAACTCCAAATTATAACATTAAAAAGTTTTTGTTTTATGTAGAAATTAACTATTGATATAAAATGGGAGTAAAGTGGACTAAGCCTGGACCAGTGCAGGTGTCAGAGTGGTTGAGCCAGGTATCTTGAATCTACCGTCCCAAGGATGTCTTATCAAACTGAAGAAAGTTCATGTTTTCAGCATATGTGCCACTGAAACGAACAGGTGGTTTAGTAATGAACCAGTGTTGAAACAACTGCTGTGTGTTGCTTTTTGTACTATCGGAGGAAGTCCCAAATAAAACCAATTCTCAAGTGTACATCACATTTGGGAGGACAGTGTTCAATTATGATGGATCACGTGAGGGAGAGAGAGGAAAAGGCGGTTTAAAAAGCTCGCTTTTTAATGTGGTCCATGTTAGAAGGAGGCGAGTCTTGGTTGCTTTAGAATGGGCAGTCTTTCATCACACTCTTCTGGACGTCAGGGGCACAAAGTCATGGAGAGCTGCCTGTAGCTCGAGCACCAACGCCACACGCGAGAGTAACGGTTGGTGATTTTTTGAAATGACAACGTAGACACCTGGCCGTTTTTATACATTTCTTATGCCGTTCAATGGCACATAGGATTTTGCATTTTGACTTATCTTCTTCCACTAATTCATTTGTTATTATGAATGCACAATCACAAGGAGTTCCAGTGATCTGTCGTGCGTAACTGTAATCCTCACAACTTTACGCAAACCTCCAAACCTCTCCAAACCTCACTTAATCTTCCTTTCTCTGCAACCAATGTGCACAGATGTGTGGCCAGTAGTTCCCGGGGACAGCACTGGCCTATTTCATTTTTTAAAGCAAACTCTTGGCGTCCTTCTTGTTCAAACGCAGCGGCTCGAACCAGCAGCTCCACCGCAGGGGGCCAACACGCAGTGTGGGCTTTCCGACGCACTTCTCACCAAGAGAAGATGAATATCCAAGTCGTGCCAGAACACAAGCTCTCTTCAGTAGCTCCGCTTAAGCAATGCAACGTGGAGAAGAAGGAGGTAGAACTCATACTCGTCAAAGACCAGAATGGCGTGCAATACACCAGCTCGTCCATCATGCCCACCACTGGACACCGGTCAGGTCCGCCCGGTTCTCCCGAGGATGACCGAGAAACATGGGGCAAGAAAATAGACTTTCTCCTGTCAGTGATTGGTTTTGCAGTAGACCTGGCCAATGTTTGGAGATTTCCTTACTTGTGCTACAAAAATGGGGGAGGTAAGTGAACAAACTTGTGATTATGGTCAAAGTTCGTATTACTGTTAAAGAGGACATCAAAATCTATTATCTTTTGAGATCAAAAATGTTCTGTAGTGTTTAAACCCGCGTGCCACGTCTTCAGTTTAAATTATGAATCAGAATAGACATTTCACGTGATCATGTTGGGAAATAGTTTCTTTGCGAATTGTCAGTGCGACAGGAGTAAATAACAAACATGTAAACATATAGTATATACGTAAGCAATGGAAAAGCTTTAGTTCTGTCTTTAATAAATTTGTGAATCAGATCAAATGTCTTTAATATAATTATAGCTGTGCATTTTGATACTATGCAAAGGTAAAGTGATATGACTTTAGAGTAAGACAAGTGGCCACAGCATTTCACTGTACTCATACTGTACATTATTGCACTGCTCTGTTTGTGTACCTGACATCAGTGACCCCCGGTTGTACTCATGACCTTTCACCTCGTCTGACTGACTAACAAAGTTATAACTTCCTTGTCTTTCAGGTGCCTTCTTGATCCCTTATGTCCTATTTTTGTTCATTGCGGGAATGCCATTGTTCTATATGGAGCTAGCCCTGGGCCAGTTCAACAGAGAAGGGGCAGCCACAGTTTGGAAGATTTGTCCTGTTTTCAAAGGTGATTTGGACACACAGACTCTCACATGCACCCACCTGCTCACCGCGCACATAACAGACCATCCACCCACCCCCCCACCCCTTTCACTCATCTCTGACAACCTCTCATTTGCTGTTAATCTCTCTTGGGCCCTGGCTTTTCATTTTATCCCACAGTTCTGTTTTTTTGTTTTTTTTTCCCCCCTCAAGGTGTCACTTAAAACTAATCTCTCTGTCACAGCAAGCCCCATGTTTCACCTCTGGCTTTTTCTGCTTCCCTTCTCTTGTTCTTGAACTCCTCACCCCCGTTCATGTTTTATTGTAAATGTCAAATCAATATCAATTCAACAAGAGCACTGTTTGTGTTCATTAGAAGTTGAATCAATCCATCTGAGACATGTATCTGAATGAGCTTGATCATGAAAAAGGTCAAATTATATACAGTTACATTAGAGGTTTTTTGCGTTCAGTTTAGGAACTTTGTAAGTGGAATGCCAAAAGTGCTGAAACGGGAGGGGATACTGTTTTTATTGGCTGCAGTGGTCAGAATGGGTTTGTTTTTGTGCAGAGACAGATGAGAGTTTGATGTTTTATGACTTTTGGTTTTGTTAAAAAAAAATAAAAATAAAATATTGTCTTCCAAATTTAGCAAAAATATTTCCTTAACTTAGCAGAGAAATATAATGAAACATTGTACTGACAACAACTAGGAGCGTAAGACTTAAGTACTTTAGTCAATTAATCGGTCGATGGTGTTTTAGTTGACCAACATTTTAATTTGTCAACTTTATTTGAATTATGAAGGATTCATGGGCATGGCAGCAGAAAGTAGAGGGGATGGAGGGAGAGAGTTGGAGTTTTTAAAGTTAATTGAGTGTTAAACTCCTTTCTTATCTATGAAGACATAGTTTACTGATATTTCTCTGTAATAAATTGTTCTTATTTTGTCTTGTAAGGACAGTCTGGGTCAGATCATACAGAAAATGAATTGCTTTGAGAGCTCACGCTACGCCCACTTTATTCGACTAATTGATGCACAGATCATGTCTTTATTCAACCAAAAATTGATTTAGTCGTCTTTATCCCTACTTGTAACCCTAATATCTGGTATTGTGCCCATCAGGTGTGGGATACACCGTGATCCTCATAGCCCTGTATGTGGGCTTCTACTACAATGTCATCATCGCCTGGTCACTGCACTACCTGTTCTCCTCCATGACAAGGGAACTGCCCTGGCTCAGGTGCGGCAACAGCTGGAACAGTCCCAACTGCACTGACCCCCAGGCCATCAATGGCTCTGTCCTCGGCAACGGGACGTCCTACGCCAAGTATAAGATCACCCCAGCAGCAGAGTACTATGAGTGAGTTTTCATTTATTCTCAGATTTCTAAAGCCATAAAGTAACGAGCAATATGTAATCCAGGCACTCTTGAAGAGGGCTCATTTTACTTCTGTGGGGTATATACATATTTAGATAACCATGTTAACTTGTATTGTTTTGAAAATGCTATATTTGCTGAAAACAACATATTAACATGTTTTATAAGTTTCACTTTGGTTTTTGATGCTCCACTCTCTTTGCTCTCCATGTTAAGTCACTCACTCTTCAGAGCGCTATTACAACTCAATCAGCATGTATCCCGCTAATGAAACTACTGCACATTGCATTAGGTTTGTCAAGTTGTTGTGTAGTTTTGACTCATGTCTTTGTATATTTATGGAGAATTGTTGTGAGTGAGCATGAGTGATGTAGACCGGTGGACTGAGCATTGCACAGAATCTTACAGCTGACCGCAAGGAGAGTTCGAATAGGGCGTGAGAGAGAGGGGGCTAAAATACTCAAACATGCATGAATAACAAATGAAACCTTTTCAGGCATGTTTTTGATGCATGGTAGAAAGCAAGATTTTGTTTAATACCCCGTCTTTAAACACCACAACACTGCTCTCTTTTGGCAGTGTATGTCCTGACGCATGTCGTAGATCCAACAAGATTATGGATGTAGTTGTGCGATTGTATGATAGGTGCTGGTGCAGTGAGGCTATAGGTGCAGAATGGCACCAATAGGCTTGCTCTTTGAGTAAGCTGAGGTACAAATAAGTCAAAACGTTTTGTGTTGTACAAGTTTACGATCATTGATTTAATTTAGATAACACCTTTTATGCATCAATTACATTTTTTTTTTATGCAGACTTTGTAGACCACAAAGACCGCTTGTATTCATGATTTGCAAATGTGGTTCCTTGATCCCTATAATTGTCTATGATGGCCAAGTTATTTTTGTGGAAAATCCAGCTTCAAAAATAGTCGCTCATTTTTGGTATTCCTATCTAAACGGTGAAATATGCAAGTGTTCCTGGAATGATTCTCTGTTGAAAAGTGTAAACCCCAGACACTGTAAATTGAAGACTCCTAAAATTTTCCACGCTTCACTGTTTGTCTTGTGAAAGGTGTGTACATAAAAAGTTCAAATGCACTCTTTGAAGTATGCAGGAAAAACAGTCCATCTGTGTATGCTTCAAAGACAGCTCGCTCTTCCCGGCCTCTGTGTGCATTGGTGGTGCAGCCCAGAGGAAGTCTGTTAGAGTGACCAGGGACAATACCTGGGAAATGTGCCACTGAGGAAGCAATATGATGACAGTGTCTCTGTCTCTCAAATAATATTAAGCTTCTTTGATTTCCTTTTACTCCTCCAAATCATTCAATCCATAAGTTTTAGTTTTTCACTTTGAAATCAGACTGGAACCAATCTAAAGCCTGATATACAGGTCTTAGGAGTTGATATTGGTCTAATTCCAAGTGGACTTATCTGAGATGGACAGTGTAACAATGGGGCCCTTCTAGACAGAATCTGGTAAGGGGTGAGCCTCTGTTGGGGGCAGTAAATCCTTCTCAAGCAGTGAAGCAATGCCAAGGCACAGCATGAACCTACTGAATCAACAGTGTCTGGCTGCACCTCTTTCACTGACATGCCCAAGATGTAATGTACAACTACAGTAAATGTGTGCTTTATGACAGCTAATCTTCCAAAGTACAAACGTTTGCATGATGTGACTATTCATCCATCACTCTTTGCCATCACTGCATTACGTCATTCAGTAACAGTCCTAAGCTGGTGCAGGATAAATCATATTAAGTTTTGGGCTTAAGACATCTCATTCATTCATATTCAAATACATGAATGATATGTTAGAGAGGCAGGAGCAGGTTTAATATAAAGTGGGCAGGCCTTCAGCTTAATGCTTTGTAAAAGACACATTTCTGACCATTTTAAAGTGTATTATTTGGCAGCATCAAGTATCGCAGTGGAGATGTTTGAACAGTTGGCACTAGTGCCACTGTAGATCACAGGTTAAAATGGCAGAGTTAGACAAAAATGGGAAAATAATAATGAATGAATAACGAAATGAATGATTACATCTGGGTTCATTATTTGTCTTATTATATTTTCTATTTTGATAATTGTATTTATTTATTGCATTTATGTGCATTTGTTCATTTAGGTTTATCGTGTAGGTCTGGTATATGAATATCATTTCTCTCTTCTCCCTATTCTCTCTGTATTTGCCAAAAAAAGGCTACAGTTTGACCAGCACTTAATATTGTGACCCCCATTACCTCATATTCTTGTAATGGTTTATACAACTTGACATTATGTGAATAAAACAATAGTATTATGATTCAAATCATGGAACAATATGTGTCAGATATTGAGGTGGGGAAAAGACTGGGAGAAAAAACAGATCTGCCAAAGAAGTAGATGATGTGGGCATATTGCTGTAATTGTCTTAACACCAGGCTTCAGGATGTAAAAGTAATCTCAAACCTGGTCTTTAGCTTTGCACATCGCATGATTAAAGGAACAGAAATAATAATATGATTATTGCCCTGGAACTGGAAGTCAGCCACAAGAGGTCACAAGCCACTGTACTCTTTGTGCTTGTGCCAAACCTAAATAAACACGGAGGTTTGGGTCAGTGAAGGCACCCGGCATTAAACATATTCTTTTACAAATCTTTGCACGCAAGGGGCAAGGTTTAAAGTGGAAAACCCTAATGGGAAAAAAACAAGTCCATAGTGGCAGAGAGAATTTGGCATGACAAGCAATGTAACATTTTTTAAGTTATCGTTCCCATAAGGATATGTTTTAAATTATCCTCTCTGCTGTTCACCCCATTCTTTAATGCCACTGACCTAGGTACCCTGGGTAAGCAGTTGGGTAAGCAGCTTGAGAAGCAGGGCGCACAGTACTTTGCCACAATCCACCACTATACTCAGCATCTTCATTTAAAACAGCATCATTAGAGAAGCATGTGCACTTCATCAGCTCTGACCAACAGGCCACAGCTAATGACCTTTCATGGTTTGATGGGTTTACTTTGCTCCTGGAACAAATAAAGTGTGTTGAAAGAGAACTGTTTCTGATTTTATGGATTGGAGGATTACACACACTGGCCTTGGCTTAACCACAGGAGTATCAGTTAGACAGCTATGATGTATAGTCAGGGAAATGCATTATGTGAAAAGCGAAATGTTTTATTAGAAAGCCGTTCTTCATCAGTACAGACTAAGTACTGGCTTATGATTCTCATAGCTCATTTTTTATCTATTTTGAAGACATCCGTTTGTCTCATTTGCAAATTACCTAACATACACTGTCATTCGCATCAGGGATTCCACTTAAGCTCTAAGTAGACTTAATAAAATGTGCACATTTATACCAAATCTAATTACACACAGACTTGAGGAAATTGCATTTAGTTTTAGCAGACAATCCCCATGGTTCTTTAAGTAAAGCTTTTAAAATGGAGTGGAGACAACAATCAATTAAAATATTTGGCTATTACTGATAACTTCATATACTCGTAATTATTTCTTTATTTGCTTTTTACAGCTAGTTTGGGGTAAAATATTTTATGCAGTACGCACACAACACCATTCCACCTTTGAGTACACAAAGGACAACTAATGGCAACAGTGAGTTTCAGGAAAGTGGCGTATAGGCAGCTTGCTGAGTGATGATAAGAGTAAATGTGTTTAGAGTAACAGGACCAAAGGGACAGGGATTGATGTTACAGCACGCACTTACTTATCAACTTTATCAAATGAACAAGGGGACCTAGGGGCATTACAACGCTAATTCTAGATGTCCAGACTCTAAATTTCCCTTACCAAACAAATTGTATCCTCTTGTCACTATCTGCTTCCCAAAAGACCTAATGTCTTTGAATGTATTATCAGATGAGATACAAGAGAAGAGAGGCTGCATCAGACACTTGTGTACTTTAGGGTACATGTTAGCGTGTTGAGCTGGAGCGTTCCGTGATTTCATCTGTTGTGTAAGGAGGATTCACTGTATCAGACCAACGTCACTGTTTACGAACCATACATCACTGTACATGCCAGTGTAAACCCCCCTTAAAAAGGCACTCGGGGGAGAAAGAGCACTTAAGGGAATAGTGTTGCTCTGGAAAAATGAAAGACCAAATTAAAAAATAATATATTTACAAGAAATGAGCACCTACTTTAGGAGACATAGTATGATACATGTACATTGTCAGTCACAGACCTCACATGGTGTGGGCCTGTCTCACCGGACCATCCATGGCATAAACACTGTCTGCCACAAACCAGCCACACGTCAGAGATTTGTGTCTACTGCCAGGAATAACAAGTGTAAGTGCATTCCAATATGTCACTGGAACTGCAGCTACTGTGTTTGCAGTATTCCACCCATGTGTAAAGACCCACGCGGCTTTCCATGAATATGTAGAAAAAAAATTATGCATCATTGATAAATCTGTGTTTATTTGAAGACATGCTTGTAGTTGTTACAAATGGAATAACCACATACTTTTATATTTAACTATGACAGTGTGTTACTATTAAAGATCTGTGTAAAATGTGTGTTTTGTTTTTTTTTGGAAATAATTATTTTTCAGAATCCATTTTCTGTATCATTGATACATTTGAAAACATAACGTGGAAGAAGACCAACACAATGTTCACTATGTTGGACCTTGAGCACATTATAGGCCTCTAAAGTGAGAATTGGATGTGCTGTTTTTGTCCTGTGAGCCCTGGGAGGTGGATGATACTCCCTTGTATCAAAAGGCTGAACTCTTGTTGTTGCTAGTGTTCCTGCAGACAATTGCATTTACAATTGTCCAGTCTGAGTCTGACCAGAGCTGGGGCTGGGTCCCTGGGTCACAGTTACATCCAAACCTATATAACTGAGAATACAATGTGCCAATAGCACAATGTATCCATAATCAGATCAGATGAGCAAGTCACCTCTGCTGGGTCCTCTACATGTAGAGGAGCAGCAGCTATACACCAAGCTCTCTTTGGGTAACAGTGCTCCTGTGGTACTTTTTCTTTTTGGTCATGAAAAGCATGGGTCATGACAATAGACCACATGGTCATTGATTAGTCATTGAATGAGTCATTGATTAGTAAATTCAAAGTCTTTTTAGCTCCCTCATCAAGTCTTTACTAAGTTCTAAGCTAAATGTGCAAGGAGTTTGATATATATATATATATATATATATATATATATATATATATATATATATATATATATATATATATATATATATATATATATATATATATATATATATATATATATATATATATATATATATATATATATATATATATAAAAAAGAAAGCATGAATGATAACTCTAATTCTGATCAAATGCTTTGATCCATGACTCTTTGGTTTAACATTTAGATTTCAAATTAAAGGATAGATATTTGTGGGTAACAGTCAACAATATGATCAGGGAATGATTTAGTGTTTTCCTCCTGTGCAGACGGGGGGTGTTGCACCTCCACGAGAGCAGAGGGATCGATGACCTGGGCATGCCACGATGGGATCTGACTTTATGTCTGATTTCAGTGCTTTTCATTCTGTTCTTCAGTCTGTGGAAAGGTGTCAAGTCATCAGGGAAGGTATGGCCTTCTAAAATCTCTTCCCCCACAAACTTACTGAGAAAAGTGAATTGTGAAAAGTGAACAATTCTATTGTTAAACTAGTTGTCATGCAAACATCTTTTGTAGTTACTGTTTACTTTTTCTTTTCCTTCTTTCAGGTGGTATACATTACTGCCACTATGCCCTATGTGGTGCTGTTTGTGCTGCTGATCCGTGGGGTCACTCTACCAGGCTCTATGGATGGAATAAGAGCCTATCTCCACATTGACTTTAAAAGACTCAACAATTTAGAGGTTAGTAGTGGTACTGCGCTAACATTCAAAGTAGTTTTCTTGGTAAGGGAGACATTTCCTACTGCCACTTTGTAATGTTTATGTCGGCAAAGCTTTCCACATGCCTGGTGACTGATTCATGGGGTGGAGAAAACATACTGAATTCACGAACTGTTCTGTGTATACATTTCACTGATATAATCTTGACTCAAAGTGTACCATGTATTTGTCAGGGTGAGGAAAAGTTTACCCCGTTGAACATGTACGGGCAGTTATGTAAATACTAATTTAACCTTTAAGCAGTGCATGCAAATTGAGTCCTCACAGATGAGTAATAACAGAAGCTACTTATACCAGTGTCAGAAACATTCTTCTGTAATGAAGAATTGTTCTGATTATATTTGCATATTTCAAAAACAAGTATTTACTTGAATGAATAGTTGAGTTTAAATTAGCATGCATCTTTCGCTACACAGCGGAGATTTGTAATCACTGACAGCCAGTCAGTACTTTTTATTATATTTTTTACATTTTATCTAGGTATGGATAGACGCTGCTACCCAGATCTTCTACTCGTTAGGAGCAGGATTTGGTGTTCTCATTGCATTTGCCAGTTACAACAAATTTGACAACAACTGCTACAGGTGAGACAATGATAAAAAGGTATAATACGCTTACTAATCCAAAAGCAAATATCTATTCATACCATAGTGTGCAGCCATACAATACCAACTGAAAACACGGGAAAAGTCATGGCCAAAGGCAGTGTTGACTGTTTGGTGCTGCTCTGCCTCACAGAAAGCACACATTGAATTGAGGCCGGCTTATCTTTTTTCCACATAATTGGTTGCAGTGCCTCAGTTATAAGAAAATGCTGTCGGCAAAACATCAGTCAAGTCAATTATTTATTTTAATACATTATACCCCACAGACAAAACATATTTTGCTGCAGCTAAAGTTTATAAATTCTGAATTCTTTTGCCAGTACAATGGTTTGGCTGATTGGTTTCTCAAATGCTATGGTCTTGTCCAATTTGTCTGCTTTCCTTTCATGATATCAGCTTCATAGTTTGAAACCTAACAATAACAACACAGTATACACGCACACGCACACACACACACACACACACACCCCCCCCCACACACACACACACACATATATACATATATATATATTAATATTCTCACTTTCAAATATTTGATTACTGTTTCTTAATGTTTCATTGCATTGTTTTCAGGGATGCCCTTCTGACTAGCACTGTGAACTGCGTTACCAGTTTCTTCTCTGGATTTGCTATTTTCTCAGTACTGGGCTACATGGCTCACAAACACGGGGTGAAAATAGAAGATGTAGCTACTGAGGGTAAGAAAGTCTATACATTGAACAGCAGTAATTCTCTTTTGAAGATGTTTTTCTTCTATGAATGTTTTTTTTTTTTTGTTTGTTCCAGGGGCGGGCTTGGTATTCATCATCTACCCAGAAGCCATATCCACACTGCCTGGCTCCACGTTTTGGGCCATAGTCTTCTTCATCATGTTGTTGACTCTGGGCCTTGACAGTGCTGTAAGTTCACATGAGCTGTAAATGATGAGGCAACAATCACCTCACATGTCTAATTTTGCTAGTGTTGTGTCTGCGTTTATTTTCTAGATGGGAGGCATGGAGGCCGTCATCACAGGTCTGACCGATGACTTTAAGATTCTCAAGAGGAATAGGAAGGCATTCACCTTTGCAACAGCCTTTGGGACCTTTCTTATTGCTCTGTGCTGTATAACAAATGTCAGTAATAACTTTTATTTCACTCTTTTCACACCTACGTTTAACTTTTTGAGGTTGATGCCTCTACCTCAAGTTTTATTTAATAATATGATGTATATGGTCAAACATGCTTTTTAGGGCTCTGTTTCAGATAAAAGCATGTCCTTTATTGAATAACTTAAGTAAATACTGCTAAAATGCTGCTATATTTCAGGTAATAGAAACTTGTGTACAAAGCAGCAAACTGATATCTCATGATACTGGGAGCAAAATGTGTCAAAACAAAAGGTTTTCTTAAAGAAACATTCAAATAGCAGTCTAACTATGAACTTTATGATCTATTAAAATTAGATTATTAACTATATATTAATTCAATTGGTTATAAAGGAAATTACAGTGCATAAGGTTACAATGCATAAGGTTAACTAATAAATCATTATTTAAACCAATATTACTCTTGCCAATGCCTTAGCCAGCAATGATGGGTTCATGGTAGTAGTATACAAACTCGATTCAAATATCATCAAACATAAAAAAGTATAGTACATATACAACAGTGTGACAGCAGCCCTACTGGGCAAATCACTGCTGTGCTTATGCAAGTAGGTTCCTAGAAAGTTTTTATCTAGAAAGGTTTTTTCATACTATTAGAATTAGAGAACATGGCTTTGCTTTTCACCAGTTTACCAATTCAGCACGTTAAAATGTTGTATGCATCATTTACTGTATATGAGCTGTTGAATAATTATTTCCAAATACATGTTCTATATAGTAGTATAAATATAAGTTTGCTTAATAAATAGTTATTCTTCACTGCTAGATCTACGAGACAATTGTCACTTCAGCCTTTTTTCTTGCATTGTCGATTGTCTCTTCAGTGTTTTTTTCTTGCATTGTTTGAATAACATTCTCTTCACGTATCACACTGTAGCAGAGACTAGAGATTAGCACAGCACTAACACTGAATATGTCTGTCTCCCTGGTGCAGGGTGGAATCTATGTGTTGACTCTTCTAGATAAGTATGCAGCTGGGACTTCCATACTGTTCGGTGTGCTGATTGAGGCTATTGGAGTGTCATGGTTTTATGGTAAGAAACTCACAATCACACTCACAATACAAAACAGAAGAGGGAGCACATTTGTTATAGACAGAGGATAATCTTTACAGACATCACCATGGTACTTTTGATACAATCACTAAGCAAATAGATCATGCAGTGTCCTGGGGTGTAGCCAGTCATTGTTTTACTATATCTTCCCGTGGGAATGTATACAACAAAATGTATTGTCCCGAACATGTGTGATGTAACATTTGTTCTGTATCTGCCTACAGGTGTGGACCGCTTCAGTGATGATATTGAGCAAATGATGGGCTTTAGGCCAGGCCTGTACTGGAGGCTATGCTGGAAGTATGTTAGCCCAGCTTTCCTGCTGGTGAGAGAAACACAATACAGCTCAATAGTTTATGAATTTCCAAAATATGCAATATTTTCTTAAAGCATGTGTAAGTAGACTACTGGGACTTTATGATATACATAATGCCCCATCATATTTTATTGGATATAATCCATCTATACATTTAATATAGGGTCTAATAAAATTATATAGTTACTTATTTATTTTATTACTTCAAATACTTGTTATCCACATGCTATTCAAAAGAATGCAAAATAATATGAAAGTCCTTGCAAGTGACACCCTTAAAATAAAAATAAAATTATTTGAAATATGAAAAATGTCATTACACTCTCAAAATGTAAATTACTGACATCCACTGGTACTTCTATGAACTTACAAAGTACACTTATAGCATTTTAGCACCTCAAACGAGTTTCTGTGTGGTCTGAAGGGGGGGCAGTCCACGTGCATTAGCGGAAGAGCATAGCTGTGTCAACTGTTGTCCAGCGGAGGGTGGAGAGATCACGTGCTTCCTGTCATTCACAGGGCTGTCTGTGCCATCATCCAAATTGTGCAAATTAACAGCTGTAGTCAGGGATAATTGTCCATGAGACAAAAAGAACAAACCATTATAAGTGAACATAGTGCCAACGTTTGTTTTGGTATGTAAATGGACCCTGACAAGCTTTTGTGTCTCAGAAGAAAGTAGTGTGCTTGTCCGACATATGACCTTTGAATTAGCAATATCACACAATCTAACTGCAAACAGTGTACACTGTGGAAAATAGGCAAGGCAAGTTTATTCGTATAGCACAATTCATACACAAAGTAATTCAAAGTGAAAGAAAATAAGAAAGAGAATAAAATCACAGAAATCAAAACATAAATAATCACAAATAATCATCATAAAATTTACATTAAAACAGAAGAGTGCAGAATAAAAACCTTTCAGTCATATGCACAGCTAAACAGAACTGTTTGAGCTTGGGTTTAAACATTGTCAAAGTAGAGGCCTCTTCGGGAATCTTCAGAAATATTGTTGGTTTTAGCTGCATAAAACTGAAACACTGATTCTCCATGTTTAGTCCTGACTCTGGGCACCAGTAGAAGGCTGGTCCCTGAAGTCCTCAGAGTGTGAGATGGTTCATATGATATTAACATGTCAGAGATGTACTTTGGGCCTAAGCCATGGAGAGACCTCTACACAAGCAGATCTGCTTTAAAGTCTATTCTCTGAGCTACAGGAGCCAGTGCAGAGACCTGAGCACAAGACACATGTGCTCATACTTCCTGGTTCTAGTCAGGACCCGAGCAGCAGTGTTCTGGAAGTACTGCAGCTGTCTTAATGCTCGTTTGGAGAAGCCAGTGAGCAGGACGTTACAGTAGTGTAACCTACTTGAAACAAATGCATGGATAAGTCTCTCTAAGTCTGGCTTTGACAATGTACCTTTGATTTTTGTAATGGTTTTTAGATGGTAAAAAGCTGCAGATGTTATTGATTTGATGTGGCTGTTAAAGTTCAAGTCTGAGTCCATTATTACCCCGAGATTTCTAGCCTGATTTGAAGGTTTTAGAGAGAGAGACTGGAGGTGGCTGCTAACACTTTCTCTATGTTTCTGTGGGCCAAACACGATGACTTCAGTCTTGTCTGAGTTTAGCTGGAGAACATTTGTTTTGCATCCACTCACTTAGGCACTTAGTTATGTTTTTATGTAAATACAATGAAAATTACTGTTAGTAGTAATAGCAGTACACATCTATTGTGTAATGATTGTCCTATTTAATGGTACTGTATGAGCCATTTCTGGTGGGGCTCTGCTACCTGCATATCCTGGAGATGTTATTGTTTTGCCTAGTATATTCCACAGTATGACATTAAACATATCTCTATGACATTAAACACATCTCGATCTATACCATGGTCACAAGCGGTTGACGCAACCAACAGTACAAATTAAACTGAACAAATGTCAGATAGATAATTGTAATATCATATGGTGGATCATTCTGGTAAAAGCAATAACAGCTCCATGGAGACAAGCAGCTGCCAGATCCACCAGACAAAATTACATAGTACACCTTTAAGTAGTATATGTACGGCTAAAAACTACAGATTTTGAATACTACTTTTTAGTCTGCGTGGCGACTGTCGCCCTTGGTCCTTTCAGCCCTTTGGCATTTGTTACATGTCAGGCAAAGTTCTGTAGAATGGCCTTTTACATGGACCTGCAGTGGCTCCAGGCATAAAGGCCAACTGCGAGTTGTGTCGGGAACAGGTGGATCGGGTTAGAGTCTGAGTGAATTGTTTGATTTGAGTGTATATATATCCTCCGGCAAAAGCACTTGATGAATAATGTTTTTGATGAGGTTTGTAATTCAGAGCATGTGTTCTGCCATTGGCCGGACTTTCTATGTATCTGTTTGTCTCTCTCAGTTATTTGCTTTTCTTAAAAAACTGTCATTTTTGTCTTTCCTTGAGCTGAACACATATTTACACAGACCATATTTCATTTCTTCTCCACAGTTTGTTGTTATAGCCAGCACCCTTACAGCAACAAGCCTCAAGTATGACGAGTATGTCTTCCCTCACTGGTCTAACATCATGGGCTGGGGCATCGCCATGTCGTCCATGCTTTTTGTTCCTGTTTACGCCTTTTATAAATTCTGTACTGTACCAGGAAGTTTCAAAGAGGTCAGTATCAAAATGTGTGGAAAAAGGAAATTGCTGTCATTTAGGTGCTAAAGGGTCTACTTAGTCCTGTTCATGTGCAATATGACTACAACAGGATCTCACACACTCCACATAAGTCATTGCGTAACCATTCCTAGATGTTGCGATATGAGACACACTACTGTGCTGTTTTTTCCAACTTGAAGGAAAAAAAAACATAATTCATAACTACCATTCATCACTGTACATTCTTGTTTAAGCTGAGGACACAAGTGCAGGGGGAGCAGAGTGATTGCATCAAACCAATGAGGATTTATTGACCCTCATCATCAAAGCATTTTACAGCTATTTGAATCTGCCATCAGTAAAGTCCTGCCGGCTTTACTCCTGTGTACACAGAACCTTTCCTGTTGTGTAAAGGATTTCTCATCCATCACAGTTCCTGGAGAACACTAGCAAAACCAAGAACTGGCCATCCGTAGTCAATTATTTATTAAATTTATAGGAAAAAATTAGAACTTTTTTTTTTCTTGTGTTAGTTAAACATTTTTCGAGTGCACCTTGTCTCACACCAAACCAGAAGAACTTTCACTTCCTGTTGCTTTGCTCACTGTATTTCTGATCTGTACCTGAACCGTATTTTGACATAGTGATTGTATATTAGAAAAAAGGGTTAACAGAGCGAACAGATTTTCCCCTGCAATGTCCAAGTATGACTTATCTTTCAGTCTACACATGATTCTTTGCATGCATGTTTTTAAATTTAGTAGCAAGATTTAATCAGTAACAGTTAGGGATAGGAGGAGACGCAATTCCCACAACACATGAAACATGAAATTGGATCCACAAGAACAAAACGAGATAAGACTTTGACATCAATTATAACAAATACATTTTGGAGTCCAGTTTACTAGTTTGCCCCCACAATTGTTGATTTATTTCATTTGGTATATTTTCTGTCTGCTTTTTTGGACTACGGCTCCGCAAAAACCTCACCAGTGTTATCCCTTCTTTTTCTCTAAGTCAGTTGTAAACACATTTTGTGGCATGAGGTTTTGTCCCATCAATATTACCAGTGTTGTTGTTTTTTTTACCTCACTTACTGCTTCAACGTACACACTCATAGCATCGTGTAGATTAATTTGTGTTATTATGCTAATGGTATTAATCCAGCTGCAGAATGTGCCAGACAAATGCACAAGATTCTACCATCAGTATTGAACTCAAGGAACTCAAAAGCGTGTTTACTGTGATCATCCCTAAAGCGAAACAAACTAAATACTGAAATCTTGCTTTGTTTCTTGTAGCGAATAGCCTACTGCATCACACCAGAACAAGACCATCACAAGGTCGCAGAGGGTGACGTACGCCAGTTTAGAGTAAGTATCTGTCTTATTTTTATCATTAAATAAATAACAACGTTTGAATAACTGTGATTCCTTTTTCTTCCTTTAGCTGAAACACTGGTTAGCCATCTAAAAATCCTGGTGTACCACAAGGCTTAGGACCCCCTCTCCCCCATGCTGCCCGAGGTTGTACAAGTACTATAATACTTAAACACTAATTATACTACATCATGCGTACTCATTCTAACTCTTACACAAAGCACACAAATGGGGCAGCACATAGAGATGGATATGTTTTGATTGTATCTGTGGACATAATTTTGTGTAGGTTTTATACACACTTTTAAACTCAAGTATTTTTATTTTTTATTATTATCTAGGGTGAGGGTGCACATACTTATATTTACATAATGTTTTGGAAGTTGTATTATTTATTTATTATGCTACCGTGTATTATGCTGTTCTCGTTCTCGCCTCTATTGGCAGAATTTCTCATCTGTGTTAGTGCCTTATCAACCAAGACACTTCATATTTTACTGTACAAAAGGAGAGACAGTTTAAAGTGTTGACTCAGGAACCCACTAAATTCAGTGTGTAGACTGTTATCTGTTGCTTTTCACTGGAGCGTATAGCAGACGGCTGAGGAAAAAATGCGCCATGTTTACCTGGGTATGTTTCTGGTTGGAACAAGACAATGGTCACGTACGATTTCAGGATATTTTGTTTTTCAAGATATTCTTGCGTGTGATGCTGGATACACTACAGTAACAGTGGTATTATGTATCAAAATAACATCAACATTGAAATGTTCTAGTTCTAACAGAAACATACTGTACCAAGTTTAGCTGGCAGCCATCCTCTTGAGTTTGTTTTGAGCCTGTCCATGTCATTCAGATTTTAAAACAAGGGGTCAAGGCCGGAGGAAGAGGAAAAGGTCTAGTCTGCCACAGTATGTTAAAAGGGAATTACATTTACAAGCTTTAAAATAACCAAGGAGGGCTTCTTTTCTGGAAACTAATCTAGATTAGAGTTAACATTATTAGCTCTTTTGGCAATCGCCAATAAATGACTGTTGCTACTGTTGTGAACTGATTTTAGCCTTTAATGTTTGTGTGGAAGAATGTGTGTATTCTGTCTAGTCTATGGAGAACATTGTAAAAGTCAAATATTGTCTTTATGTTATCAATGTCCCAAGTCCTGGTATGTGAGAGAAGGTTTTCTTTTCTTTTCTTTTTTTTTTACAAAATGTATTTATTGTAAAAAGATAAATTTAAAACCCCTATTTGAAGGAAATAAGCCAGAGAAGTAAACTAATATATGTGGACTATATGAAAATCTATAAATATATTCTTTTGTTATATCTAAACATATAGGCTATTTATCAAATTGTTTATATCAAGACGTGAATGTAAAGTATTTTAGGCATAGCTGTTTATTGTTATCACATAGTGTTTGATGTATAAGAAGTATAAGATTCTCCTGTGTAACTCCTGGCTCTTTCAGCAATTAAGAACTGTGACCAATTACCACTTGGCTTTCCTGGACTATGTTTACAGACAATATTGTGTACCATACCCATGTGACGTCCAGAGTGAGTGACACCTACAGTATCTATGGAGAAGTATGACATATTTACAAATATAAAAATAAAGAATTCCTCTAATGTTATTGTATTAATGTATTATTCTATATTTTTAAATGGTGATATTTAGTATATGTGTGATAGAGCGTTTGTGGCTCAGCAATGGCAGTCGTTGAATATATGAGCAAGATCTTCACCCTGTATACGTGTAGTTGAAGAGGCCATTCACACTGACTGGTCATTAGCGTGGATTGCCAGTCATGTTTCTATATATCAGCCCCAAGGCAGCTGAGGCTACAGCAGCTTATCACCCCAGAGTGTGGGGACTTAACGATGCCATGTGTAGTGCCTTGGGTGCATTATCATTTTGTATCATGGCTTATGTGGGTTTCTGCTAAATATAATATAACTAACTAAGGAATACACATGGGAACAAGGATTTTTGTGGTGACCATGGGAGATTCTTTAAAGAACCACAAGATTACTCTTGAATTTAATTAAAGCCTATTATGTTATTACAAAATCCCCTGCTGTGCATAATGCTGAAGAAATGTTTGTGTCTGGCCCTCGCTAACTGATCTCTTCAGTGTTTTTTCAGAGCTCTGTCCCTAATGCAACAACAAAGGTCAAAACCACAACTTGGTATCAAATTTGTTTAGACAATAAAAGTCAAGTGAGATCACCGCAGACTGCTTTGTAATTGTAAACTAAATCGACTCCTTGTTAATGTGCCTTTAAAGAATCATTCAAACCTAATTTCAAGAGCACAGTCCATGTGGGCGAGCTAAAGGTGAGATGTGTGAAGTCTGGTAAGCTTACATAAATGATGTTATTGGTCATAAATAGTTAAATACCTTCAAAACGAACTGGTCCAGTTAAACATATATTAGAGATTTAACTCAGTGAGATGATAGCCCACTGCAAAGGCCAACTATGATGCATCTTTCTGTACATGAATAAAACTTTACATACTTTAAGTAGTCCTTCATGGATGCAGTGTCTAAAGAGCACCTTTGTAACTGTTTGACACTTTTCAATTCCCACGGGTACAACATGCATGATTCATGCATTTCCTGTTTACACCCTGAGCCACCTTTACCAGTCAATGGGTTTTTATGAAAACTCTGACTCCCAGGAATTTGTGGCACTGACTCTGTTGTGGTCCTCACATATGCTATTAATGCTGCCATGATAAACTGCAGCCTTCTCTTGGACTCACTGTCATAACAGACATCAGAGCTGCGTACAGTCACAGTTGGATTAAACACAGAATAACCTTATTTTGTATTTTGTAACCTCAATTCTAAATCTGAACCAGATTATTATAATTCACAGCTACTACAGATCACGCACTGCACAACACAGCAGGATCACATATACACTTAACTCCAGCAGAGGATTTATATATATATAAATATGTAAACTCTGCTTTAGCAGTGGATGTAAAATGTGCATCAGTTATTGTCGTCATTAGTACAGGCCTATACACAAAAACAA
The DNA here is from genome assembly GCF_009829125.3 of Periophthalmus magnuspinnatus. NCBI lineage: Eukaryota > Metazoa > Chordata > Actinopteri > Gobiiformes > Gobiidae > Periophthalmus > Periophthalmus magnuspinnatus. The sequence goes on from NC_047128.1 coordinate 27,745,100, forward strand.
CTCTGCGTCAGAAATAGATAGAAAAATAAGCACCAAAGGGTAATGATAATGTGTCGTTGGTCTTTGACGTCCTCAGAGTGAGTGAGTGAGTGAGTGTTGAACACATGCTCCAGACTACGAGTCTTTTTTTTTTTCTTTTTCTTAATTCTATGTTGTGGTCTGCAATCTATCAAGAGCATGTGCTGATGGTATCAACTCCATCAGGAGGTTACTTCCTGGGAGGATGAAGAGGCTATTCCAGACACAGCATACACATACCCTAGTCAGAAGGTCAAATGTTTGTCAAATGAATCAGTACAAATAACCATGTGAACTAATAATAATGTGAAAGATCTGTCATTTCCAAGTATTTATATGTAGTCCTGTCAAGCTATAACTGCAGCAAACGTACATGTGCTCTTGATTGGATGGACAGTTAATGGTCATGATTATGAAGTAGTCTTGGCCATTATTTGACAATAATCTTGAGCTACATGAAAGATATACATATTACTTAGGCCATGATAATGTTGTGAAAGCGTCATAGCATTGTAAGACTTCAGTCAAGAAATCTATCTATCTATCTATCTATCTATCTATCTATCTATCTATCTATCTATCTATCTATCTATCTATCTATCTATCTATCTATCTATCTATCTATCTATCTATCTATCTATCTATCTATCTATCTATCTATCTATCTATCTATCTATCTATCAGATTCAAATGTATAGTTTCAAGATAATCAGGCGGTGTGTTTTGGCTAACCATTGCATATACATGAATCAGATGCAGGTTTGAAAGAACAGTCTGGTTGACATTCATTGTCCACAGCAGAGCTTCTGAGGAGGGGACCAAGTGAAAGTTCCTTGGGGCCAAGTCAAACTAATGATGGCAGCTAAAGGTAATTGGATCGACTTAAGTCTCCTCAGGCACAGTATGAGAAAAGCCCAATCAATGTCAGAGCTAGAGAGATGGGGGTGCTGAACTTTCACATCCAATTAGATTTCGCCAGTATTAAGCACCAATCAAAATGCAAAGAAACCGTTGTTTTGATCAAATGCCCCAAATGACTTTTTTAGGCTGTTAGTAAACATGGGCAACAGCATTAGGGCACTTTTTAATATGAATGTGATCTAAAAATATTGGAAAATAGGCTATGAACATTACCTTAAGTATGGAGAAACAATGTATTGTAGATTGAGACATCGTATTTTACTGTTATAGAAATCTTTTGTTGTACTGTGAGGACACTTGTGGAAAGATAAGGCTTTTAAAACGTTCAGATGCTGCCATCTGCTGATGCTTTTCTATATGACACATTTCAAAGTTCTCAATATATGGCACCAAAACGTGTTTTACTTTTTCAGTGAAACACGTTTGTTTTGAATCACTCATCATTCATACTTATGTGGCGTGGTTGTAGTACTTTCCTAGCAGTAGCAGTAGTAGGCTAGAAGTAGGCCTATTAGTAGGGCTGTCACAAATGATCAATACCTAGACATTAATTGATAATAAAACTAGTTTAAAAACAATAGACTTTTACACTAAGTACTGATCTTGTAAAAAATAAATACAAAATAAAATAAAATAAATACATAAATTAAATGGAGTGAAGTGAAGTCTGACTCTGGATCTATATTTTTGTTGTGAAAAAAATAGTTTATCTAGTTTGATTGTAGTTTTAAAATCAGCATTGACCTGTGATATATTTTAAATTCAAACCTTACATTTCACCTCCCTATTGGATATTATTTTCTCCTCAATACTGACACAAAAAAACTTTCTGAAAGCTTCTGAAACACCATCTCAAAAGCGGTGTTGTCTAAGCATTGTCTTGTTAAAATAACCACCCTGAGAACAGACCTTTGATGTGAAACTTTTACAGCTCTAAATGAGACTATAAACTACTGAAAGACCCAACTTTATGCTATTTAAAGAAAGAGAAGCTATTTGTCATTCGTTTCCCATGTCTTAGCCCCTCCTCCACTGACTGTGCACATCCTAGTTTGTCATAGTTTGATTATTTTCCAGACTGCCACGTTTAGTCTGGTGGGAAGGCAGTGCCAAATAGATGGTTCAAAGTTTACTACAAGCAAAAGGACATAGATAACAACTTCATCTGACCCAGCACTTTCTCAGGATAACTCAAGGATGAAAGTACTCCTCTCTTCTATCAGAGCTTTTCCTAAGTGGTCAGTAATAGACTTTCTAGGCACATTCAAGCCCAAAACACCCAAAAGGGGGCTGTCCCAGGGGCGGGGAGTATGGTAATGGGCCCCTGGAGGAAGTGAGCGCAGTCTAGTGGAATGTAGTTGCCATTATAGTTAAGCTGGGACTGGCTAACAGGCTAACTTGCTATGTGGAGTTAGAGTTTGGATGTGATGAAAATATGCCTCATTTTACAGTGGTGCCAGTGAAAGACAGAGGACAGAGCAGCTATGACAGCCTGGAGGGGGTTAACTGGGTGGATTACAGAGACACTGGACAAGACTACACTGACAATCAAGACACTGTCAGCTCTGATGGTGAGTTCAAACTTTTTTCTTGTCATCCTAACTCTCTCCATCTTCTAGACACATGTTTAAGTTTGGATACTGTGACAAACAGGCCTGTGTTATGCAGTACCAATGTGAATCACTGCACTTGTCTAGATGATCACAACAACAACAACAACAACAACTTGTATAGTCTCCATGACAACTTAACAGGGATACAAACTAGTTTTCTTAATCACTTAATAAGGTCTAGTTACATTAAGATTTGTGGACGCAGAAGCTTGAAAATGTTAGTCTTCGTAAAGTGTGACAAAACACAATGGAAGGCCTGAGAATCTTGCTCAGAAAGGATCAGAAGGGGGTGGGGTTGTAGTGGGGGCAGAGTGCCACCCCTACAAGAAAAGCTGTGAGTTCATCTCTATACAAAAGATAGAAGGAAGGGGGATTTGCTTTCACACGTATTTGAGCAGAACTCTTTTTCATATGTGCCTCTGCCCAAGCATGTCTCATTCATTAGTTTTAACTGCGTTTGTATGCATTGGAAAGGGAAGAGCAGGAGGGAATGGTAAGGCAAGAAAACAGATACAAGCTCCTGATTTATGTGGGTTGAGAAGAAAGAAAAAAGTTTGAAAAGCCAGGCACATGGGTGGGGCACTGGTTTGAGGCACTGGCAGGGCCACAAATGTCGGGTAGACTCTCTAACTATATTTGCAATGAGAGAACCAAGCCTCCCAGTGTTCACAGCCATTCTAACCCGTGTTCAAGCCAATATAGGACACTCTACGCAGCTTGGGTTACAACAACAATGGTCTTACAAAGTTTGAAAAGGCTGACACTGACAGATTATTGAGAATGGTGAGATAACTTTCTACAAGAGTATTATCTTATTTTGTACTTTGCCATTTTAAAAGTTTTGGGTGAGCAGAAGAGGTAATATAGCCTGAAATAACCCTTTAGAGCATGGGAATTTACTATGTGTATTCTGCTGTCAAAGTCCATTCTAGATAAATGTAGGATGCCTGAAATACATGACAGTTTTGAGCTCAGGCCAAGTGCGTTGCAGTGAATACATGTGGTAGGCAGTAATGCTTCTTCAACACATGTTCAACATCTGCTTTTGCGATATATATTTCAGGTGCTTTCAAATGAATTTAGTACGAATAGGGAAGTTTTGACTAATCCAGTGACTTCATGATGGGAGTAGATGGCTTGTACAAGGGTGTAACGTGCTGTGTTAGAGGGGCAGTGTGACGTCAGCATGCAGCATGGAGGATATGACAGTGCACAGTCTGTTTGGGCGCAGGCTCCAGCCATGTCCAGGGTAAACAGTGGGGTCATTGTGGCTGGAGCAACTAGCCTGAACCAACTTTTGCTCTGGGACTGCTTGCGTTTAGATTTTGTTGTTGGTTGTGATCCAGCAAGTTGCAGAATACAGAGTTGCATTTACTGTTAAATAGGACAGGGTGATCTAAGAAAAGAAAATGAATCAAATATTTTCTCATACCATTTGTTTTATTTTCTTTTAGTTACAATTAAAATGCCTTTCAATAATAGTTTACTGAAGATAAAGACAGATGTTATAATAATTTGAAATAACTGTCTGAATCTCTATCTTCTTTAAAATTAGACTCAGGTTCAGGTTTCGTTTATTCTCCCTTTGCTCATGGAGAAATTTGGCTCAGAGCAGGGGTCAGTAGCATTAACATACAGACATGACATAACAAAAGACAAAAACAACTGGGCAATATTCAATCACCCAGGCTTCACACATCGGCAAAGTCAGTCCATGTTGTTAATCCGTTTCATGGACAGGGGCATGGACGAGTTTTTATACCTGCTATTTTTACATAAAGGGACCGTGTATCTCCTCCCAGACTGCAGGAGCTCATACTGTGTGTCGAGCACATAAGACGGGTCTCTGATGATCTTCAGAGCCTGTCGCACAACTGACTGTTCAAAGATGGTCTGTGGTCCAGTCAGATTAAATACACCCATGATGTTACCAGCCAGTTTTACCAGTAGATTTGTACTTTATAGGTCTCCAAACCAGCGGACTATTCTAGTTAGATTAATTGTACAACCCTACTTTTAAATAATCCCATGCAGTTGTTGATGATAAAACATAAAGTAACATAAATTCTTCAAGCATTGTTCTTGGTTTGTGAACTTGAAATACTATGAATTCCAAATGTGTTGTTGAGAGATGGCTATGGTATAAATGTGACAGTGATGATGAAGGAGCTGGAACAAATATACTGTAGCAAAAAAACATACACCAACCACTGGGAACTCGCTTGCCTGTTCTGGTCTGTATGCTCAAAAACAAGCCAGGATCTTTAATAATTCCATCTGAATGCATTAAGCTATTTTACATGGTTCTATAAATTGTACATTTGGCATTTACATGTAATCAATCACAAATATAATGGGCAATGAAATGTTCTGTTTATAATGAGAAACCAAACTTCTATTCTAAAGGTGTTTTTGTTAAGAATCACAGGCCGTACATCCAGCGTCATCCCTTAATTTACCTTACCTAACCTGACTAACCCCATTAAAATACAGTGAACTTGTAATTGCCCCTTTTCAGACTGCAGCGCCTCTGTTTTGATCATTAGCAAGAACATCAAAGCTAATATGTCTTAGCACAGCGGGATCACATTCCTAACTTCAGCTCAGCCATGGGCCAATTACTGTTGCTTGCTGAAACAGTGTAGAGGATACTTAAGGTAAAACTGTCTTATTTTTCCTGCGTGCTGCACTAACATGATTTGGACTAGACCAACACAAGCACAGAGTGTTTGTATTGTCCTGAACGTTCATACCTTGTTGACAAAAAGCCCCACACAGTTCATAAGGCCTGAACTGAGCTAAGCTGTGTACCGTGTTAAGTCTTCATTAAAGAGGAAATTTAGCAAAGAGGCTTTTAACTGCATAAGAAGCTAATGATCTGTGATATTGCTTTCTGTGATCGGCTTTCAAAAGGGCAACTTGTGGTTAGGGGTGGGCGATGTTGACAAAAAAGAATATATCTGTATATTTTGTAGTAACCTGATAACAATATTCATATGATATCATGTCAATTCTCACTTATACTCTATTTCACATTTAGCATATCTTCAAAACAACATTCACAACATTTACAATAAACCATTCATCAACCCCCCTCTACTTGTCGCTTTTTGCTTCTTATAAGTAGTGTCTATTTGTTTACCTTTGTTTAACTTTAACTATAATATGTTCAGATGGAATATGGCTATCTTTCTTCTTGTGAGATGTTATGTATTTGCTAGAAAAATCTAAATAAAATGCCTTGTTTCAAACAGAGTAGCATAAACCTTGCTGGGTCAGAGTGTGGGCTATAATCCAAACTGTTCAGGTGAGAGCTGGCATGTTGCTGCTTGTCACTTGTGCAGTGTTTGGTGCTCCCAGGGTGACTTTTGTACGCTTTCATAACTGGCCTCCTAATCTTTAATCTTCTTAATTTCACATTTATCTTGAGGTTTTTAACCATGGCCCCCGTAGTGCTTTTGACTGGAAAGATTCATTTAGCAACCAAGAATAGCCACTCACTAAAGCAACAAAAGTCTGAGTGAAAACCGCACTTGTATTTTACTGTAATGCCATATGTAATGTATGTTATATGTCCAATTTTCACAGTACTACCCAGTCTGAACACACTAGGCTTTTCAACCAAATCTTTGGACTAAATGCTCTTGCAAGAAGTCAACACTAGAGGGCAGTGGAACTCTTCAAAACATTCCAGTTAATAGTGTGAAGTCATAGAGTAAATCAAAACCATAGGCCTTACTCTTACAGTGTGCTGGTATCACAAACATATTTCAGGTTTAAAGTTACACAATTTAACTTGTAACTGCAGGTATAGTGTCAGTCACTTGCTGTTGCTGAGATGTTTCTGTTTTGCCTAGAATATTCTGGTACTACACATATCTATCTCCATGGGAACAAGCAGGTGACACCTCTAGACAAAATTACAGGTAACAGAGCTGTGCACAAGTGATTCTACTCGCAGTGAGAATATGTGTTTTCCAAGTCATTTTTGAGCAATGAAAACACTCGTAATTGAATGAACGCTAGATAGATAAGTACTATTCTTTGCAGCATACAGTGACAAGAGTTACATAGTGCACCTTTAAACAAATGACTGCAAACATCTGAATATTATCTTAATATTAACACTGAAATATACCAAAATTACAACAGTGATTTAAGAAAATACCCAAATGCATTTGCACCCAGTGTATGTGTGCCTAAATCCCCCAGAGGCACTGGCACCTGCACCACCCTCTCTGTGCACCATGTGGTCAAACGGGCCTTTGGTGTCACCCTGAGTGACCGGGCGTCCTGGATAGTCATCGACGATACCCCTCAGCCGCAGCACACTACACTGTACTCTGCACATAGACACAGCCATGCTCAGCACCAGCGGCACTACTGAGCTTTACAACGCAGGTGAGTCTGGACATGCTCTCAACTATTTTCTGTCAGGCAAGGAAGCAGTTTGATAACATGCTTGGTGAGTGGGTGGATTTTTAGTTTTTGCACAAGAACATTTATGTAAGGAGACATGCGGGACTATGATGTCTGTTTTTACACAACTAATTAACTCCAGCACAGTGGACAACTCTGCTTGAAACTTTTTATAATTGGATATTTATTATGAAACCTCCTGTAATCTGTCTGACCTTTGTGCTTGCTTTCTCTGTTCAGCAAGTTTCATATAATGTTTCAGCTGAAATACCAGTTATTCGGATCTCATTATTGTAATTTTCCAACAATAATGTATTAATTAAATCTGTATTTGTACTAATTATGCTATTTTTGTGTGTCGTTTTGCAGGACACCAAAAAGAAGACAGCCCTTTTTTCAATTATGCCGAGGCCGCGGGGAAAAAGACCGACTACTATGACAAGAACCTGGCGTTGTTTGAGGTCCCTATATTTCTTTCCATACATTTCCATATAATCAAGTCAAAACTTTGCAACTTACTTTATGTCTAAATCTGTTTTGGTGCTATAGGAAGAGCTGGACACCAGGCCCAAAGTCTCATCATTGCTCAGCCGCCTTGTCAACTACACCAACATCACCCAAGGGGCCAAGGAGCATGAAGAGGAGGAGATCTCTCAGACTTTACGCAGCCACACGCCCAAGGTCAGACGTGGTCACTCTCTGCACACTGGCTCTATTGAATCCAATGTCATCTTTCATTTCCTCCACTTTTTCTATTAAGACGTGTTGATTGATTGCCTCAGAGAACACACTGAAGCTATGGCAGTGTAAGATCTAGGTTGTATTCGCAAGCTGGCTTTACTGAATGACCTTTCAACGAACAGCGGTCGATACAAGTGATCAATGGTGAATACATGGCCCTCTAACTTTAGCTCTCCTCTCTTTCAGTCACCCAACATGGGTACTCTGATGGGGGTCTACCTGCCCTGCTTACAGAACATACTTGGGGTCATTCTGTTTCTTAGATTGACATGGATCGTCGGGATGGCCGGCATCATGCAATCTCTTCTGATCGTCCTGATGTGCTGCACTTGTGTTAGTATGCACACACTGAAACACATAACACATTAATTTACCGTGATAAAAAGGTTAGACAATAATCATTTGTTGGAAATTTTATATACCGTAATCATGATAATCAACAGCAGAGATAATTGCCAATTTGTCTCCAAAATGTGCAGAAAAAAGCTACTTATACATAATGTTTTCTTTTAAATCACTGTTGTTTTCACTTATAACAAAGTAAAATACTATAACTGTTGTTTAAATATGGAAACTGTAAAGTGAATATTAATAATTATTCATATCCATAGTATTTTTAAACTGACAGCAACTATAATAATTATCATGACATAATCATTAATCACAATTATTTTGGCCATGAAAAATTTCAAATGTCAATATCGTCTCGTGCCTGATAATGGGAACATTACATTGGCTTCATTGCATTTATTTCATGGAGACTTAGCCTAACTGTAGTCATTACTTGTCTAACTTAAATTATAGTTTATCTTTAAATCATGTTGTATACAGGTTTAAATGTCCACACTAACAAGCTTACTAAAAAATGGGATTTTCTTTTTTTTAAGTTTTAAAATACTCACCATTGTGAAAAAAGTACAAAACACTAAATTCTACGGTCATTTAATTCTGTACTTATTAATGTCATCTGAAGGTAATAATGTAGTAGTAGTAGTAATAGTACACAATTAAATTTCGTGAGTGATAAAGAATATCTTAATCAAAAGTCAAAAGTTTGGAAGCACCCCCTCATTCAGTTTTTATTTTTTAATGTTTTCTACTTTCTGCATTTCAGATACATAGAGAAGAAATCAAATATGACGTAAGATAAATGGAAATATGTAGTAAAGTTAAAATAAATATAGAAAATAGCTCTACTATCCTCAAATTAACCCTTCGCTTTGTCGAAACATATTTAGTAGTTATTTAACTTTTTTTCTTTACTACATAATTCCATATGTCTTGCTTCATATATTTGATGTCTTCTGTATGTATCTAAAATGTAGAAAGTATTAAAAAAAAAACATTGAATGAGAGCGTGTGTCCAAACTTTTGCCTGGAAGTGTGTGAATGTCTCTAAATGATCTACCTACAGTTTACTAATGTTTTCTCTCTTTTTTTTCTCTGCAGACGATGCTTACTGCCATATCTATGAGTGCCATTGCTACAAATGGAGTTGTTCCAGGTAAAATAGTGCAAATCAAATTCAAGACCAGAAAATGAAAATGTGTTTTTGTGCTTCTCCACAAGGTGGCAACATTGTGTAAGTGTTAGTTGTGGATTAGTAATATCCCTGTTTGCTGCTTTTTTAGCTGGTGGATCCTATTTCATGATCTCTCGTTCCCTTGGCCCAGAGTTTGGAGGAGCAGTCGGCCTGTGTTTCTACTTGGGCACTACATTTGCTTCAGCTATGTATATTCTTGGAGCTATTGAAATCTTTTTGGTCAGTTCACTGTATTCATGCTTTGTTCAAATGTGCCAGTTCAGTTTTATTTCATGATCCTAATATTTAGTTTGTATATTTTTTAGAAATATCTCGTCCCACAAGCGGCTATCTTCCACGCTACTGATCACCATGGTACTGACAGTGCCAGCCTAAACAACATGAGAGTGTATGGATCTATCTGCCTGAGTCTGATGGCTGTAGTGGTTTTTGTTGGAGTCAAATACGTTAACAAGTTGGCCTCCCTGTTCCTCGCCTGTGTTCTTATCTCTATTGTGTCTATCTACATCGGGGCAATCAAATCTATAAGCCACCCTCCAGAATTCCCGTAAGTCAAAGGAAGAGATTGCCAGAATCAAACTACTATTGTAAAAGTAGCTTTTCCTGTTTTGGAGGTTTGGGTGACTGCAGAATATAGGTACAGTTGAAACTAGATGTTTACGTACACTATATAAATAGACACATACACTTTTTCCTCACTGTCTGACATGAAATCAGACTAAACGTTTCCTGTTTTAGGTCAAATAGGATTGCCAAAATTATGTCTATTTGCTAAATTCCTTTGTAATGAGAGAAGGATTTTAGACACTTTTTCATTACTTTCGTCAAAGTCTACATACATTTCGTTAGTATTTGGTACCATTGCCTTTAAATGCTTTGGATATCCTCCCACAAGCCTATCACAATGGTAGGCAGGATGTTTTGGCCCATTGCTCCTGACAAAACTGGTGTAACTGAGTCATGTGTCGCCTTGCTCGCACATGCCTTTTCATGTCTGCCCATACATTTTCAATATGATTGAGCTCAGGGTAATGTGACGGCCGAAACACTGACTTTGGCTACCTCTCAGAGAGTCCTTTCAGTCCATGTTGGTACAGTACTCATTTCAATGTGGATAATGACACAGTCTTACCAGTTTCCGCCAGCATCTTCACAAGGTCTTCATCTTTTGTTCTTGGGTTGATATACACATTTCAGACCAAAGCACGTCCATCTCTGGGGCACAGAACCTGTCTTGGTACAGTGGCTGGAGATTTCCATAGTGTTTATAGTTGCGTATAATTGTTTGAACAGATGAACGTGGCTTTTGACTTTGAAGAAAATAATGAAAATTTCACTCAGACAGTGAGGAAACAAAGCGTATGTGTCTTCTATATAGTGTATGTGAACTTCTGGTTTCAACTGTATGTCTGTTAATGTTGTAATAAAAGTGACATTTCTTTCTGCTCTTCAAAAGAATATGTATGCTGGGAAATCGGACTTTGGTGAGCAGCAAATTTGACGTGTGCGCCAAGACTGTAATGCAGGGCAATATGACAGTGCCCAGTCAACTATGGGAGAATTTCTGTACTCCTGGCAACCTGAGCAACAGCCAGTGTGACGATTATTTTCTTCAAAACAATCTGACACAGATTCAGGGCATCCCAGGTCTGAGCAGTGGGATCATCAGTGGTAAGAAGTGATGTCTTTTGGTCTCTTTCTGCTTCCCATTTGTTTACCACATGCACAATGATGGACTCTTCATTTTGCCCATAACAGACAACATGTGGGGCAACTACATGTACAAAGGGCAGATTCTTGAAAAGGGAAGACTGCCATCTGAGGATGCTAATGGGGGTCTGGAGAAGGTCTCCATGTATTTGACAGCCGATATCGCCACATCCTTCACTCTACTAGTGGGAATCTTCTTCCCTTCTGCCACAGGTATGATTTACTGTTATTGTTGCCAATATGATGCATGTCCTTATTATTATAATTATTACTCATTTTTTTTCTTAATTTCTATAGGAATCATGGCAGGCTCTAACAGATCTGGTGATCTGAGAGATGCTCAGAAGTCCATCCCAGTAGGAACTATATTAGCTATTGCCACCACTACACTTATCTGTATCCTTGTATGTCCATTATACTTTTGATCTCTTTATAGACATGTTGTTTTAGTTGTCTTTTTCTTGACATCTGGTTTAAGATATAAGCTCTGTGGTTCTGTTTGGAGCCTGCATTGAAGGAGTTGTCCTTCGAGACAAGTAAGTTCTCTAGTAATATTACTAAAGGCATATTATAATTCCATACACCACATCAATGTACACACTGTTTGTCCTTTCAGATTCGGGGATGCAGTCAATAACTACTTGGTGGTGGGGACTCTGTCTTGGCCATCTCCCTGGGTGATTGTGATTGGCTCTTTCTTCTCCACAGTTGGGGCTGGTCTGCAGTGTCTCACTGGAGCTCCTCGGCTCCTGCAGGCCATTGCCAAAGACAACATCATCCCTTTCCTCAGGGTGGGACAGACTTGTGTTGTATAACAAATATAATTGCGTATTCCAGAAAACGTAAAACATAAGATTGCCTAATAGAGGATTAATTAACAGAATGTTCAGGTTAGGAGCTTTGCTGTTTTGAATCCATAAACCTCTGACAGATGTGTATTTGAGTGCTTCCATGCCACAATTACAACATTTGGACCAGATCTGATAAGAACACAGTCCAGACTAATTGCACTGTAAATGTGATTGTGATTTGTCATGTGTTAGGTATTTGGCCATGGAAAAACAAATGGTGAACCCACATGGGCTCTGCTGCTAACAGGGCTCATAGCTGAGCTGGGGATACTGATCGCCTCGCTGGATATGGTAGCTCCTATCCTTTCAATGTGAGTAAACATGCACATGCAAATGAAACACTGTTCATGCAAAACTGGTTCTAGGTCAGTGTTTTTGTGAATATGTTAAAAGTTATCTATCTTTGCAGGTTCTTTTTGATGTGCTATCTGTTTGTAAACCTGGCCTGTGCAGTACAGACTTTGCTGCGTACACCAAACTGGAGGCCAAGATTCAAATACTATCACTGGTGAGAGGTGCTTTTGTAATACGTGCAATAACAAACAAATGCAAATCTTTTGTATATCCACATATAGGACGTTATCATTCCTTGGAATGAGCATGTGCCTGGCCCTGATGTTCATTTCATCTTGGTACTATGCAATTGTGGCCATGGGTATTGCTGGGATGATCTACAAGTACATTGAATACCAAGGGTATGTTTTATTTGCCTTACATTTGAACTTCAACTAAAATGTTAAGTACATGTATCACAACAGCTTCTCTATAGACATGTTTTTATGTTTATGTTTTTATTTCTTTAAATCAGGGCTGAAAAGGAGTGGGGTGATGGCATAAGAGGACTTTCTCTAAGTGCTGCACGTTATGCCTTGTTAAGATTGGAGGTTGGACCCCCACATACCAAAAACTGGAGGTACTCCTGTTTGTAACAAAGTAAAACAAATCTCGTTTCATTTTGAAAATAACTGTTTTGTAACAACACATTTTTCCAGTAATAGTTATAGTTATTTCATGGTTATTTCACCAGATCACATTAAATACATCACATTTTTGCACTGGGTAGTTATAGTATTTTAAACCTCACTGGAATGATTGTCCTGAGTTTCTTATGATCCATCTGAAACTGATTAAAGGGATTGAACATGGTTATTTTGACCTACAGACCTCAGCTGCTGGTTTTGTTGAAGTTGGATGAGGACTTGCACGTGAAATATCCCAGAATGCTCACCTTTGCCTCCCAGCTGAAAGCAGGAAAGGGCCTCACTATTGTGGGAACAGTCATTCAAGGAAACTTCCTGGAAAGCTTTGGTGAACTGCAGGCTGCTGAACAGGTCCCTGAACAAACATGCCATCCAAATTTGAATTAACTTACATTACTGTACTAAAATTTGTTTACCATGTGTTCCTACTAGGCTGTGAAAAACATGATGGAGATAGAACGGGTCAAAGGTTTCTGTCAGGTTGTGGTGGCAAATAAGGTGCGAGAGGGTATCGTCCACCTCATTCAGTCCTGTGGTCTCGGGGGCATGAAGCACAACACTGTGGTCATGGGCTGGCCGTATGGTTGGAGACAGAGTGAAGACCCACGCGCTTGGAAGACCTTCATCAGTAAGCTGCTTTTCCTCATAGCACTGCTCTCTGCCTGTTTATCTGTAATAAGATATGTACACTTATATTTACACATTTACTCAATTTGTCCTTCTCAGACACTGTTCGCTGTGTAACTGCTGCTCATCTGGCTCTTATGGTGCCCAAAAATGTGTCGTTCTACCCAAGCAACCACGAGCGCTTCATCGACGGCAACATTGACGTGTGGTGGATTGTCCATGACGGAGGGATGCTGATGCTGCTACCGTTCTTACTGAAACAACATAAAGTAATAAAGATCTCCCATATGTTTTCATTATGTCAAAAACATGATAACAAATCTTTTTTTTTTTTTTTTTTTCAATGGTTAGGTTTGGAGAAAGTGCAAAATGCGCATTTTCACAGTAGCTCAAATGGATGACAATAGCATCCAGATGAAAAAGGATCTGGCCACTTTTCTTTACCAGTTAAGAATAGAAGCTGAGGTGGAAGTAGTGGAAATGGTAAGGATTTGTAACGAAAACTGAACCGCAAACATTGACTTTTGAAATGATAAACTCTCAAATTTTACAGCATGACAGTGACATCTCGGCTTACACATATGAGCGCACATTGATGATGGAGCAGAGATCACAGATGCTGAGGCAAATGAGGCTCTCCACAGCAGAACGACAGAGAGAAGTATGTGCTATTTTTCCTGCGACTTTACTTCATTAATTTAGATGATATTCACTCACTATGACTTTTCTGCCAGGCCCAGCTGGTAAAGGACAGGCACTCTTTGGTTCGCATGGGTAGCCTGTACTCAGACGAGGAAGAGGAAGTGTTCGAGTCCCCACCAGAGAAGGTCCACATGACATGGACAAAAGAGAAGGTGGAGGCAGAGAGAAGAAACAAGAGCAACGCACCTGAGAACTTTAGGGAGCTCATCAGCCTTAAACCGTAAGTTACACATGTTTATTCATCACTTTATCACTCCATTTCATATTATTTGCGTGCGATTTGAATATTTTTTTCTCATCTTGCAGAGATCAGTCCAATGTCCGACGAATGCACACAGCTGTGAAGTTGAATGAGGTCATAGTGAACAGGTCACACGATGCTCGATTAGTTCTTCTCAACATGCCAGGGCCTCCCAGGAACAGTGATGGGGATGAGAATTGTATCCTTTGGCTAGTTTTCAGTGGCTTGTTTTATATTTATTCGGTATCGTGTGTATAGAAACCTGACTGCTTGGTTGCGTGTGTTTCTTAACCTTCTCCTCAGATATGGAGTTTTTGGAAGTGTTGACCGAGGGGCTGGAGCGAGTATTATTGGTCAGAGGTGGAGGTCGCGAGGTTATCACCATCTACTCATGACCGGCCCACTTCCTTTTAGAACGGACTGCACTCTGCCTGAACTGCCAAGGACATTAAACTGTTGGAGGAGGAAAAAATATGAACGTTGGGAAATGTATTTTATTTTTGTAGAATTTAAAACAGCAGTATTCATATTCTTCACAGTTCTGACGTTTATAGCAAATCAAAGCTGTCCGTGTGTTTCAGAAATGAACATTTTGATCATGGAGGTAACTATTTGACTTTGACAGTATTATAAATTTCACTATGAAAGGATCAGCATTTCACCATTTTGCAGTGATCATCTGTCACTTGTGTCACAGATAAACTAATTTGATTTTGAATGCACAGTTTATTTATTTATTTATTTTTCTATAAACTATTCCCGGGACATTTTCTATAAATGTTTATTGTAAATATTAAAAGAATAACTCACAGGTTTACTGTTAATCTTGACATGGCTGCCATAGTTGGATGCTACAAAACAGAATCTAACAAAGATATGTTTTATTAACCATGTTTGTTTCTATGTCACGAATATAAATGTCTTTTGCCTTCTTGAATGACTTGTTTTGATCATAAAATACATAAGAACTGCTGTCCGACTACAGACTATGGCTATTTAACAGCAACTGTAATTTTATCAATTTATTGCTGCATGCAAGTAATTTACATATGAATCTCTAATCGCATACAGATCATTACAGTAAAGAGAGAGTAGAAAGAAGCAGGACTGCAGTTAAAAGAATGTGCAGCGCTGATGGTCCATGTTGGTCAGAGGCGGAGGGTGAGTCTGGGTGCCTCAACACCAGCCTGCAGGGGTTGTGCACTTCCTCCAGACTGATCTGCACCTCACTGGGCGGCTCCATGACCATTTTGTCACGCATCTGTAGATGATTTGAGTAGTTTAGTTTGACAAGTTTTTAAATGCTTGGTAAAGTTTTTTTTTTTTTTTCTTTTGACCTTTTCCACTTCATCAAAAACTCTCACGAAGTTTCGTCGAAGAATATCCGCCAATTCTTGCTCAGTCCAGTTCCTCTGCAGTAATTCCTTGATCAAGGCGGGATACTTTGATACATCATCTAACCCCTTGGGAAAGCTAAAAAAAATAAGACTAACTTACACGCCCAGCCATTTACAGCACATCTGTCCAAATCCATCAATGTTACAAACAGCCTGTTGAAATACACGTTTTTTTCTCCAAGTTCATACCTTATAGCACCCTCAAAGTCACTTCCAATTCCTATTGAATCTACACCAATTATATTCTTAATATGATCGAAATGATCTGCAAGAAATTGTAAAAACACAAATGAATTCAGCATTGAAATATTTCAAATTATGAATAAACAAAGCTACCTCACCAGCCACAAGAGATATGTTTGCCTCCCTTTTACAGGAAATGAAATTAGAATGAAAATTAACCATGATCAGACCCCGGTTCTTTTTCTGAAATACAATATCATTATAGTACAACATTAGAAGAGAAGAAGTATTTATTATTAAACTGAAATTGCAAACCCTCAGTAGGTAAACACATTCATACAGCTTCAGTCGTACCCCTTAGAGATATATTTTATTTGTTGCTGTGTATGGGCAAGAGTATTTTTACTATCCCACTACTACCACTGATATTGAACCCATCAGTACAATATAAAATAAAGCTTCTTGGATTGCTAGCTAGATTTTCTTACCAGTTCTTTCAACATCCAATCGGGTACATTGCGGTCACTGTTACATAAACTATATGAAGACGAATGGCTGAAAATCACAGGGGCTTTTGAAAGTTTTAGCACTGCTTGAGCTGTTCCCCATGAAGTGTGGGAGAGGTCTATGATCATGCCCAGCCGGTTCATCTCCTCTACCACAGCCTAATGACATAAACACATATTTCTTGTATCACAGATAAGAAAAAAATTACTAAACTGGTATTGATCTGACACATCCTCACTTACTCTTCCAAAAGTTGTCAAGCTGTTGTTTTGTCTTTGATAAAAACTGTATCGTTTGGAAGATGATTCAGCCCTGTGTGAAATAAAAACAACTGTTTTCAGAAATGTGCTTCTTGTGCAGACACAATCCTCAAGCAGTATGATGTACAGTAGAGTTTAATTTAGTCAATGGGGAGTAAACATGATGACAATGATTAATCTATGCCTCTAGCAGTTCTGACTAAGTAACATAATGATATGTGAAAACCTTTTTTTTTTTTTTCAGTTCCATTCAGTCAACTTGCATCCATAGATCTTTATGGAACATATAAAGGAAATTTGGATTTTTGACACCAATTTTCAGTAAGTACATATTTTCTTTTTTCCTTTTTTGTATGATATAGCAACAAAATGAAGTAAGAAATGTATACCTGGCTCTACATTTTTCCTATTCCCCTTCTGTGTGTTGCCTTAATATGAACTGTGTTTTCATCATAGGCTTCTTCATATACTGTGCATATTTTTCTTTTTAATCAGATTTGTCTCATAAAAGAATAATGCAGATAAATACATTACCATGGTGTGTTGCATGTGTGTGTGAGAGCCATGGACCGAACCCCGAGTTGGTAAAACATCCGCAGAACTGGCAGGCTGCTGTCAATGGAGTGTCCTCCCTCGACACTCAGCATACACGCTATCTTATGCTTCAGGTGAGAGTCTCTCAGTTCTACAGTAACACAAGATGGATAAGCCATAATGCGTGACAAACGTAATGTACAAATGTTTACCCTGTGTGGATGTGACCAGCTCAAAGTCTTTATTCTGTGTGCACATTCGTTTCAGCACATCTATTTGTTCCAGTGTGAGCCTCACAGCATCTTTCTCCTGAGCTCCACACAGCACATACACTGAAAACATCTAGAAATACATTTACAACATGTGTAACTTTTAAGTACACTGACTTTATACAACATTTGGAAAAAAAAAAAAAAAAAAAAAATGTGATTGTTACCTGTCCCTGGACATGACCAGCCTGGAGACGGCTGATGTCAGTGGCAATTTCTTTAATGTCATAGAAGTTAATATGGTTCAACTGGTTATTATAGTGTTTTCTCAGCTGAAGAGCAAGATCATTGTGACTGAGAGAAAGTTAGATTTGTATTAGATTTGCGTGTGTAACTTAAGAGATAGAAATGTTTATAGACAAAGCTCTTACCCATCAATAAGAGGATATCTAGACATTAGATCACGCACTCTGTCTTCTTCTGAATAGCCAGAGATCAAGGCGCACAGGGAGAAAAGGGTGATGCACTGCGACTGGAACATGGCTCTACAGCTGCACCCTTATAAAGTTATAAAGTTTAATCTTACAGAGAAGGAAAAAAAAGATCACCATGTTTCCACTGTGGTTCAATCTCCAACACTGACCACATTCTTGCAGAGATAAACACGAATTTAATGACTTTCTAATAATACATAAATAAATGAATAAAACAAACAAATAAAATAAATAAAACTAAATCAATAAATACAATAAAATAAATAAAATAAAATACATACATACACATATATACATACACACATACATCATAAAAAAAACAAAAAAAAAAAAACAAACATACCCTACCATCCTTTGTAGTGAATCACTTTCAGTTCCACATTAAGCCCCCAAACCAATGACTTTGCCGTTCACTTACCCGCTGGCTCGCTGAAAAGTGTTGCTGAGTGTCTGCTTCACTGAACAACTGTCCGCACAGTGCGAACTTTCCAGCGCACTGACCCTCACATGGACCGCGCACAGTGGACCTTTAGAAAGGGACACACCGGCAGCGCGCGGGACTGTTCCGGACCAATAACAAGTACATCTGTCCTAATTAATAATGGCCTAAAGATAATATGTAGCTTACAGCCACAAGATATTTTATCCGTGTTTAGTAAAAGAAAAGTGAAGGCTCAAATGTTTAACAGCTCACTGACGCCATCTGCTGGTCAAAGTGTATTCACAGCATGCCTTCTCTGTTAGGCAAATTAGGGTAATAAAAAAAAAAGTAACTAGTTTCATATTATATCATTTTTATTTTTCAATCATTCTTTTCTCACAGATGAATTAATAAATATATTGTTTATTAATGTGGACATGGCCTTGGCCTACAATCAGAAACCACATCCTGGTCTGACTCCCTCACACAAAACACAACACAATTTTACTAGGCCTATGTATATTTGTATTCATGATTTTGCCAAATTGACATGTAGCCTGATGTAACCTCTAACAGTAAGGCAATTAAATTAAATTCAGGTACAAGATATATATGCTTGATTCGCTGTCATGAGAAACGTGGCTCCTGTGTGATTAAAGCATCCTGCTGTTTGGCCAAGGTAATCACAACTGTGTGGATATTACTCTACCAGATTCTCACTGCGCACAGTGGACCCTCAACTCGCTATGTTTCAGTTCAGACTAGCTGAATAAATAGGCTAAAAAAGTAACTTAACAATAGGCAGAAATAATGAAGTCTAGAGGAAGATTTAAGCTGTTGGATTTCCTGATTTATTTTACTCTAGAACATCACTGCAGAAAAGAGTTATTCAATCCAGGAGTTCCAAAAGGACAATATAGAGGAATGAATGAACTTCTTGTGTAGGCTATGGAAGGTGCCATGGCAGTGGAGGTAGTAGAGTCACATTAGTGAAATGCAGCTGTGAGCACATTGGTTTTTATGATAACAGCCAATCCCTCCCTCATACACGACTTTCACATGGTGTCTTGTCCAAGGACACATTGAAAGTAAACAAAAGTAAACTGATCAAAATCAAATGACCACTATCACCTCATCCCAGGTATTTGTTTATTTATGTTTGTATGTATAGCACTGAAACTGATAAAAATCAACAATGAAGTAGCCTATAACAAGCTAGAATATTTGAGTTTAGGCTATATTAGAAGAAACAATGTGCTTAATACTTTGTTTCTGCAAGCCAATAGCAAGAATGACTTTGCTAAAAATATAATATTATTCATGAGCTATAGAAACTGCCCTAATAATTAAACAATTCAAATAAATAAAAAAAAAAAGAAGAAATCTCATGAATGGAGAATAGTCCCCATAAAAAACAACAAACAAATAAACAAAATAAACGTAACAAAACAGCAACTTTCAGACCAGGACGGGATCATTTGCCTGAAATGCATGAATAGTGATCCTGGATACTGCTGCTGTGCTGCAGTCCTTTAAACAAAATACACTTCTTCTTTTCCCCACCAGAGGGCAGCAGCATTCTGGACAAGTTATTTTTGTATGTGTGATTTGGAAAAATAATAAATCCATGCAAAATAATACATACAGGCCTATTTATAAAAACTAGAAGTGCCTCAATTCATAACTCAAATTAATTGTCACATTTATTTATTTTTACTTTGTGCGTACTACTTTACCGTAAATTATGTTTGCCCAAATGCTAGCATTTGCAAATTCAATGGGATAATCTGCAATGTCTTCCTCGAGGCAGCTGGGGACATTTTGTTTCGCTGAACTTTCTCATTTCTTGTGCCCTGGATGCTGGCAGCCCTGTAGTCAGTATTCATTATCGCCACTTACAGCTTTGACTTAAGCACGGCAATTACATCCTCAACTGCTCTGATTAATCCAACATGGAGGCATTTTACAAAAAGACATTTTCAAGACACTTACCAGGGAGTAGCTGGGGCACGGCTTGTTTATGCTGATAGACCAGCCAGTCATATTGGAAATAATATGTTTTCACTGGCTGCTTAAGTGTTCTCCTAACCTCTTGTGTACACTGCAGAGAAAACAATGGACCATTGAGTGAAGTGATTAATTTAGCCTTTTTCTTTAGACATAAGATGGAAGTGTGTCTTGTGTCATGGTTATTATTGCAGTTTTCTATAGTTGCAACAGCCATTTGCCAACATCTTCACTGCTCCCCACTTAACTGCTTAACCTTTTCTATTCTCTCGCAGCAATCACATGATCAATCACTGTCCCATTACTTGACAGAGGCAGACAAAGTGTATTGAGAGTGAGAAAAAGCAAGAGAAATGCTGACTTGAGAGCAGCTAACACAGGCAAAAAACATAGCCCCAGTAAATATTCAATTTAAAGGATTCCTAGATAAGGCGGGTTGAAAAATTGAGGCAGCACGCATTCTTCTAGATAAGAGAAGACGGAGCCATCTGGAGGCTGGGAGATAGCAAACTCCCACGCCATCCCCAAGACCTCACTCTCATCTGCAGCAGCGGCAGAGAGGGGGAAAGTGAGTGCCAACACTTTCATTATGTTAACTTCAAAATGAATTCATTCACATTCACGGCATGCACTTATTGGCTTTGGTAAACAGGAGGTTACTCTTTTGTCCGCCACAATAGACAGCGATAATTTGTCAGGCTGAGCAGAATTTTGCCACAGTTGGTTAAGAATTTGTAAATGGTTATTAGAACATTAAAAAAGTGTACCAGAACATGCAAATAATAAATATTTTTTTGGCGTTTTTTTTTTAAGTAAATGCAATTTCATGGTGATTCTAAATGAAAAAAAAAGTCTGATAAAAAATATAACATAAAAAAAACACATTAGATACAGGCCTAAAGCTGGTCTGTTATAGTCATGCTTATTTGGGGGATTTTTTTTTTTCCTCTTGTATTTGAATATTTCACTGTGTGCTGAATGTTTTTGCCTTAGCTTAGTAACATGCATGAACGTGTAGAGAAAAACTTGCCTGTATTTTAGATATAGATCGCCTTTTTAACAACTAAATAATGTATCAGCTTTTGTGGTTCTGTTTGCATTAAAATACAATTACATTTTATGACTAACAACCACCCAAACAAACAAAAAAACAAACACACACTTGGCATTTCATATTCTGAGCTTTGCAGAGGACAGATAAGTTTTCTCTCATTGGATTAAATGAAGCAGAAAAGTCATTGTGCAGCTGGTTAAAGATGCACACGCAGTCACAGTCTGGCCTGGATCCCCTCCTAATCAACCTTGACTTGAAAACAAACATTATCGGCTGTAGAGAGGCTCTGGTAAATAACCCTCCTCACCTTCTAATGCACTTTGTCGACTCGTACACTCAACCATTTCATGCCAGTCACATTGAATTTGGCTCTGGGATAATACTTTTGTCACTACATTTTATCTGTTCTCTCACTCAGGTATGCAGCGCTGCTATCCCCAATTACCTTCTCCTGTATTTCCGCATTGGGCCCGGGAAACTTTCTGCTTGATAAGAGATGAGGGTCGATAGGAAATTTACCTATAGCATCACTATCTCTTTGACCGACATCTAGGACTAACTCTCCTCATGGGCTCTTGTGTAAAAAGCTGTTAACTGTGTGATAACAATGACCCATAGTGATAACCTTCCAGACTTAAGGACACACAGTTAGCTGCATGCTGTTGCCGTTGCAGCGTTCCTTATTCAACCTTGGATGCTCTGCTATACCGTGATGCGCTTAATGGGATCGAGAGGGAGGCTAATCACTCTGCGTGGCACCTGACCATTATATAAAACTGTTCTGTGGTAGTCAGGAAGAAGAAGCTTTAGCATTTCCTTGAAGCGTATTGTCACTTTGATTAATATAGCAAAGGAGGGCAACATCTGCTTTTGGAGATTTTCATTAAGATCAATGGTAAGGCTGCAGACAAGAGTTAGCGAGTGTAATTTATTATACCCTGAAGTCAGAGCAGATGAGATGGTAACAGTCCTACAGGATTTCACGATGCTACGGTCTGAATTAAGACGTGGAATTACACAGAATATACAGATACATTCTATATTGCCGTTGTTATTTGTCCAGTAATGTCTAGTTTAAATCACCGCCTTTGAATTATAAGGTTCTAGTTACGTTCTGGGTAGTTCTGAGATATTGAGGTTTAAAGTTCTGAGCAGTTTTAGAGAACATTGGAATCAGGAAATAGGTTTTTGCTCATATATACCTAAAGTAAAAAGTATTCAGGAAAGAGAATATATGAATAACTCAGCAAAGAACCTCAGATAGAACCTTATAATTCACATGGAAATTAAAAAAGAACATTACTTTTTTCTTTATGGTATTTCTCAGAATAGAAATCAGTCAAATTTACAGAATGAATGAACGTTCTGTAAAACTATTCTAATGAAATGTCATGTTTACTTATTGACAAGAAGTCTGTGTAATCCCTAACTCGTCCAGGTATGATCCATAGCAAAAGAAAAAGGTTTTAGACCGAAGACGTTTCGCCGCTCGAACCGAAGAAGCCGATGGGATGAGTGGCGAAACCTTTTCACTCTAAAACTTTGGTTCATTTGACAAAATTGAATTGTTCTTAAGTTACTGACAAGAAGTGACTCATGTTGCTTTTATTTTTTTATTTCCTATGTTTGTTATCTGTTGTTTTGCGTTATTAATAGATGGAACTAGATCAAAACAATATGGAGGAATATTTGACTTACCCTGTCGACCGTATTGTTAGACTAAAAGGTAGTGCGTTTTTTTTAAAGGCAGGTGGTTCAAAGAATGGATCTCATGGTTGACTTGCCTTATATTTTGCAGGATAGTATGTGAGAGTCTATCAGACCTAGTTTTAATCCATTTCCACACTGTGTTGTGCTATGTTGCTATCTTAATGATAATCTTAGCCTGTATTTTTGCCCTGGGCGTTCCTGTCAGACCGTGGTGGTTACAGGGAGCTGCGCCTTATCAACAGCTTTGTCATTAAATCTGCTTTTCTACCCACAAATTTGACTTCCATTATCAGACCATCAACGCACTGATTTCCTTTAGTCAGTTCAATCAAAGCTTTGCAAATGGGGTGTGAAAGTTGGGAAGATTAAATACAAAATAAAATGGCGGATGGAGACAATATTTAATTTGCTTTTGTAATCAGACATGGAATTATTTGCATTTATTTTTATCAATGGCTTGAAATAGTTTTGTTTTTTATTCTTTCAGAAGCTACATAGTAACGATGGAAGGGCCAAAAGTCTCTCACAGGATGCAAGCAGAAATCTGTTCCCTGTGACTTTCATGGCTTTTACTCATATCAATGTGAAAAATGCATTGGATGAAAATGTCAGTTTTGATATGTGATGCAGGACGTCCCAAGAAAAAAAACATCCCATTAAATGCTGTTGAGTCGAGCTTCAAAATGGTACTATGCCCTCCAGTAGTTCTTCTTGGAGTGCACGGTTCTATCTGAGTGAGTGTTCTGATTGTCTCAGCATTGTGCTTGAGCGGAGGGCAGCTCCAAATGAACTCCTTCTGATTCAATCCTCTACACTGTTTGACACAAGTCCAGCCTGGAGTCACAGAGGGGGGAGCGCCGCCCGGGCCCCTTCCCCCAGACACACTCTTTTACCGGGGGGAAAAGCCGCGCTGTATGGCAAAGGTCCTGGAGGTCTTTTACATGCTGCTGACTGTGATGAATTGAACCCCTCTCTCTCCTCCCAAAGCGCACTCAGAGCCTCCGGAGGTTGGTAGCCGGGTTCTGTGGGGTCAAGCGGGTCTTTGGATAGCAAAATACTGATGGAAGGGACTGACCTGTGCACTGTCATCTCGGACGCCCCCCCTTCGCTGTTCTCCCACACCTCTTTGACTGTTTTGTACCGCAGTTTGGTGAGCTGGTGGAGGGAGCCCACTTTCCGCTTCATGATCTCAGCGCAAGTGATCGTTTTGGTAACAGCTCGGCCCGACCCGCTGAAGACCACCTGCCTTAGACCTCTGGCGCTGCCTTCGGTTCCACTCGCTCCCTTGTCGCCTTGCATCCGAGCCATGGCGAAACCCATTAGGTTACGGATTTTGCTACCCTCCTTCACGCGCATCTCCAACACTCCGGAGGGCAGTCCTGGAAATGGGCTGGGGCTGTCCTCTTCACTTCTACAGACTTTTTTGAAGCCTTCTTGTCCTAGTTTGACTGCTGGAGGTGGGGCTATAGGTGGCATTGGTTTTGGTGGGATTGGGACACTGTTGACCACTGGTGTTTGGACTGGAGGGTTATAGGTCTGACCCTGGTACACAGAGCACATCGCCATGCTTCCACTATTCTGTATTTGCATCTG
Organism: Periophthalmus magnuspinnatus; assembly: GCF_009829125.3. NCBI lineage: Eukaryota > Metazoa > Chordata > Actinopteri > Gobiiformes > Gobiidae > Periophthalmus > Periophthalmus magnuspinnatus. The sequence goes on from NC_047128.1 coordinate 27,769,835, forward strand.
TCTATTCACATCCAGTCCTGGGTATATCCCGGTATTGTCCCTGCTTAGATACTGGCTGTGGGCACTGGTCACTTGGCACCCCGTGAACATTTTTACTAACTGTAACTCTCACCCTATCTTATGCGACAAAAAAAAAAAAACGCTCACCAAATTTTCCGTGACATTTTTCCTTCCTCCCAGTCAACAGTAGTAAAGTTTTAAAGACTTCATAAGAAATATTCCCCAGTCCCCAGGAGCACTATCAGTGGAGCCTTTAATGTTTCCTCTCAGTAAGAGCTGGAGAAATAAGATAAACGACAGACTGCTGAATTAACAGCACTGTTGGGACATTTGAAGATATTCTTTAAAGAGCATCTCAATTTCAGACCACAAATGGCGAGTGGGAAAGAAGCCTGGTGACAGATACAACAAAAAGTGTTCTCAGTTATGCATCGTATTTACATTAGTCATGCATTTCACAAGTATTGACACAACTATTTTTCTCTTTAAAAACTTTCTTTAAAACATATGAAAGAAACATAATTCAAGGCTTTACCTTATTCTCTGAGACTCCTTTTTCTGTGGCATGATTGCATCTTCTGATCATGTTTCATCAACTGAAAGCAAACCCTCTGCTTGGACACAGCTGTGAAAGTTGCAGTCCCGGCGTTTGTGCTTCTGGATGTTTTACTCCAGATTGGCTACAGCTGTGTCTCCCCTTCTTGCTCTCATCCTAGCAGTGCCGCTGAGTCCACTGGAGGTCGACACCTGGGGCGTCATCCTGGGAGCACTGTCCGTCTCTGCTGTGCTGCTCTGGGAAGTGTGTTCTGTTCCCTCCATAGAGACATAAGGGACACAAGCTGCCTCACTAATGCTCACAGGAGGAGTGTCAGTGTGGTTGAGGCAGAGCATGAGGGAGAGCAGAGACAGCCCTCTTAAAGGCACCGGTCTCTTCATCCTTTACAACAATGCACTCCCTCCCACAATTATACCATATACGGCGTGCAAAAAAAGGAAAAGTGGGTAGGGCCATATCCCTTTAAAACCCAGAGCCCAGATCCCCGGCAACTTTGTCAGTCTCTTTAGAGGACGTTCTAGTGTGCAATGTACATGACTGATTAAACTCGAGTTCTGAAATAGAGATTCAGTCAACCTTTAAAAATGCATTTTCAGCCATGAAACAGTGAATTAAATTAGCTGGGCTTATAATTGAAAACATCCTTCAAAGAGCCAGTGAAAGTCAGCAGCATTAAATTGCACTGTAGTTACCCTTTATCCTATTAGATGTTTGCGACCATTACGATTTACATAATGCGGCATTAATAGCTTCATTGTGGAGGCAATCAAGTGGCGCGGCGAGAATGCTGTCTCTTAACGCATGGATCGTTATAATGTTTCAAAGGCTGCGATCAAGGACACGAGGGCCCCAAAAACCCACAGAACCATGACTTCTATGTTCAGGGCGCTATATTAATGCTGACTGTCTTCATTAGGCTGTCATATCTGTGTAGGTGAAGGAGATGGGGCTGACAGCTGCGGTAATAAGTATCTTAATGGGCTTTCCATCACCAGTGGGGGGCGCTGCACGGTCCAGAGTACAGGGCGCAGACAGCTGTGGCACTGCCCGTTCAGCCCAGCCTGGCGGTGGACAGGTGGATTTGTTTTGGTGTGTGACTGACAGATGGGAGAATAGGTAAAGACAGACCAGTGAGGCTGAACCTATGGGGCCAGGAGAAAGAGACAGACAAGCCCTAACTACTCTTAGCTCAGTATCTGTGAAGTCCAGGCTCTGCACAAACAATAAACTCAAGGTGGCTCAGTCCCCACTGTATACAGCCGTTACACTTCTTTTCTTTATATTGAATTTGGCTTATCCTTGTCAGATTCACTTTGATTTTTAAGACCATGTAAAACAAAAAAAGAAAAGAAGATTATCCATAGACAGTGAAAGCCACGCGTAACTCGTTATGATGCCGAAAGCAATGTTTGAGGCTTGATTATATGCTAAGGAGGTTGACCTGGTTGAATAGTGATTACTGTGATATGTATTGTAGCATTCTGGTGTAAGGAATCACGCCACATTTCTTCTAGTTGTTTATTTTCTGAACACAAGGGCTACTGTAGGCTGTAACCCACCCCAAAACTAGAGCAAAACAACAGCAGTCTCAACTCACTAGAGCCAGTCTCCAGACCAGCAACTCACGAATACAACTTGTCGGAATAGCAACCAAGTATAACATACAAAAGCAGTTACATTAACAACAACAAATGGTGTCAACCCTGAACTAAACACAAAATATCAGATCATTACATTGTTATTTTTGCATTTTTTTAATGTAGTATTTTAGAGACTTTTGCTGTTATCATAGCTTAAATTTTATGTTCCATCCTTTGTTTTGCACTTGTTTATACTGGATGAAGTGCTAAATGATAAGCCGATTACATTGAAAAGTATACTAAGCAAATATAGTGTATGGTGTAAACTGTGCCTCTTCCTACAGTATAATAGCATAATGACAACAATTACTCTGGGAAAAGTTCAACAATAAAAATTATCTACTTACATTAGAACGTTCTTTTGTCTTCTCCAACTCTGCTGCATGTTGGAGTGGTCCTAAATATATATCATTGCTTGTGTTTTTTGTAAGTTAAGAATGAGACAGGAGCAAGAGAAGACCATGGAGGGGGAGGGCCTGTAGCTCACACTAGCAAAGTGATCATTCTGTTGTTTGGAAGAAATTACCCTCATCAGTCATACGGAGATGCACAGCTGCCTAAGGGGATGTGGTAATGTTACTGCATAATAAACTGTGTTAGTGTGTGTGTGCACATGTATATGTGTAGGGAGAGCAGGCAGAAGGTGACAGAAGTTTGACTTAACAACTAAGAGGTTAGAATTGATGTGGTGTAATCACCCTTCTTTACAACCCAAAATTGGCACCTTATTTAGTGCTTTTCAGCTCCAACCCAAAGACTCCTCACTCACAACATCTGATAGATTAAACTGTTTATCTGAAATGCTGGTGTCCCCCAAACATTCTGTGTCTCCATTGCAGGGCGAACGATTCTCCTGATAGCGGTGTAAAACCATCACGTTTTATAGAGTGCCTCGTATTGACCTTTTTGAGCGAAGCATTTTTTCTTTAAGTGGCTTCGTTTAATGATGGGTAAAGGCAGCAGCGCTCATGGCTGGCCTCACCCTCCTCCTCCACAACTCCTCCACACAAGTGTCTCTTGTTTTGTAGCTTTTCAAGCACTTACTCCTCACTTTATCTGACCCCGACAGACGCCTGTGATGGTCAGGCATTCTCTTCATTCACAGGCTCAGCTTTTATTCTTGCCCACCTCAACCTTTAAGAGTTTTTAGAGTAAGAGGGAGAGACTGACAAATTGCAGTGGTCCTTTCTTGACTTTGCGAGACACTTTCAAACTCCAAAGTGGTTGTGAGGCATTGGCGCAATTGGGTTATTGTTTGTTGTAAGCCTACATGTGAGTATTGTCGCAGATGCACCTTACAGTGACAGCCGGTTGCTCACTTTACGTTAACCGCAATGTCTTCACGGTCATCAACCAACAGTGGCCTGGAGACTGTCATTTCACTCAGTGTGCCTGCTAGCCTGCAGCGTGGTTCTGCCCCACAAACTCACAGCCGGGCAAATGTGTATGTGTGTATGTAGGGAGGGGGGGCAACACAGACGTGCATATGTGCCCCAAAGAGAGGTACACACTCACACAAAACTATACACTCAGCATAAGGCAGGCTGTTGAAGCAATTACAGAAACATGGCAGAACACGGTGAAGCAAGCCCACTATCAGGGAAATAGAGTGAGTAGAGAAAAAAATGATGACGCCGTTAATAACAGTGATGCTTAGAGGTTAGGGCAGAGGAGGAGGGGTGACCCTTTTGGTGATTTCCCTGTGACAGCACTTTGAGAGGCAAATGGTTGTGTTTGTATTGCATATTTGGATGTTTAAATGGACCCATTTTACAACGTCAATGCAGTCTTCAAGAACCGCAGTACAGTATTCCAAATGTTGTAGAATGATGCGTTTACTGACATTCTTGCGTCCGTTATTTTGATTAACGACAGGTCAAATGTGTATTGTTGTCAACCGTGAGCGTCCAGCTATTCATATCCACTGTCTTTATCGTCAGCACTGAGATGTGTCATACAGAAGAAAAGAGACGCTTTTGGAAACATTTACAAAAGAAGGATGGAGCTGAACAGAGGGGGGAAAAAAAGTGTTGTGGGTGATAGAAGCGGTGGCGCAGTATAGCCAAAGATGTTGAAGAAATTCTGGTGCAAAACATATGGCAAGTCATGATTTATGAGGCCTGCCTGCAACATGATGACTTCAGCTTTCAAAACCAAACTATTTTACAGAGCTGTCATTGTCATTCTTTATACAGCAGTAGCGGCACGTGCATTGTCAGAATAAAAGCTTATGACTTGGTGGAGACTTTTTGATTTGCTACAGAATTGATAAATTACGGGAGTGGAAAATGAAGTAAGAATGCCTTGGAGAATCTGTCCTCTCAACTTTTAGTGGCAAGTGCCCAACATAGCTATCTTTATATTTAAAAGGGTTCATTGTGCTTGGTAATGTTAAAGAAGAACTATTGTGCTTCTGTCTGCTGTGTAGTTATAATATATGACACCTTTGGATCATTATGTTATAATTTGCACATTTTAAATTGTAATATTCATCTAAAATATCTTAATAAAAGAAATAGGTCAGCTGATTTCCATATTAAACAACTGCCGTGCCCAATGGGAGCTGACATCGCCGTAAACGTCATCACAACAAAAAGTCGACACTTGCAACAGATTAGTTTTCACTTTTACCGAAATAACTATGCAGCACTGCCAAATCCTGCGTGTATCACTGATTAATAAAATACAACTGGACAACAGAGTAAGTGCACACTAGTGGGCATATACCGGTGGCGGTGAAAACTGAGAATGATCGGCAGTATGGTGTCTTGAAAATAATTAAAAGACTGATAAAACATGCACGAATCACTGCAAATACAACTTCAGGTGAGTAAATGGTGAGAGGAAACAACTATAACATGATTAAAAGCTCTAAAAAGTCAATTTCGCAAAATAGGTCTGCTTTAAAATTTATACAGTGGGGTTATTTTGATCTAGCCTAATACAAGATCTCAAATCTCTAAGACTCCCTTACCCGTATCTCAGGTCAAACTCCGACAGAGCAATCAGGTTTGTTTATACCAATGACACAAGGGAAACAAACAAGGTCACTGGTCATCCATCATTTAGTGAAAAACACAACATCTCTCACCTCAGATTTCATCAGTATTACATGCTTTGCTCATTGATTGTGCAGAAGTCGGCGCTGTTCCTCCATAGCAGACAGGCTTTTATTCATTATTTTTATTTATTTATTTATTTAGGACACAAACAGACCATCATGATCCATCTGTAAATTATGCCCATTTGAATTCTGGAGGTTGGACTGCAGTGTTGGACTGCAAGTCTTTTTGATGTATAAACCCCACCAAATATAATAACTAATTATCTTTTTTTAATGAGAAATTAACATTAGAGAAAAATGACAAATTTGAAACAATGTTTTTAGGAACAGAATAAAATGATTTCCTTTATGTGGTGGCTGGACGTAGCCTGTGAAAGAATAAGACTATTTCATCATCAGATCCAGACTGTCCAGCTAAATGAAATAATTGTGTCTTCTGTTTGCTAATTATGTTCATTTTATCATTATCCAATTATTTTCACCACTCACTGTTACATGGCCCATTGCACAATGATAAAACAATAGACGAAAACACCTGTAATTAATATTAATTAAGCTTACCCAGCTTATACACCTGTGCGAAGAAAGCTTTTTTGCTTTGTTTTGCCTACTTCACACCATCTAAACCACTAATGTCCCCAAAATCCAGAGCCTATAATTATCACTGTCATGTAACCATCAAAAGCATGTGAAAATAAAAGTGAGCTATAAAGTTACTACCAACATTTGTTATCCTCTTGATAGTGCTCAGAAATAACAAGTAGCTAGTTAAGAATACGCTGCATGCTGTTCTGGCGAGTCATATTTTTTCCTTACTCTCAAAGACAGTGAAGAAACTGGTAAATTTACACAGCAAACCTTTGCCTCACAGTAGTCTATGTATGTAGCCAACTGTATCGTAATAGTTTCTGGTTATTTTAATAGACTATACAGAATGCATTCATCTTTTTCATTTTAGAGCTGACAAAAGTTTGTGGGAAAACATAAGTGAACTTTCCAAGATGCAATTACACGTCCAAATGTATCCTGTATTTAATTGCCCTGGGAGCAATCATTCTCTGCCCTGCAAATCTTTGGTAACGCCGTACTTTACAATAGAGTCATAATTGCAGAAGTTTAATTGCCTGCCAATGCCCTGCTCCCCCTGCCTGCTTGCATTGAAGAGCCCAATAATTAGAAACAGGGAGAAATTAGGTGGCAATTTTGTCTTGGCAATTATCATAATGCAAAAGAAGTGCCATTAGTATTGTTAGCCTCACAGTACATAATCCTTTGACACTGTCAAGTCCCTCTCTAGCTGCTGGGTACAACAACTCTTGATTTCCCTGTAGCCTTTGCACTTCCTCCGTCACTGCTTGAGTCAGCTCCCCTCACGCGACAGGCTAACTGTGCTAACAGCGCTAACAGACGGAGCCCATCCATGCCCCGAGTGCTGGAGGATTAGCGGCTACAGTATTAACAGTCTGCTTCTATTAAAGGTAGAAAAATTGGGTGTTAATCCTCTTCCACCATGTCAACCATGAAATTGTGTTTGATATAACAAAAAAGTATACATTTATACACAGATATTGTACTAGTGCCACACACCCATTTAACTAAGTTTTATAAATATGCAAGAAGTTAATAAGTTTTTAAAAATGCCCTCCCCTGAATTTATTCTGACTTGTCTTTGACTCAATTAAAATCATGTCAAACTTATAAAAGCTTATTTCACAAACAGGCCAGATCACACAGACTCCAGTGAGTCTACTGAGGCGTAGTTAAGCTGCACATTGGACCGTGTAGGCCTAATAATGATATCTGCACTTAAAACACTATCACAGTGAATTGGCATGGCCCACCTCACTTTAACAAAGCTCTAACCAATGCCAAATTAAGTATTAGACCTTTATGTATTGTACAGAAAATTACCTAAGAGGAGTATAGAACGTAAAACGCAAAAGGTGAAAGGGGTCCTCACTTATTCTGACAAAAATAGAGTTTGACGCTTTCAGTTTGAGACATATGAGTATGATATTCAGAGCACCTATAGTTCATGAATGGGAGCATATAGATTGTGTATATGGTCCAGAGCACATCACGCAGTAAATGATTCTTTTGCCTACATGATTGTACTCTATTCACTGACCTGTTTCATGCATTTCACCTGCTCCCCTAGTCATGATTGTTTCTAGTGTCGGGCCATTTATTTTGGTTTGATGTTATTCAATTACATCAATAAAAAAATAAAATAAAAATTTGGCCAATTTAAAATGCAATTAAATGTGCATTACGGGACTAAAACCTATATAACTATATAACTTTTCTGGTGGAGGTTCCATCTTCCGGATTGTCCCCATTGAATATCCCACACTAAAGCCTTTTTTTTCCATTGTTTTGGTGTGCTTGGGGCTGCCTTGGTGCAGGTCAATTTGATGGTTCCACCCAAGATATGTACCCATGCTGTGGGCACAGCTCTGGGTTCAGACATAACAATGATTTCTCGATAAATAAAATCTAAATTGTACCTGAATTATGTTTTAATTATAAGGCCGATCTCAGCAATTCTCAAAAAGACATTCAGTAGTTTCAAGTATACACTGGAAATACACCTTCTTGATGTGAGTGCCGTGAATAGATGGACAGGAAACAGCTGCTGCTAATGTGTTAGCTTTGTTTTGCTAAGCATGTTGGCTCAACAGACAAGGAGCCATCACTGTAAATACACTACTTTATCACAAGATCAAATCGGCGGTGAGTAGTTAATATTCTCTGTTTATATTTGTTTTTTGCCATCTTCTTTTTGCCTGCATCTTGAGTTCTCTCTTGTCCGATTATCTCGCTCTACTTATTAGCTCCTCCTTATAACTAAAGCGTACTGAGCCAAAACAAGTCAGATCCCTCGGGGAGCTAGTACAGACCCCTCAAACGGGCCAGAATGGTTCACTTTGGACAGTGGAGACACTTTCGGACCACGGAAACTAAGTTTATGTCATTCAACTTACTACCCGCATAGAGACAATCAGGTGACACTGTGGGCATGTTAAGTTAGATCTGTGGAAAGGTGAGCCCGAACACGGTCAGAATGCATCCATAACCTAAGACAGTAGACAAAAATTACACACATGTCACACACACATATAGCGTATGTGTGTGTGTGTGTGTGTGTGTGTGTGTGTGTGTGACATATGTGTAATTTTTGTCTGTTGTCCTTAATCTGTGTATTGTGAATGATTTAATTTTACTAATATGATGACATTTTGTATCTCCCTCATCATTAATGTCTTTGTCACGTGTATGGACTAAATGTTTTGTGCCCATGTCCTGTTTTCTGTCTTGCCACCAACCTGCCAATGGGACTACTAATGAAAATGAGCCTGACTAATTCTGGCACATTTATATGCTGTACAAACACAGGTTGATTCATGTGCACTGTCACATTTTTAATTAATAAATAAACATAAAAAACATGACATTTTGACATCTTAAGTTTCCCTTCGTCAATTACAACTGAAAAATTCTTTAACTTACAAATATCCACAAATAGTGACATGGTTGTAAGAGCCAGCTTAGGTACAGAGTGTTATCTCTGTATAAAACAAGAGGTGCTAATACCCGCGTGAGTAATGAGGAGAAAATGACTTTGGGAATCAGAAAGTCCTTCAGCATTAACGCTGTACAATTCTCAGTGGCTCCAGAGCAATCAAGCAATGGGATTTACAAAGGATTTTCATTTGGGTGCATTAGCCAAGCTTCTGGTGCCCAGGATGGCATGCGATAGCTCCAGCAGGAAGATATGCTCTGATAAGTTTTAGGGTCAACAAGCTGCTGCAGTGAAGATGATAACAGTGTCCTGACTGCACACACTTCATACAACAAAGAGTACCCAGGTAGCACAAAGCCCACGTACAGCAGGCCGTGTACATGTTTAGTCAGTCGTATGGTTAAAGGTAATATTTTAGGCGGGACATATGCCATATTAACTTTATGAGCATTAAACTATGTCATAATATTTTTTCCATCATTATTAGCTTAAAAGTACTAGTGCATTTGAGGCTTGCCTGTTCTGAAAATTCCTCTTTTTATCTACCCCCTAGCCCCACCTACAGCCCTACTTACTTGATAACATTTTAGTTTAGTTACTCAAAAAAGATCCAGGCTCTGGATTACATGGAAAGGTTTAAAAAATGTTGCCTAGCCAATTTTCAAAAATAAAAACACCTTAAATTAATTTTAAAGTGTAAATTCCACATGACGTCAAATTGACCCGATTCTGTTATCACAATGTAAAATCTTGACTTATGTTATAAATGATCACGTTTTCTTTAAACTAATATGAAAACATTAATCTTGGTATGTCCTAATACTGAAGTATAAATACAATACACAGCTTGTGTGTTGTAGGAAATAAAAACAATCCTGGCTTCCATCAGAAACACTGAAGTGATTACAACGAGTCTGGTGAAGGGAGCGAGTTTCGTCAATCACAACGTATAGGCCAGTGAGGGACATGCTTTTTGAGCTCTAGCAACGTCTGGCTCTGGAGCAATATGCAGGGTTACTGACACTTTCATAAACAAAACAAAGCCACTTTATAAAAATTATCATTGTTAATAAAGCATGAACAAAGACTTAATTCATAATGATGTTTATTCACAATGATTCAGGCTTAGTAACTACTTCATTAAGGGGTTGAAGTTGGACGTTAGGATAATAATAACATTCTTGATAAACTATTTGTTCATTAAGTCTTTGTTTTTGCTTTATTGAATCCCGCTCTTGACATAAACATCATTGGTAGTTTGGCCCGATCCACTGAACCACAGGTGCGGGTGCGATTCTAGCTCCCACAGATAAATACTGTTGCGTCCTTGGGTAAAACACTTAACCCCCTTTGCCTCCAGTGTCTGTGTATACTGGTGTGTGAATGTGTGTGTGAATGGGTGAGTGGTTTCTTGATGTAAAGCTCTTTGAGTGCCTTGAAGGTAGAAAAGCCCTGTATAAAAGTGACCATTTATTAAGGCTATTAAAAGTGTAGTTAGTGACGCCAGTGAAACAAACACAACTCCACGTTTCTGATTAAGATGCACCATTATGAACAGGTCTGTTAGGCTAAATATAGGCCCTTTAAAGTCATTAAATGTGTCAGACAGTTATAGACCCTTAGATCCCACTGTTTGACATAAATAAATGTGTTAAACAGGAAAAACATGGCGTCAAGAGACAACCAGTATGGAAAAGCAATGGTAGGCGGGAGAAATGAGCGGGTTTATGCATGTTCCCATAGTATTGAATGGCCGACACCGCGCTTGGAGGAGCATTCTGCTGATGGAATCAAAACCCCTTTTACAGATTCAAATGAGGTGCACTCAGCTGTGATTGGTATTGGAAAAGCATTTGTCGGAACAGCGGCTCACAGAAGGCTTCTTAAATACGAGGCAATCACAGTGTCGAGCGCGAGCGAGACGAGGCGAGAGGTGTGCCCGGACTGCAGAGCGCCGAGGAGAAAAAAAGGACAAAGGATTATGATGGTAATAAGCGGTAAACCAAAACAATGTCATCCCCTGATCCTGTACTCTCTCTCTTTCTCTTTCCACTGTTTCTGTCTATGCCGCTTAACCCTAAACCCTTCTAACACCCCCCTCCTTTCACCCTCCACATCACATATTGACAAGGCCCATTTTTCCACAGCACCTCAGCCACAATTTAAAACTCATTTCTCATTATTTGTGGTGAATCCTCCGAACATACAATTTCTAATCTGTCGTAGAGGCTATGATGGCTGCCTCCAGAAAGTATAGGGACTTTATGCAGATGCCCGAACACCTCTACGCAATGTCAACTCCTGCACACCCGACTGGCCTTTTTTTATTATAGACGTCAGCAAATCTGCATGCTGTCAACCGGGAACCTTTTGTGCTAATATCTTTTTTTCTCTCCTCTTTTATCTGAGCGCGTGCAATTCCAACTCGAGGTATTTTTACATCCCAGTGATAATGTGCCGGCACGGATCAGACAACCCCAATCTTCAAAAAGATACAGCCTTTTGACAAACTGGTGATAAAAAAAAAATCTGCAGGACTGGCCCACAAAGGACAAGGTAGAGGCGGGTGTATTCAGAAGGGAATTGTAGGAGGGACTTTGTAAACCTATAATTTGGCCTATGCAATGAATGGTTGTCAGGGCTTAAGCTACATACAAAGTTGTGTATGTGCAAAAGTGAACAAAAAAAAGCAAGGATGGAAAGAGCTATTATTATGCCAGCAAGAGAAGGTTTTGGCAGCTGGGGATGAAGAAGAATTCAGGAAGAGATTGCGTGATGGTGGTAGTGGTCCTCAGTCACTTTATCAGAGCTAAAGCGGTGATTTTTATGTTATTATTTTTTTAACCACCAATATGTCTGCCCACTGACTGTTTCTTTCCTCACAAAACCAGAGACTTGCTGCTTTACTGGGCAGCTGGGCAAGACTGTGAGTGCTTCAGTGACCTTTGTTTTTTCTGTCTTTTTCCTTAGTATATATAATATAGTATGTGTAATCTAAAAGGAATGCTAGTTTTACTGATACAGAAGTGATTTTTACCAACAAGTCACAGTACTCATTTAAAAAGTTTGTATCTGTCTTTCTCACTTTGTTCAAATTATTTATGCATTAATGTTCTTTGTCTTTTGTTGGTGTCTGTTTGTGATATTTACGCTGCCAAACGCCCACAGCGGTGGCTATGAGTGGAATTTAGTTAAAACTTGTACTAATTGTCCTAGAAAATATTATATTTTTACCAAACAATATGATGAGAATGAGACAAAACATATTTTACACATAAAACTATACCCGTCTTCTTTCTGAGCCACTATCCCGAGTTTTTGTTCAGTCAGACATAAAGATGAGATAACCCAGTAATCCTTTGCTACAAGGTGAAGTAAACAACATTGTGGTCTACAGGAACATGTTGTCCTCAATAAATAACTACAGTGCAAACGCCTTTTAAAAATTCCAAAAAGAGAGGGTAAAAATGTGTATTAATGTACAAACATATCCAAATTTGCATGAGAAAATTCAAAAGAAAAGCATACCACCAGTGTGGGTCCTGTTGCATAGTGCTGTCTGCACTTGCTGTGCATCATAATTTATCTACAAAGAAAATGAAAAAGGATTTTGTAAAATTTAATTTCAGATTTTGATTTGTAAAATGATCTCAAAATAATATTAAAATCCTTCCGACCACATTGTGGAACATGACCCAGTCTCCATAGCAAAATCATTTTGTATTAACCTACTGAAATATGTAAACGTTTGAGCCATGTCTTGATTGATAGATAAAGATTTGCTCTGACCTGAGGAGCAGTTCTAAAATCTAAAACAGTTTCATAAATAGCTCAGTGAGCTTGCTTGTCATTTGCTGCAGCAGAAAATCAAAAACAAGTGAAAGGCAGAAAAAAGATGAGCCTGAGCGGATAATTGATCAGTCTGAAATTACCAATGGATTTCTGCACAGCTCGTGCTTGAAAATCCATTGTGCTTCAGGTCATCTATTGGGAATCATAGAGGTATGTAATACAGTGAAATTGGCACACAACACAGCACTAATAATCTGTTTACACCTCAACCTCTCCACCATTGATTTCCATTGTTTTAACATGCCAGCTGACACCCCCACATCAACAACACCAGTCGCACAAAGGCAAAGCTTTTCTAAGCAGGGATAAACCAGATCTTATGCCTATTTGAACTGTGGGGGGCCTCCGTGGTCACAGTGGCAGCATGCAGGGCTGGAAACACAAATGCCTCTATCTTTCCTGCATCGCTAAAAAACACATCTAACTTACCAGAAACTCTGTTGGAGAACACCCACTGAGAATGTATACTAAAAACAAGTAACACATGTACTGAGTTTGACGGAGGTTTCAAACTGTTTTGGGCCACCCCCATGGAGTCAGTAAGGTCATCAGGTGTAAGAAAACAATCAAACAGAAAATAAAGAAAAATAAATACATAAAAAGAAAACATAAGTTTAGCCTTGTTTATCATTCATAAAGAAAAAATAGGCATTAAAAAACAGGCATCTGAATCATTTTACTATTATTTTTATATATTTATATTATTTCTTCCTGAAGAGTTTCTGAGAAAAGTCCAAAAAGATTCCTCTCTATAACAGCAGGATACAGCTGCTAGATTTTGTTTATGTTTGTGTACTCTGCTCACAGCTCCGGCAGTACATCCATCGCCTGTTTGTGTCTATCTGCCTTTAAAGAGGCTGTGAATGATCTTATTTAGTGTACAATGATTGCTGCTTTAACCTGGCAGCCACGCTGGGTGCTGCTGCATTAATAATCGCAGAAAGGCAGGAGAGCTGGCGCGGCCTGTACCTTGTTCACTGCTCTCTCGTTTGCTATCTCCACAGCACCAAGCAAAGAGCCAGGAACAGCAGGGAAGTGTGGCGGAAAATTACAGTCTTCATATGCCAGCCAGGGAGGCTGCGGCTGTGCTCGGTGGGGGCCAGTGTTGTGTGAAGAAGACAGAGGAATGGGAAGGACTTTTGGGGCTAATGCCTTTGTGTTGGCAACACTGCGTGTGTCTGTGTGTCCGTGATCATGCAAAGATTTCAAACTTTTGGCAGATTTGTTTTTCAATGAGCTGACTCTAAAAACATTGAAATAAACAAACTTGGATGAATCATCAGAGTTACTCTAGTAGTGAAAAGCAGTCTATTTTCAATGTCAAAAAGCAAAACATTCTGAGACATAAGTATTTGCGTGACATTGATATTTAAGATACATTAATAATATCATCATTACTATTTTACAAAAGTGACCTTAAGTAAAGTTTAAAGAACTTGCTATAGAAATGTCATGTATCAACTTTTTGCTTATCTGATTCATTTCACAAAATTTGCCTCCAGCAAAGGCTGAAAACACAACTACTGAAACACTAAATCCATTAATAAATGCATTTTGCCCAAGGTACTTTGACATAGTAAAAGTCAATGCTGCTGCCTCCACAGTCTTCTCTGCAGGGAGCTGAGGAATGATGAATGATGAGGTGTTTCTTTGTGTGGCATATGAAAGACAAACGCACTAAAAGCTTGGGACCACTAGACCTCCTTTGTGTCAATAAGAACTTTAAGGGTTGAAACTGCTGGCCTTTTTAAGTGTGGCCAACAATTCTCTCTTTCAGTGCAGTCCAGACGACATTTTGATTGGTTTTGTGAAGATTAAAGCTCCGCACACTCTCTGCCAGGGAGAACAGTATAATTGATATTTCAGCTCTGGGCAAACTCGCCGCGTGCAGGCCAGTGGCTGTTTCAGCAGAAAATTAATGTTAGCACAGCTTGGCGGCAGAGTGGTCGGCGTGTTTCAGGAAATATACTCAGAGTTAGGTCTCTCTGGTCCACTGGCTTCTGCTGTTACGATATGTGTGTGAAATGGGCATTGTGTGTTTGGGAAAATACATGAACATCTCTGCATGAGTTGTCGCCAGCCACCATCGCGCACACATGGCTGCACTCATTTCTGCTGAAGTTAGAGATCTGGCTGTCTTGCTGTGGTTTTAATGTTGTTGAGCAAATACTTTAAATTACTGAATACAATACAAATAAAATGAAAATATATTATAACTGCTGTATAATGGTTTGGTGACCTACTGCCTCCAATAATGTGTGTTTACAGCTACAACATGAATTTAGTGGCCAATGCATAAACTCAGATGTATAAACATATAATGGTGTATAAATGGTGTCTTGTCTCCATGAAGATATAGACGTTTAATTCCATGCTGTGGAGTATTCTAGGTAAAGTAATAACATCAAGTAGGTGGCATTCCCTCCTTCAAAAAAGTTAGTTTCCAAGTTTGATTTATTTAGAATTTGAAAGTTGGTTTTATCATGATTATGGGATTTGTTCTAATTTGTTTTGCACCAACAGCTTTCAAGTCCAGTCATGCATGTCAATATTTTTTACTAAAAAATATCAGTTTTACAGGAGTAAGTTGGCAAAATGGAATGAATCAAACTCCCCAAATCATGCGCCCACTTTCTTGGCACAAATTTAGAGTACAAATGTTTTATGGTGCATTTTGAATTAGCCAAGCACATTATAACTGCAGTATATGATTTTGCCTCAGTGCTTCTCAGCATTATCAAGTTGCTCAACAATGAGGAAGCATCTCTCTTCTACTTCATTAGCACATGTATCATTCAACCCCAATGAAGAACATAAAACCCAACCTAGCATGAAACAGCGATGGAGTCCTTGTTCTGATAGCGCCCTCACGGTGCACTTGCTCTGAATGGGCCATTTAAGTTGACACAGGGGATTAGGCAGATGATGGCTGCAGAGGTCCGTCATATTGGTGCAGTGTGATTCGGACCACATTAACAGGACATTAGTCTCATTTCCTATTCCGCTGGCGTCCACTTCCACACAACAGCCAGAGCAAAATCATTGTGACCCCTTCTGCTCCAGCCTTTCATTTCCTGTCTCTATTCAAGGCACTCTTATCTCTCCTCCCTTTTTCCTCTGTGCCCTTTCTCTGCAGCCTTCTTCCCGCCCGTCCTTGCCCCTGCACAACCTATTTTCTTCTTTCTTTCCCTTCTCTGTTCCACATCGACGACTGGGTGAAGCCTCTCACCGTCACGCATGGCCTCCCTCTCCTTAATTACCATGTATTCTTCTTTGGCTAATAAAAAACGCTGATGAAAACGATTAGTGCTTCGGCTTTTGTGTGCAGACGGATTTGGGTACGGATAAAGAGCAGTGGAAAGAACTGAGGGGGAGAAAATTTGCAAAAAAAAAGACAATGAGGGAAAGACTTGGACTTGCAGAGAGGAGAGAATTGGATAAATGGAATGATTGGGAAGATGGAATGAACACTGTGGGAAGAATGGGGAAAATGGCAATGGTTTGGGCAGTAACCCGTTTGTTGTCTTTGTTGGTGTTTGGGTCAGAGATGCTTTAGGCCCTGAGGGAACTTCCACATCTTATCACAGCGAGCAGACGGCTGGCACATCTTTCTCATTACTAGCCTCTCAGTTATAGATTACTCCTGCCTTACTCCGCTCCCCAGCCACAGGCGTTCTCCGTTACAGTCTTCAGAGCGGCACTATAACACTAAACACAGTTTGAACTAGTGAATATAGACTTTTTCTTTGCCTTTATGATACAGTATTAAGTCACTCAGTCTGTCCGTGTAATCACAGCCTCAACTTCAACCAACTGTGTCTAGAAGGAGAAAATGAATTAGAGCTTCTTGTTTGATTGAAATGCCTGAAGGCTGCAGAGCGGGGGGCCTATTCTCTTGCAATATGTGATTTCTTCTTGGCTCAGATGCAGTACTGTTTTTATTTAAGTCAAGGCTACTAAACTTTCAAAAGTTGTATACAAAACCATTAGTTGTCATTCTACTAGTAGCTATAGTTGTAATGTGTTCATAGGGTCTATCGATAAAATCAAAAAGGAATTGGGCTGTACAATGGCATAACAAGTTAACAAGCGCTGTGTTTTTTTGGTGTAGTTTGCATGTTCTTCCCATGCCTATGTAGTTTTTATTCCAGGCACAGCAACTGGTTTAAAGAACTGCCACAGAACTACTGTACAAATGTTTCTGGTAACAGAAAGTGGATGATGTTACCATAGCAGACCATTGCTTTTCGGTAATGTTTTATATTCACCCTTATGATGTAAATATGCTACTGAAATGAAAAATATCAGGAAGCCCTCCTGCACACTAGTGATGGGACTTTTGGCTCTTTAATGGGATCCGAAGCTTTTGGATGCGTTCATTTCAAAGATTAAATTTATTTATATGACAGAAGCCAGTGTGAGAACTCAATTAACAACAAACTAATCACAGAGAAATGACCCAGGCCAAAATGTGGTTAAAAAGGTTCAAACTGAGATTGGGACTATGTTTATGCTTTGGAACAGTGCAGGATCTAAATACAACACTGCACTACAATAATAATAATTATTTCAAAAACTTTTGATGTTAAGATCCCAAATATGTTTTCTGTGCACAAAACTCTCACTCATGTCTCCTGCTCTGCTTCTGTGCTGATTCTTGTTTTGGTTCAGCGTTAATCAGTGTAAAAATGCATAAAAACTAGAAAGAAAAATATTTGTTTCTTCTCAAAAATGAGATCCGGTTCCATCCATTCACATTAAGGAACTGTTCAAAAGAGCCGACTCATTCAAAAGAGCCAACTAGTTCACAAACATCACATCACTACTGCACACCTTCTATGAAAAGGAAAAAGATTCTCTTTGCAACTCCAGCACCACAGTACAAACTGCTCTTTGTATACCCACTGTGAGTGCACTTTTGTGTTTGCATATTTGGGCCCATTAACTGCAGAATTGCTGTCCAACAACGGTTGATATGCATTTGTGCTTTCGGAACAAGCTTTGCCATTACTGATTTGTTGTCCTGTTTCATGACCCCTTTTCAGTGAATACGCAAGCCCCGTGAGGCATCCTCCACATTTACATGTTAATGTTTGCAATTTGTAAACATAAATTGAAAATGTCAGAAGCTCAATGGCCAAATAGAGATAAGTAAACACATTATTGAAAGGCTGTGGCCACTTAAATTCGGGCACCCATTCCATACAAAAGGCAGAAATTATTGGGAAGGAAAGAAAGGATGGGGAGAAGGCTGGAAGAAGACAAAGAGTGGTACAAAAGAGAGAGAAAGGGGCACAGGGGTGCTTTAATTCGCTCAGCACGTAGTTGCCGAGGGGGTGAGACGATTAGGTTTGTGATGAGAGCAGCAGTGTGACGGAGAGGGCATGGGGGGTGTCAGGATGAGCGAGGATCAGGCCCATGAGAAGACAGAAACATTATCACACCAGGCGCTCACAGACGCACACATGCACCAGTGCCACTGCTGCTTTACACATGCACACATACTATGCACTGGCATCCACTCAAACACTGTGTGGAGCCAAACTCACAGTGTGGCCACAATTCTCCCCCAGTGGCTCTGCTCCCCTCACCCCTGAAATGCATAAACACTCCCCCAGACCGACTGAGACTTTGTGAGAGAGGGAGTCAATGCAGTGGGCGCGCGCCTGTTCCCCTGACTGCACTCACATTCATCACTCAGTCGTGGTCCTGACAGGAGCCTCTGCCCTACAGGGCCGGGGTTCACACATACTCACAAGTCCGCACAGAAACTACAAGAGAAAAGATCCTGGCCTTAGAAAGACTCTTAAAGCAAAGCAGCTGTGTCATTGCTAAACTTTGGGTACAAAGATAAGGAAAGTGCAGTAGTTGGTAAATTATACAGCCTATTTTATTCACAATTCACTGTAGTGAGTGCAGCAAGTGAGGGCCCAAAACATTTGTACCGAGTGCTTTTAATGCTCTTTTTTAAAATAATGCATTTATAACATAACTCACTGCATGGGCTCAGATG
This sequence comes from Periophthalmus magnuspinnatus, assembly GCF_009829125.3. NCBI lineage: Eukaryota > Metazoa > Chordata > Actinopteri > Gobiiformes > Gobiidae > Periophthalmus > Periophthalmus magnuspinnatus. Next base: position 27,788,483 of record NC_047128.1, read on the forward strand.
CCCTTTCCATAAGTCACTGTCTTTACATACACAACTTCAGGTTTAAGCTGTATCATGCAAAGTTTAACCAAGAAGGACACTGCTACTTCGAAAGACAGAAAGTCATTTTCATTCATCCACCCTTTTTGTATTATGTTTTCTTTAGAAAGAAAGCAAAATGCCAAAACATCTGTTTTACAAATGGTAGCCTTTTGAGAAGTGCTCAGGGAAATAAAATTTCCATGAAAAGTTAGCAGGCATCTTGAAAGGGCTTTCAGAACATGACAAGCTAAAAAATCCATAAAGAAAAGATAATTTCCCTGTAGCTCTGTTTTCCCTTGATGGCAGCCTGCAGTAACAGATGCGGTACAGTCATGTGTGAAGAGCCGAGACCAGGGATTAATCTATGTCACCAGGTTGAATGTGTTCATTATCCTCCGTCAAACGCTTGGTGTTTGTGAAAATGGTGGAAAACAATCAACAGTCATCATTGAAGGCGTATGTCATATCACAACAAAAGAGCAGACAAGCTGTTATTACTCGGAGGAATGAACGATTGTCTGACAGAAGAGCTTTGTGGCCACACTTTCCAAAGCTTACCAAAATATAACACTTATCTAGAAATTGGCTGAAGAAAGGAGCAGACTGTTACTTTAACTACAGACATAAAAAATCCATCAAAGTGCCACTGTATTTGTGAGCCACTCCGCTTCAACCATTTCCTTCAGTTTAGATCTATGTGATGTGGACATGTCAACAATGGTCATCCTCGGCAACTGGGGACATTGGTTACTCATCTACTCCTGGTTCTTAGCTATCAGGGCCTTTTATTCACTGTTGGCTAAAAAAAGTCAACCAGTCCTTCCTCCTCTCTATAGCATCCCTAGTTATGGCTAACAGCTCCCTATTCCATAAAATATCTTAGGTAACAGAAACAAAGACTATTTGTAGTCTGATCTGAGATATCTTCAAAAAGGCCACACCAAAAGACCATCAGTTCAGTCTAAGCATCAGAGTCCTCTGATGCTCAAAAAGCATGTCTTTTCCTGATTTTTTGCTGTTACTGTTACACTGACACACAATGAAGTAGTAACAAAACCATTGGTAAGAAAATACTGGACTGTTGTAATAGTATCAGGCTTATTGGTGACAGTTACGGTGGTATGTCGCTATGGTTTGACAATACATACATTTGACAAGGGGGTTCAAAATAAATCCCCTTGTCAAATGTATAGTTTTGTATTGTATGTTAAATGTAAACTATTGCACTTAGGCTCCTGCTGGCAGGAAGCCTTCCTTTTTTATCTGTACCTTTACCTTGTCCTGTCTGTTCCCTACTGTAAGGCACGATGTTGACTGCTGTAATGGTCCTGTGGTAATCTCAAGCAGGGCCGGCCCGAACCTTTAGGGGGTCCTAAGCTGAATTTGCCCTTGGGGGCCCTCGCCACCTCAGTGCCACACATTCATATTTGATAACATTAAGACATGATCACAACTACTTAAGAGACAACATTAAAGCATCATCACAACCACAAAAGACTGCAAATTCTGGAGGCTCACAACAGCAATAACCACAATTGTAACAGTATAAAAATATGTAAGGAAGGGGCACCTGCCAAAGAAATTTTTAAATTCTGGATGTTTTTTTCTTGGCTTGTGGTGCATTTTAATGTGTTCTAGTTGACTAAAGAGGGCATACATTTATCAATTCTTTATGTCATAAAATACAGGGTTGGATAGAGTAGCCAAACGATGCACTTAAGCAAGGGTACAATTACTTCAAAATCACATCACTCAAGAAGTAAAAAGTAGTGATACAAGTCAAGAGTTGCAATAAGAGAAACAGCCTGGACATAACATCAAATTTAAAATCATCTGATCATTTGGAAGGTCTGAACATACTGATTTTAGGACCACATTATTTTTATGTTTATTGTCAGGCTTTGGATGCTGTGATTTCACGTAAATGCTCAAATTAATGAGTAGGGATGCACAGGATACCAGCATCTGGTGCCAGTACTGGCACTCGTCAATGGGCTGCCGATACCAAGAGCCGATACCAGCTGTAGCTGTGCTGCCTCTTGTTTGACTCTCACAGCTCATCTCTTACCTGAGCAGTGAGCTCTGAGTTGAGCACTGTGCACATGTGATTATAAAACTGCGCATTAAGTGTAGTGCACATTAAGTGCAGCTTTAATCTCATGTGACCGTCGCATGAAATATATAAATATTTAGGACTCTAAAGGTTTTTATAGTTCACAAAGGATACCAGCGCAGTGCTTGTGTTTCCATAATATCATGCTAACGTTGCTAAGATAATAGCATGCTAACGTTGCTTATTGTAATTGACAAAAACATTTAGCGACTGGATAGAGCAGGTTCAGAGCTTTTAAAAGAGGTTCAGCATGTCTATTTTGGACAAAGTGTGGTCGTGGTAAAAGTAACACAACAGTCCGTTAGCAGTTAGCTCGTTAGCAGTTAGCTCGTTAGCAGTTAGCTCGTTAGCAGTTAGCTCGTTAGCAGTTAGCTCGTTAGCAGTTAGCTCGTTAGCAGTTAGCTCGTTAGCAGTTAGCGCTGCTGCAAAGAGGAAGTGGTAAATATTAAAGCCAGATGCTTATCTAAATAAATTATGTTGGAATTATACCTAATTTCAGTAATTTCAGTGGATAAAATAAGAATTCTCAAATAAAAATGTGGCTATCGATTAAAAACTCTATGAAATTAACTAGATTTATTACTATAATCAAACACCAGTAAAAAACAATGTCCGGAAACGGTGTTTTTACTCAGAATCGGTACTCAAAATGAAGTACTCGTTTTGCAAAATGTGGTATCGGTGCATCCCTATATAAGCATTCACAAAGCATTCAGGAGTCGTTCACAGGTCGTTCTTTCGACCAGCGGATGGAACAAAGTGGTTTCTGTCATAATCAACGATGTTGATCTGACACAGGAGCAGTGACGCTTTAACTACACTCACATCATCTGATGGTTTATACCACAAAAGGATAAGCCACAATCAAAAACAGCCAGTGTAATAAACGGACTCACCTGCTGTCCTCTGTCCCTCTGAGGTGTGTCCTCTGTCCCTCTGAGGTGTGTCCTCTGCCCCTCTGCGGTGCGTCCAGCCTCACTGTTTTGTTTGTAGGTCCCATGAGGTAAAGTGGTGACATATTTCGAGTCCTCTCTGAAAAATCCTGTCCCCAAAACGATCTTCCTCTGGGCTCTTCATGCTTTGTCTCGTATTTTAGATAAACGTAACTTTACTAACTTTTAGTCTTCTAGTCTGTAAAACACCCATTCAAATGTCCCTCTGTCTCAGCGCTCCCACAGTGCACCTCGAGGGGAGGGGTCCTTCACACCGGTGTAAACACCACTCCACACATATGTAGGTAGCACATATCTAGTTACTGGAAATAAAACACATCTAATCCTTTAAGAGGGATATGTCAACTAGTATAAACAACCGAGCATTTAGTTTTCGTAAAAAAAACTTTCCAATCATTATTTTCAATATAAACGTGGGCTCTTGGGGGCCCTCTGGTGGCCTGGGGGCCCTAAACTGCTGCTTAGTCTTATAGGCTGAGCCGGCTCTGGTCTCAAGTAAACTCATGGACAATGGAGGGTCTTTAGGGTGGGTCGAGGAGTTTTAAAAAATGAATTAACCATGTCAGTCATCTGTGTCACTACTAATATGGATAATACATGAAATGTAAAGTATATTCATGTCTCATGTCATATTCAGTCAGTCAACGTGTCCAGAGAAAGTATTGCGTCCTGGTATTACCAGGTGGTATTGCTGATTGTTTTACTAAATTAATCCATCTAAAATACAGGTATAAATGTGTAAAAACTATCAACAATCTTGGAGTTGACTGACAGGAGCAAGGTTGTGAAATTCCTCTGACCACTCCCTCTTTCTCATGTTGAACCATGCTTCAAAATGCTGCAATCAGATTAGTTTATTTCAGTGACGCATGTGAAATGAAGGAGCTCATTGGTCATCTATAATTTTTAACAAAATAAAATTTCTCTCTGCTTCACTCACTGATTCTGCAGAAATTTGCAATGTTTTTCAATCCCCTGTGAGATTTTTTCACATGTAAATATATTTCTTTTGATACAGACCATTCATGGACAAGTGTGTATTCTGGATCCTAGACAAGCACCAAAGACTGTACTAAACCACTTTATGGCACATGGGATTTAACCATTTAACACTTTAACCCTTTATGGCACAATCTATTTCTATCCAGGCACAAAAGGACTTCTCCTTTGAAGTGAGACAAAATTCTTCTAGGTCTTCATGTAGTAGACATCTCTGTACATTCATCAAGTGCAATATACTTATGGAAAATATGAAATAGTACAGGAGAAGATCAGAAGGTTTTTTTTGTTTAGTTTTTTCCCTCCAGAACAGATATATTGTAAGCAGCTCTTAGGTTGAAAATGAGACTGCTGTCTGACGTTTTAGGATGCAACTCTGGTGCACTATTAGCATGCTAGCTGTTGCTAGCATTATTGTGATGGCAGAACTCTGTCCTAGCATCTAAAACTCACTTATAAACGTGCTTATAAACTTGTCATGGTGAGCTAGTTCTGTTTTTCATGGATTTAAAACCGTAAAAATCAGGTACAACTCCTTTAATAATATTTCATGTGGGATTTATCAAAATAAAGAATGCCAAAGGGACTGAAGGGGAAAATGTGGTTAAAGGAAAGCATTCAGAGTGTAGCACTGTGAATGTGTGAGCTGTGAATGTGACTGCATAACGACAAATTAAACTTATAATTTGTAACATACTTTCTGCAGTTTTGTCCTGCCTGGAGCTCTGCATTTGAGAGCTTCAGAATGCTCATTTGAATGTGCTCACTTGTGTGTGGATTGCAGTATTAATGGACGTTCCAGTACATTTGGTCTGACGCCAATGGGCCCAATTGCTTAGCATGCCTGCAGGACATTAATTGATGGCTGGGTTACGCTTACTAATAAGTGTCATAAATAACGGTTTAGCAGGACGAGGGCGAAAATCTCAAATACATTAACCACTGCGTTGACATCTTAATGGAGATTCAACTGGGATGTGATCAAGCGGAATCTGTCAAGTAGGAATCCATTATTGCAAGGTTGTAGGCAGCAAACTCACTGATAGAGGATGGGAGCTTTAGCACTCTGGTCGTGTGTCATTCAGGGCCTAATGGACAGCCTTGTCAACATGCTCTCCCCGCTCGCACACATGGCCCTCCACCAACACAGCTGTTGAAGATCTGTCAAACCTCTGTGTCTGGGTACCACACGCCCCCTCCTAAAGTCACTTAGGGGAGCTAGTAAAAACCACGGGCCGTTCAGTGGCAGCATCATTGATTTTATCCCCAAATTATTGTTGAGGACGAACCATCCCCTGCATACCAATGGCACTCTCTATGCAGCACGAGGGTCATTCTAGCCCCTCATTGCCACTGTTTATGGGGAGGGAACTTGTTGTTGTGCAAATGGGGAGTGTAGTATGTGAAAATATGCACATGGACACACAAGTATAACCACAAAATGCAGTGGTTCACAGTTTGCCAGTCACCTCGTTTTGGGTTTGCAGCCAGAAAGCTCATCAGTGGAATTGCAGGTTTAGCCAACAGAGGATTTTTCTGTGTAACCAAGCCTCAGTGAATGGGCTGAAAACCCTGAGCTCCCACAATATAATGTAAGTGGTGCTAGCATTAGTTTCATGCTGGGATTAAATGATTTAGTAGAGTGAATGGAAGCGCATAGAGCATAAGGGTAGCAGCGTATAGAAGCTACAATAAGAATGTATATGCTTTGTTGCGTAAAGTGTGGTTTGAGTGAGTCTACTTGTTTACTTGAGAATTTCACCATCCTTTGTTAACCATGTGAACAAAATATATACTGCTTTATTTATCCAATGGTTTTGCGTTTGTTGAATGTTTTAGTTTGGATACCGTTTGGTGTTACTGCATTATTGCTTGAACTATGCTAATTTCAAACTAGTGCCTTCTTGTATTGTTCAGCATTTAAGGCTTGAGTGTTCGGAAATGTCCTGTTTTCACCTGCCCCCGATCCCTGCCCCCATCCTTTAGTTAGTTGAGATTATAAAAAAAAAAAAAGAAAAAAGATTATGTGTGATAAATGTAGGATTACAATAAGTCACGTAGTTATTTTTGAACAATAAAAACTATCTACAGAATAAATTAAAGTCCAGTGCGTGCTACGGTGAAGAGCCACTATGAAGAGGCCTATCAATTTTGAACAAGAAGTCATTATTCCCATTTCTTTTGCTAAGCTTTTTAAGTCAGTTGTGGTTTACAAAGAACAAAGTGTAAAATGATGCTCTACTTATGTTATAGTTCAATATTGCAACCACTTTCCACGTTGTAGATAATGGTTATTTTGTACTGTATGACCAGTTGACCCAAGCATGAGGACACTTTGAGCAGATTTCTTATTGCATAAAGTTGAAACCTTTTTCTTCAGAAATATTTAACAACTTGACGCGCATAGGGCCTTCACAGTGCTCTGCCTTCTTTTCTTAGCTGCAGTGGTCGATCATTAGTCTACATTTAGTCTGACAGGCTTTGTTAAGGGGTTTTCTCAAGTTTATCAAACACGCTCCAAGTTTCTATTGTGAAAGTGCCAGTGAGTGTGAGTTGCCGTGACAGTCACTTGTGCTTGTGTATTCCCTGTTCCAGACTTGTACATAATGTGCTATTGTTTATTAGGGCCAGTATAGTGACAGCTGTGCGTGTGGCAAGTAGGTAATTAGCATGCATTATTCAAATGAAAGACAGAGGAGATGAGGGTGGGGACCTGTCCACCTGGTTGTCAGTGTCTTCTCGTTCGGCACCACTTACTCCCCGTGTTCCCTGTGTCAGAGCCTGTCTCTGGTTAATGTATTCCCAAGCATCAGTATAATGTGCTCTTATTGCTCTCTTTTATACCACATGCTGTAATTGAAATAAAACCAGGTTCAGAGGTTTTAATCTGAAATCTGCTCTTTCACAAGGTACTTAGGATAATGAATCAAAATGGGTTTTCATTATGCACCTTTAAATAAAACCTAAATTATAAAACTTAAGTGCATATTTGGGTTTACATAATGTTGCATTTTTTTCATATGAAAACTGCAACAAAGGAAAATAATATTACAGTTATTTTTATTATGGTTTAATGTGCAGCAGTGCACCAAACTATTAAATCTCACGTATAATGGTTCATTCAAACTGTTTTATATAACGTCTATTTTTAACTTAAATTGCCTTTTGAAATACTAGCTCTTTTATTTTCAAGAATATTTGGATTTGGTGTTTATCAGCCTCTGCTGGCAACAACAGGGAATCATTTATTAGCAGCAGAGCTAACTCCAGAGTTACACTTGGCACAATTGTCAAACTATTATTATTTATCATTTTATTGTAAAATTCAAACTAGAATTCACTACCACCTCTGCCCTGTCACTCTGCCCCATAGGACCCTATGCAGGACTAGCTACTGTTTGTTCAATTGATCAGCCTGACAGAGTTCCCACTTTGCACACTTCATATTTAGTCAACATCTTTGTGTCAGTTTAATTGGGTCCCTATCTCCACTCATACTATTTACCTACTCACTCCAGCACAGTGCTAAAGTCCCATTGTCCCCAGGTGAGATGAGAATGTCAATGTGCCCGCTGAACAGCCAAACCTTTTTCACCGCTGACATTGCAGCAAAGCTCACACTAGATTATTTAACCTCAATATTTACTTTATGTAACAGCTCTGCATGTGTTGGGAGGACATTTTAAGCGCAGTGCATCACTTGAAAACATATCAAAACACATTTAAAAGAGGACATATTATGCACAATGACTTTTACGATCATGTCAGTGTTCCCTCATTGTTACCTCAGTGAGTGTATTTTAATTGATTCATGCATGTTTGAGTAATTTTGCATTATCATTACCATTTTACCTACCTATTTCCCTGAACTTATGGGCTTATTCAAAACATTTTGTTTCCGGGTTATACATGTAGGGCTCAAAATGTAACATAGCATTTTTCAACTATTACAATACAAGGCAAAATAAAAAATCCCCCTGGCGGCCCCTCTTAATCATCAGTTCTTCAGTTTTGAACAGGAAGTCAAAGGACCTGTTTATATTATTGACCTCTTTTAGACTATTATTGCTGCTTACTATTAAACTAAATATTAATTAATAGATGTCCATTATACTTTTAAACTACATACCACAAAAAACATAATATGTCTTCCTTAATACAAAAAAGAGAAAAAGTCATTTTGAAAGTTTTTAAAAAATGTTAACAAAACAAACTGTCGCCTTATTACTCTTTTTCCTAGTATGTTCACCCATGTGTGGTTAGCCAGAGGTCTGTTTGACTGCGCGTGAAATCAGACTAGCTTAACTCCCTTAGCTCATAGTGGATTTGCACAATTTAAACACAACTGTCTTTGGATTCTGCTGGACCACCGACTAATCCTTTGTTACCAGCGGGACTACAGGCAGACACTGTTCAGGTCACTCTCTGTGTCCAGTAGAATACAGAATACTACTACTGCCATCATGTGGAAGCTCTGCACACCTACAGCATCTTTGAGTTGAAGTGGAACAACCTGTATATATCTACAATTTTAATATTCTTCATGTCAGCAAAATATACACCATCCATTAGTGTAAAATCTCACACACTCACACAACCCTTAAGCCAGGACACTTTACATACACACTTGTCCACTTTTCTACATGATAGGCTTTATCTAACCAGCTTAAAAAATGACTCAATAATTTCACACTGCTTTTAAAATAGTCTTCACATGTGATAAATACGTGATAAATAAATAAGACATAGATAGAGGGCTTCTTTATATATGTGATATGAACACATGGGGAAGTCAAATAGAGCGTTTTTCACATTACACAAGACACTTATGTATAGAGGAAACAAGTCTGGTTGGATAAATAATACAGAACTCCACTGTCCCACGAGAAATCATTCATCCCCACTGCAATAAGTGTCCTTAGCACCAAGTAGCACTGTAATATTCAAATATTTTATTTGATATAGGTGGTTTTATATAGTTGTGTTGTCTGGAGGGGTTGAGTTTGCAAGAACAAGCCCCACTGAAGACAAATCTCTGGTTTATCTTACAATAGGCAAATAAAGGTCTTTTCAATCCAAAGGAAAAATGAACCGCTAAACCATAAATTTGATTCATATTTTTAATACCACCACTCCTAATATAGTGATATGAGCAAAAGCAATTACAATAATGATCATTTAATAAGAATAATATATATGGAATACAAACCCTTTATATTATTATTGTTGTGACTATTACTGCATTAGAAGGATACGATGCTACTCAAAACCTCATGTTACCTGAAAGATCCACAAGATGGTAGTAAGTCCCTGACACATCCCTGACATAGCTATTACCAAGCCAGGTAGTCTTACCTTTTGCTACTTCAGTTTATTCATAATAAAAAATAAATAAAAAATAAAAAAACACAGCAAATCAGTAAATTATTTTTAAAGTATTTCAGTTGGATTCATTGTTTGGCTTTTAGCAACAATGTGTTATGTACAGTGACCGAGAAAAAAAGAATGGAAGGTAAGTCTTTGACTCAGTACCATTACAGTCAGCCAGCAGCATCTTATCTGCATTCTTAAAAGCTAAAACCAACCACAGTGTGGCTATTTTCTCTTGTGTTGAAGGGTCACATTACAGTAGCGTTAAACAAACATGTTTTGATGCAAGCCTATGGCACATATCAAACAGTCATGTTGGAATAGTTCATTTATGCTGTACAAAAGATATAAAAGGGCCCTCAATGATGAAGTGTTTGTACATTCGATTATACAGTAAGTGTAATATTTAATATCTATCTTTTATTTGCAGTGATTTGCTGTGTTCATTCCAAATGCTTTTTGAGAGCTCCAGTGCCCTGCATGTGATGTATAAGCACACTGTAGTGCATGGCTCACTACTCCCAGTTGTACACTGCATGCTAAGCTAATGGTAGGGAACCTCTGTCAGATCCAGGCCCTCATCATGAGCACCCGGCCATCAGGGTTCAAGCTCACATGTGACCATTAACACACAGGGGCTGGGGGCACGCTGATATCCACATGGGGGTAGACTGGGGGGGAGCCAGTCACTGTCCTAGAGCATGCTCATACCAGGCTGCACTTCCCAAGGACATTAGCGGTGCAGTCTACAGGCTCTCGGGTGGCAGCCTATCATTAGTGTGCCTGCTAGAGCCCAGAGAGGTGATAGCAGAGGGGGAATTGCGGGCTTTCATGTATCCACAAGCCGGTCCACGGGACGCCAAGCTGAGTGTGGTGATTTAGCTCAGAGGTGACGGAAAATGGTGGGTTAGTTTAATGGCGAGTTTGTGTGGCCATGTAAAAGCCCTCATCAGAGAGTGGGCGATGGAGTGAATGGGGGAGAGGAGCCAGAGACCAAGAGACTTGGGCTGGAAAGCGTTAGCTGATAACGGAAGTGGGGGTTTGTGCCAGTGGGTGTGATGTTTATTTAGAAAACAATTTCTTCTTATTGGAGAATTATTATTCAAGATTTAAGAATATGATGTGTGCAGCTCAATGAGAATTTAAATGGTAGCTGCCTATCAAAAAATATGAAGGTGCACTATGTAACTTAACTCAAGGGGTTCGACACCTGCTTGATATAAGCCAAACAGATACATTTAATACCATCTATATCTGATGAGCACCAGAACAAAGTTACATCGTGCACCACAAATAAACTTACTTATGAATTTATTATAAAAAGCTTGGTGTCTTGCCCATTTACAGTATTACAGTATAAACTGCTTTAGTGGGAGGTGAACCCCCCATTTTCTGAGTGGACAGTTACCTTAGCCTCTGCCATCAGAAAACAGTCAGTAATAAGTGAAGGGTTAATTGTTGTTAAAATTGTGATTAGTATGATGAACTTATCCTTTAAGTTGACACAAAAATCTGTAGTTCAAACACCTGTGTGAATTTGTCTCAGAAAATTCACTTTGAATTTCACATTTCAAAAAGAAGAAGAAAAAATCAATTCACCATCTCTGTCTCCCTTGGCAACAGGTTATAATCCATAGTTACGATGAGCGGTTGCTAGGTGCGTTGCTGAGATACGGAGCGTACTGGTGCTGCTTAGGAGGCCAGCAGGTCCTGGATGATGGCGTGGAGATGAGGGACAGGTGAGAGCATGACAAGAGACGGAGCAATGAGGAGAGGAAATGGAGTCGCACTGCTCAAAATGACTAAAATACAGCACACAAGGAGGAAGCACAGGGCTGCAGCCGGCTCAGTGGTAAACACGAGGACAGGCTACAGTGTAAAAGGCTCTCTGCACAATACAAGAGCTGCTTCACTTTACTTCACACTGCTTTGGGCTGTGGACATTCACACCAATATTCAGCTTCCAGTTTATAAGCAACATTCTAAGGACTATTCACCATGTAAAAAAATTACAATATTTGTTTTCAATTGTAAATTGCTATGGCAACGGTGCAAATGTTTCATTACTCTGACACCTATGAATGGGCCTTAATGAATATGTTTCTGATTCACTGTGTGAAATACAAAGGCTAAAAAGTTTTGGCTTACTGAAAAATGTGAATACAAATGTGGAAAAAATGTATTATTAAAAACAAACAAAAGAAAAACAAGGTTATTTTTCTAATAATATTGCTTAAACAGTCATAAATAATAAAATAGTAGTAGTGATTTTTTTAAGATTCTGAATTCATTTGGCATTTGAAGCAAGTTGTATTAAGAAAAGTAAGGCAACAGAAAGAAAAATAAATAAGAAAAATGAAGATGATATTAAATAAAATATAACAAAACTTCGGAAACAGAAGATACTAGCATTCCTGAGATATTTCTGAGGCAGAACTATTGTGATGATAGAGACCCATGGGACTATTTACTCAGGTTCTTGCTCTAGAGTGGAAAGTCTTATATGTATGGAACCCGCAGCAGCAAAGCAGTGCTCCCAGAACAATTATCCCACGTTTCACCCCTAGGGGGCAGTAGCACCGTGCACCACCACTTGGGACACTTAACTGCTCTTTCTTGAGATCAAAGGCAGTGCCATGCCAGCAGCAGCAGCAGCCATCACCCTCCTCTGTCAAGCTCAGGACTAGTTTCTGACAGTCCCAAAAAGATATTAACATGATGTCATAGTGTAAAACCCCATCCTTAAAAAACAAAGATTTTCTTTTTGTACTGGCTATGAAAAGACAGAATAGTTTAACTCATTTCTGTTATTACTGAGTTTCAGAGGACATCACAGCATTCTGTACATCAACTAAATTTAATACAGTTGGAGGACAGGTAAAATTGATGCTTAAAGGCAGGTCTTTGCTGTAATGAGTCCAATCACTCATAAATAATCTGCTTCAACATTTGTTTATTCACCTTTTGGATATTTCATGGCAAAGTACAATGTTCATATTATCTGTATATTTATTATTATTGTTCTTTTATTGAAGCACTTTGGGCAGCTGAAGTTGTTTTAAAATGTGCTTTATAAATACAATTAAATTTAACTGAAAATTGAATTGAATGTTATCAATTTGAAAAACTGTCTCTTGCCCCCCATCTGGGATTATGACCTCATCACATTCAAGAATATGAAAACTACCAAATGAAAATGTCAAGCAAAAAGAAAAAAAGATCTATTTTGCAATGATAAATAGCAGAGGAATGGCAGTATATCTGTTGGGGTGATGTTGTTGTTTTCTGTTTTATTCCTGTTAAAAGGTCCACGTGCTATTTTTATGTCTTTGTGAGCTCTATTTGAAATGACAAGAATTGGTTCGGATGTTTACAAGATTGTTTCTATCAGTCAGTCTATGCAGTGAGTATAAATAACAAATGTGTTTAGGGCCATTACACAATTGACAGACCTCGTGTTGAGTAGCTGCGCTTTTGGCATCACTTCTACTTCACATTGTAACTTTGCTTTGAGGACAGGCCCCTGTTGGTTGATTGGAATGACTCCCCTAATTGGATTCCATTCCTAATTGAAACGTGATAAAAATGCATCAGTAGACGTGGAACCAACAATTACCTCATGCAAATCTCTTGATGAATTGACGTGTGAGGGCCATAATCGTAGCTGTTAAAAAAAATGCATTGATTTCTCCTGGAATAGCATCAATTCGTACCCACACCTCATGGAGCTTCATCTGCCGTGCGAGGAAGCGTTTGTCAGCGCTCTTGGCTCTTGTTTGGAGGTGTGCTGAGAAATGAAAACATCTGCATGCTTTCACGTGGAAATGCCAGACAGATTGGGCATTTGAGAGTTTGTTTCACATCGTACATTTGCGCGCGCGAAGGAAGGAAACTAAAGTGGGAATGTGGTTGGCTTTGTTTCCCTCTTCATCATGATGTTTGGCAGGTTATGACTACACAATCTGCTCGGGCTGTGGCTCAGGCAGCAGAGATGCACACACTGTTGCATATTTGGATAAGAAAAGTAAAATGGATCTATCCCGATGTTATGAAAGCTTCTGTTCATTCTGCAGTCAATATCGTGAACATCATCCCTCCGTCTCATGATGAGGACAGCAGTGTAGAAGCAAGGGGTTAAAGCATCTTCTGAGTTATTGCCTACCGCTGTAGTCATAGCAACAGGTTAATAAGTACTTCTCTGATCTTCCTCTGTTGCTGCACAGGTTGCTAAGATACAAATAGCATCCTGGACCCAGTGGACTGAACTAAAAACATCTTTTGATTAGAATGAACTTTAAACATTTAAACCTGAACAAGCTAAACATGAATGACAAACAGTCTTACAATCTCACGACCTGAATGAAATCCATGAAATCAGCCCAGTGTTGCACCTACAGTCATGGAGATTGCAAGTAGCACGTTTGACCTATCCAGGCCAAAAACACGCACAGGAAAACAAGACTTCTTATGAACGAGTACTACCTCACACCTCGGAGCCGAGTGGTTGGCTCATGTCTAAAGGTAAACGGGCCAATCAGCTTTGGAACGGAGTGGCTGTTCCTAGACGTGTGTGAGAAACCAAGGGCAAATTAAGCATTGCCTCTGAGTTGCATCATTCTCTCTCACAGCTCTATTAGCAGGCTAGCCACAATGTCTCTTTACGAGAGCTGCTCTCAGAGCAGAATTAGGCACACTTCCCTGCAGTGATATGTCTTTTTATGAAGCACACTGACATCCTGTGTGCCAGTTCCTACAGAAAAAAACATATTATCTGTTAAAATATGGCAAGTATGGATACCTCTGCTCCACATGAGGTGACTTACGAGCTCTGGCAGCACCAGCTATTACATGTGGAAATTCTATTCTATTCCAACCTTGATTAACTTCTCTGACATTAAGATGAAATACTAATAATCTGATAGTGCCCATCAACGATGAGAATAGTGATTAAAATATATTTAAGATGTATATGACTCACCTTGTCTATATCCTCTGTCTGTCCTCAGCTCATCTCCATCTACAAATGCAGGCATTTTTCAGAGAAAGGCCCATTGATTCACAACGATAGACTTTTGTTTAGACTGACACAACAAGTGAATAAACAGACACACTGCTTGATTGGAGGAAGCTGTGAGGCCGCAGTAGGGAGCGCACAAGTCGTTTTTGAAGATAATGCTCTATCCCTCCGTTCCCTTTTGTCACAAGTCTCATTCTTTCATATGGGCTGGTTCAGCTGTCAGCCTGCAGAGGCTATTTACATCCATAGTGCTGCATGCGTGTGCCATTGCTCCAAAATTAGCCCTTACCCATGTGTGCTAATTTGGCAGCTGTAATTGTGTATTTGTGTGATTAAGACTGTAATAGCAAAATAATGACACTTCATTTTGATTTATGAGAACAGGTGACAGTTTGTGTCTGGAAGGTGCCAGGTAAAATGACACTGGCCCATCAGCGCTAAAGTGATCTTTAGCTAATCTATTCAAATGTGTCGTGGGACATGTGTGTCACCCAGTCTGAAGGTCATGCAAACCTTTGTCCACATGTCACTCAAATGAATAACAAAGAGATTTTACAATGGAGGAAGACACAGGGTTAATTCACTTTCTTTATTAAAATGACATAGTGAAGATTTTAAAGATTTTGACAGCACAAGGATGATGAGGCTCCATCGCTGAATAAGTGATTTTCAATTCACAGAAAGACGAATAGGATCCACAAATTTGAAAGAGTGTGCTCTTAAGCACAACAGTCCTTTTCTCTGTACATGTACAGATGAAGGCAGCCCACTCTCCAATACTGATTAAAGGCTCTCTGCTCCCACGGGGGCCCGGCTGCTTTGGGTTCATTCAATGGCTGCCTTGATTACTTGATTGGACTCATTGATTGAAGGAGAACTTTAATGACCTATTATCTCAAGTGTTAATCAGGTGTTGACAGACAGCTGAGGGACTGGGCAGGGCTGAAGGCCAAACTGGACACAAGTCACCGGGCTCCTGCCGCTCCACTGAGTCAGGGGCTGACACAGAGTCCACAGCACGCACAGACTGTGGGCCATGTGACTCTTTATGCTCTGGTCCCATGCATCTATGACTCACATGTTTTTTAGCTCCAGCACTATAACTTTATGATGTGCCATCCATTCACTTACATAATACTTTGAAAAGAGTGCTATCCTCACTTATTCTTGAGTCTATCACTCATAGCAAAATGCAGAAATACCTGAGGCTTTTGTCAGATTGGTGAAGTAAAGGTAAACCCTTTCATAGTTCAAAATGCTGACCGCCGAATGGAAGTTTAGACCTCCTTTAAAGTCTAGCATTGAATAACTTTGATCAAGGAATTATTTCCACCTTGCGAGTTTCCAAAAAATACCCACTTTTCATCTTTACTTGAAAAGTGAACACTACTTATTATTGATCTTTTTCAGTGGCACCACTTTGCTGCAGCGGGGTTAGTTAGTGAGGAAACAGCCACATACAGTTTAGTCTGAAAACTAGTCTGAAATATTGATGGCACGACTTGAACGGCAATAGAGGAAACCTGTAGTTCGGTAAAAGTAAGACCGTGTTTTCCATTTCCAACCTTGGTCACTGCCATAGTATGTACAGTATTAGTGGTCCATTTCATCAGACCTCATTGGGAATTCTTAGGCGTACTTTCTAAACGCCTAAGTTACAGACGCCTGCATCACCTTCACTATCACCTAGTGAAATCTCCTGTGCCCCTCTGTTCCCTCCACTCCCTCCTCTCCCTCCTCTACCCTCGGCCCACCGCATTTCATCCTTCTCTTTAATTATCTCCCTTTTCAATCCCAGCATCTTCAGGTCTCATCAATGCTTCTTAATTTCCATCAATACGACTGCAGCCTAAGCTCTCCCCACCTGTCCGGTCGCTATGGCAACCACACCTCTGACAACAAAGAGCTCTGTAAGACATGGCATGCTGTATTCCCCTTGATTAGATATTGATTAAGCTTTTGTAATACATAATAGGCTTTTCTTCCACACCTTCTCTTTGCACTTATTTAGTTAGAACCTTTTGTTATTTAGGAATCTGCATGTTAAGCAGGTTGGAATCGAAATCAGCTATCAGTGAAAGAAATACTATGGGCGATATACAACCAGACTACATGCAAATCAACATTATAAAGAACAGGGACGACAGCACGTTTATGTTGGGAAAGTGGCATTGCTTATGCGTTGCGGCATGTTCCATTAACGGGACATGCTAATAGTGCCTGTTGGAGTGTGGAGAGTGTCCCTAATGGATGCACTGATAGATTAATGGACTATAAGAGTCAAACGCTAAATACATCCTAAGTGACATGTGATAAGTCAGGATAGTAAATATTTGTGTAGAGCAGGGAGAAGAAGTTGAAAAGCCATTACGCATGATTACCTGTGGACATGACATTCTTTTTAGTTAAATGTGACACAAAGTAATGGTGCGTTGCCCAATTCCCCCTACATCTTATTAGTATGCAGAGGAACGCTGACATGATACAATTGGTTTGTTCAGATCTACGGAATTAGCCTGTGATAAACGGTTTGAGATTTGCGATGTAAATATATGAGATGTCCAAAATCCAATCAGAATATTCTAAAGTTATTTTGTGGTAGATTTCACCATTTAAGCAGGTGCACTGTGTAGCTTCTCTAGTGTAGGGTTCACCACCTTCTCATCTCCATGGAAATGTTATTTTGCCAAGTATATTCCAGGCTTCTAATTTATCTAACATTTATTTTTTGTTTCAGATATTTTTATTGGTCAGCATCCATTGTTATTGCGCCTGGAGTCACCTCTCCACAGATCTGCCCTGCATATTGGCCTGCTTGGCTCCATAGATGATGATAAGTTGAATGCCATACTGTGGAACATCTATGCAGATCACAGCGGAACATTTGAAATTTGCAGTCACAGATTGGGGGTACTGCTCTCTATCTTTTACTAAAATGTTAATGCATGATGCATTGCCCAGCTCTATATTGTCTGTCTTCCAGTTCAAAGTACTGAAAATAATACTCCTAGAGCGATTTCAGCGATACATTGGCACCACTGATGAGCAGTTTGGACTTAAAAGTAAACATGGGACTGATATGTGTATCTACTCTTTAAAAGAGGCCGTAAGCAAGTTTCTGTGCTTCTCTTAGATGTTCAACCATAGCAAACTGTTTGAAAAGTTACAGCAAAGAGAGTTTTCCTCCACATTTAGCCCGGGCTCTACATTTTTGGTATACACATCAAACAATGACTTAGATGGACCACGGACACTTCTGAACTGTTCCTAGTGACAAACGGGGTGAGGCAAGGTGGGATCCTGTCACCTATGATCTTCAATTTGTTTATGGACAATCTATCCCAGAGACTAAAACAGTGTATGACAAGCAGCATGATGGGAAATAGACTCTTGAACCATCTCCTCTGCAGGTCTGCAGCAGTTGCTGAGAGTCTGCTCAGGCTATGGGGAGGAATATGATATTAAATTTAACTCTAAAAGGAGTATGGTGATGGTGGTGAGGACAAAGGAGCAAGCCTGTATTTCCTGTTTTTCCTCTGTTCCTCTGTTCCTCTGTTCAAAGCTCACTGCACACCACTCTTTACTGCCCACTTGTGGTGCAGTTACAGTAAGAGTACATTTAAGGTTGCATATAATGATGCACTTTGTATTTTACTGAAAGTCCCTCGATGGACAAGTGCCAGTTTGCTGTTTGTGCAGAATAATGTTCTCACACTTAATGCTGCTATCAGAAACTTTGTATATAAATTCATAAAGCACTTTGAGGACTCACAAAATGAAATTATAAATGTTTTAATAATGCCTGAGCAGGGCTGTGTCAGGTACAACTCTGAAGTCTGGAGACACTGGACGAACTGTTAATATGGACTATAGACTATTATTACATTTTTTAAATGCTCTACTTCCACTGGAATATGAAAAAGCTTGATTGATTGATTATGCAAAGAAATGAGAAAAGCAGGCAGTGTACCAGAAGTGCCTTTAAAGTATGCATTCTTAAGACAAAAAACAAAACAATACCTTTAAAATAATGTTTTAATCCCACTATACTTAAATGACATATTATTATTGTGGGAGGATGGTGATATATTTTTGAAATGTCTACCCATTTTGAAATAGCACGTGTTTATGACACTAGCCAGATTTAAACTAATCTTCAAAATCCATTTTCCCCATCACTCTGTTGGCAGCTTCCCCCTTTGAACTCTTTAAGACAGCACTCAAACAACACCAATAAAGTAAATACACACAAGAAAGTGGTTGTAGGATTTACGCTTAAGATTTGCGGGATACAAGGTTGAGAAAAACAATTTTTCTCGTGCCGCACTGGGAGAACAGGGGGTCACAACTGTGGATAAACCCAAGTACCGTAAAGCACAGTGTTTGGAGCAATCTGACCTTTTTTAACAACACAAACAAGGATAAAGACAACAAAATGTAATAACTTTCCCCTATCTAATCCATACTTCATGATTATCCCACACTCCAAAACATTGGAAAGAATGGAACTGTCAAACGAGTCTTGTTGTTCCATTTTCTTTCCCACGGCCCCCCTCCTGGAGACAAACAAACAAACCCCTGTTAGCACATTTCATCAGCTTTAGGGGTTACAGAACAGATTGAGTATCGACAATGGTGGCTGTCGAGGCTTATGGCTCAAAAGCAGCCGGTCGAGGGAAAATCTCAGGGGTAGGAGATGCAATCGAAAGGACCAAAATAATTCTGCAGGACTCACTCGAGGAACAATCCAGTTTGTCATGTGGAATCATGGAGTGTCTGGCGCACAATGAAAAAAGCTCCCCGGAGGATTTGGCCAATGGGAGTCAACATTGCCACGAGTTAGGGCCTCACCTGGCTGGTCTTTGTCTTTTTATCATCTGCAAATTTAGCAACAGTAAATCTATTTCCGCAATACAGAAAGGACCAATAAACAAGAAATGATGTGCGGTGTCTAGGGATAGGTTTGTGGTCATTGTCTGCCTCCCGGGTGTCATAGCAAAGCATTCTGGGAGCAATTACAATCGGAGAGTGTTAATGTAACCTTCTGTTGTGATGGACAGTTGTGGGGGCTATAGAGAATCACTCAACCGTTACAATTGGCCAAGGGTTGATGAAACATAATGTGACTTTTGTCTGAACTCTGGATGATGGTTAGATACAAACCATAGCTCAACCATAGACTAAAAAGGGAGTATGACGTCACCCATAGTGTTCGGCTCCAGTCCAATGAAACTCATCGAGGCTAGAGCAGTTATAGGGGCGAATTTGGAGCCATGTTCCATATTTGGAATTCTGACTGCAAGTATCATAGCAACCAAAGAGCCAATCAGGAGCAAAGCTGTCGAAGATAACTCACTTTTCTACCCACACGGCTGGTTTATCAGGGAGCGGGCCCTTAGCAACGCCGTCAATCAAACCTGTTGCTAACGCAAGCAGGGGCAACCTCAAGGAAAGAAGGAACATGATTTGTCTGTTATTAATGTTCATATCTTGAGTTATGGACACAATAGTGAAATAAGAAAACCAGGATCATGCAGAGTGGGTTAATATGAACAGTTTAAGACCAAAATAATGAGTCTGGCAGAAGCAGTTACAGATAGAGGGGCGAGAGTTTTTTTTATGTAAAGTGAATTGGAACCAGTGTCGATGGAGCCGGAAGCACGCCAAAAATCATTTCCTATTTGGAACATTTATATATACAGTCTATGAGCTCAACCCAATGATAGGACTAGTTTAAAAAAAAAAAAAAATCCAATTATCAAAATGCTGATTAAGTTATTTATGGATGTTGGGATTGGAAGTTGTGATTCAAGACCAATTATCAAGGTTAAGAAGAACTTTTTGCTGTTTATTTTACTGTTCCTATAACTGTAAGCTGCCTTTGCACTATTAACCATCTTTAGGCAGTCAAATTGAATCCATGGTGCTTGAGTCTGAGTCATGAGTTTGAACCTAAAGTCATCAAATTTCCTCAGAAACTAATATTTCAAGTCATTTGTTGTATTAAAAGCGCTGCACCTACTGTCGTAAACGCATGGATATAGAACTAGCTCTTTTTAAAATGCTTGCAGTGATCAAAACGTGGTCTCTCACGTACCTTATGAATTCAGAGCATCCTAATTTTTCACCTCAATGACTTTATAAGCACTTCTCACTTTCAGAGACCACAGCGGAGGTTTGCCATAACGCTAAAACTAACAACAATTAGCATGCTACCACTCACTTCCTGATGGTGGGCCAATAACATGCATAATTAGACACAGATAGCACACAGTGGACTTCTTTTGACCTCAAGAGCTGCGTGTAAATATATCTGTACTAGGCCAAGACAAATTTTGCTCAAATACATGAAAAAAAAAATCAGATACAGCTCCTTTTAGTTCTAAATTCCCCAAAAATATTCATGGTTTGTTAAGTCATCTCACCCATGAATAACAAAAACATTGGCAGAGGCAAGAATGTGTAAGCAGGGCAAAGTGGTAATGATGCTAATAATAGGGTGGGTTTGAGGTTATAAAAAGTGCACTGACCATAAGGTTCAAATCACTAAAACAGCTGAATGAACAGAATTTCTCCTTGTATTTGCTGTCAGCCTGCTGTAATGCACAAATGATGAAGAACAGCGCTCATATCACCTGATTTTGTTTCCACTGTAACACTTCAACACGACACCAGTAGAATATCCATTTCCCTTTAATCAATGTGCAATTTATTTCCCTCCCTCTCACAATTTCCCGTCCATATATTATGCATTATTCGCCCTTTTTAAATGATTTTCTACTAACCTTCTCATTTAATTTGGTGTGCAGACATGGTTGGTGCTTTTAGCTCAGTTAATACAAAGACATGTTGTAAATGCATTCTTCAAGAGCTAAAGCTGACTTTAATAGCATTTTTTGCAATCATATAGATGATCTGAATAAATAAATAGAGTAAAGTTTGTTGGGACAGTGTTGTAACACATTTTACAGAAAAACACACACATGTACACATGCCGGGTGTACAGTTTGTTCGACGGTTCTCCTGCTGCATGTGTCAGTTATTTTTATTTTATAGATTCTATTTTTGTATTCACTTTAGATAGTCATCCCTCGATGTGCCCAAGACATGGAGAGACCAGGATAAGCCCTGAGTCCCAGCAACAGAAAAATGATGATGAACCAGACAAAAAAGGACACAGCAGAGCGTTTTCTACAGGACTGTGCTTTATTTTAGTCTAAGCAGAATATAATGAACTAGAACTACAGAGTTCAGGAGCACTATGGGAGTTATCACTCCGAAACAGGGAAACAGACCGAGCCAACATTAATTCAAATTACGTCTCTGTTTCAAACAAAAGAGTTAATTTAATCAACAAATGTAGGAGAAAATAAATAGAATTCATTTAACTAATCTATAGTTATGTTAAATTATTCATTATGTCAATAAATGATTGGAATGGACTTTAGACAGTGAAGCTGGGAATGTAAGTAATTTAGCATACAAAGATTGATGGTGCAAAATGTCTGACGACTACATATAAATTAAAGGCTCTATTCAAACGCTTGATTAGAGCAAAGTGCTCAGTCATCTGAGTTTGTTTACATTTTGGTCCTTGTAACCAATGACAATGGAAGTAGATGACCATATCCTTAGTGTCAAATGGACTTGAGGCAAACAGATTCTTTACAACAGATTGGACACGTTCAGAGAGTTTTTGGCATTCCCACATTACAGTGTGTTTGACCACTGTTCACAGGTAGTACTGTCAGAGAGAACAGACTGGGGTTAAGGCAGAATTCCCTCCTAACATAAATCTGACGGCAGCAAAGCATTGTGGCACATTGTACATCTCCGACAGCATGTTTAGACCGTGCTGCACATTACAACACACAGTAGATGAAAAAGTTGACCGTAAACAGAAATACATTAGTAATCATCTTAACAAAGCCATTATCTAAAAAATAACAAACATGACAGTTTTTATATGTCTGAAACAGTGGGATGTGACAGCAAATTACTCACAATCAATCCAGGCTGTTTTTCTTTTAACATCCAAAGGCATCAAATGAGATTCTCTGTAGTGCTGAACTCTGTTGTGCAATGGATTCTTATTTTCTTTTTGTTTTCAGAATCCGTATTACTTGTACTGTCAGTCCCCATTTACAATGCAGATTGTACATTGATGACTTGAGATAGGAAAGTAAAGTTAATATATCTTTTTCATTAAAATGATGCATGCATTTTCTGATACATAGGTTGTGCAGTCATAAAAGAACGTACACATTGAAAACAATTAAACCCATTTCAGTACAAGGGCACTCTAAAAGTGCAAACTCTGTGTTCATCCCAGCTTCAGCAGATAATTAATCAAAGAAGAAATAAAAGCGTTCAACAAATGGCATACATGGGTATAAAATGTCATTTCTGAAAATCAGTGCTTCACTATACAAGAAATTAAATCAATAAAACTGTATTTTTTAATAAATTTGTCTCATAGTTTCCTTTTCTTGAGTGAAATATATTAGGTATTTTTTTTATTATTCAAACCTGTCTATTGTATGAGCTATAAAGAATGTCAAACACAATTGAAAAATAAGCTATATCGTAGTATGTACAAGTCGATGCAGTTGTGTGGTCAGAGCAGAAGCAGGTAAGGTCAAGCATGTGGGACTCTTGTAGAGGTCTATGAGTTCTCTGTGGTTTGACTGTATGCGTTGTCATCTATAAAGGCTTATGTACACAATAAACAATTCTCTTGCAGCTTTAAAAATCCATTAGGTAAAACTAACTCCTTTCTATGTTGCGAAGCCCAGACATCTACTTCTAATGTTACTTTTCAACGCAACTTCAAGTAGTAAGCGTGAATGAACTCTGTCATATCTGTTCATCGGGCCCATTTGCACTAAACCAATTACTGCAGCGGCCATTTTTCTTCTGTCAGGAAATCAAGAGATGTCCGTGTACATGACAGCTCCCTCCAGGGCCATTGCTTAGCCTTACACCAATCCTCCACAAATCCCTCGTAAGGGCTTGTAGAATACATGCTCAAAGCCAAACATGGAGTGCTTAAACTGACTCTACCGGATCCCTGCTCTGCTGTGGATACGGTTTTTGTGACATCATTGTCCCACAGAGTTCGGCTTCTCAACACAAACTGCTATAGAACCGTCATCTTCTGTATTTTGCTATTTACATAAGGTAATAGAAAAAAGTCTTTGTCTTCATTACTCAGGCATGTTTGGAGCACACCAAAAGCAATTCACTGTGCATTGTTGCTTGGATGTATACTTTCACTTGGTTTTGAATGGCAAATATGGATTATCTAAAAACACTAGATTTTGTGGTTAGTAAGCCCTTCTGCTCACTTCCTGCTACTGAATACACTCTGTGACATTTGTGAAACCTCCCTCACGACCAATGGGGTAAGGCAAGGCTCTGAACCTCTCCACTAATCATGACATCATGGCGCCTGATGCCCTGAGTATTGGGATTTTGTGGAGTTTCAGTTTTAGCACACAGCACCCCCACCACCCAGCGCACTTTTCCCCAGCCCCTCTACAATTTCTACAACCGAATCCTGCCAGATGATGGAAAAGCTCTCTCTCCCAAAGCAGCCATTAAACGGGAGGCATTAATTTCGTTCCTCTTGTCCAACAGGTTCCTTTAATTATCTCTCTCTACTTTCAGTCAATTACATTTCGCTTCCTTTCCTTGACAATCACAGCTATTTTAGGGTGAGTGTTATGCACCTAAGGGTGGGAATAGACATTTTTAAGAACCCATGCTCTATACCCTAGTGTACAGTAGTATTGAGCGTTTTAAGAGATCTACTCCATAGAGACTGTATAGATTGCTTTAATGTATAATATGCATTAGGTTATAGATCATACTGTGTAATTGTGCCAGCAAAGGAAACGTGAGCATTACTTTTAAGCTATGTAGTAGTGAATCTGGTTAAATACAAATCGGATCATATTGTGTAACTCACTATCCAGGCAAAACTTTCTCCACTTGCAAAAGACGCTTTCACTGGTGATGTAATCAAGGACGCCGCACCCAAATCTGAACATTTTGATTTGGCCAATTAAACTTACAAAGATAGTTCCTAAAGCAACACATTAGACTAATTAACATTTTTACAGTAACTGCTACATTATAACATAATTGCAATTTGGCAAATGTACTCTTAGCAATCTCTGACATTACAAAAAAATGTAATTAGTCGGTTGTAAAAAACGAACAAAAAAAAAGAAAACAAAAAGAAAAACAAATTAATGTGACAACTTTCTTTGATCAGCAATCCCCAAAGTTGTAAAAGAGCACCCTATTTTTTCTGCTGATTTCACATTGCTAGCATTAGCCCTGGAAAAGCGGAAATGCTACATAATGCTGCACTGTTAGCCAAGCGAACAGCAGAACACTAGGCAAGGCTGGGCTTTGACTCACTGGGGACACAACCAATCATCAGCAGTGAGTGTTGAGCATAGCATCTCATCATCATAGAAATACATTGTGAGAGAATGCATTATCAAAATACGCATGCTATAATTAGAATCTACCTTTGTCTCATTTGGAACATTCGTCTAAAATAGCGAATTTCTATTTTGTTTTTATCTTATCCTATAATTTCTTGCTTATTAATTCTTTGCAGGCATATGAAGGACTATACAAGGAGCGGAGCTGAACCATAAACCTATCTGAACTGCCTCCCTTGTTGTGATGGATATTATTTGAAATTTGAAGTACCACTGTTTTTCACAAATCCTGGCTGACAATAATGAGTTTTGCGAGTGTTGCAGCTGGGTTACAGGTAACAAAAGAGCAAGTAGAGCAAGGTTTTTGAGGACAAGCGGACAAAGGTAGTAGCAGTCTTGGCACAGTTTGGCTAGACGGGTTTAAGTACCACAGCACAATAAGGACACATTTGAGGATTTGAATTCTTGGTTTTGACCCACTTATTGACAAAAGACCATTTGTTGTCCTACTTTTTCCCTGTGTTAATGCCACTCTTTTAGATAAATAAACTTTTGGTTCTCCAGCGCTAATCTGATGTATCATTTACATAGACTAAAATTGGGCTAAATGAATAATCAAGTCTAGGTGCAAAGTGCTCTATGTAGCTTTTCTGGTGGAGCATCTGTCACCTATCACCGTGGACATGTCAGTACTTTTCCTGAAATGTTCCACAGTATGGCATAAAGCATGCATCTCCATGAAGTCAAGAAGGTGATGTCAACAGGCCCAGTTACAGGTTAAATCTATGGAGAACAGACCCTGCTCACTATCAAACATGCAAATTTTGGTAATAAAAATACCAAGCTGAATAAGTGCAAGACTGTAGAACATTTCAGCAAAGCATAAACATCTCCACGGAACAACCCTCTACCAGAAACGTTAAATAGGGCAGATTTGAGCAGCTATGATGATAAAACAGATCTCTCATTATCTCAGGAGTTTGTGAAACTATAGTTTGAGAACCATTTATCAACATTTTAATATTGTGGAAGACTTCATTACACAGCCTCCTTCTCCATTTTGGGGAATTTGGCAGTGTTATCATTGCCAGGTCAGCCTTGCCAGGGAGTAGGCACAAACATAATTCTATCTAATCTTCCTTCTGTCATCCGCGTGCATGTAGGGGACCATCTCTCCCGTCATTTGGTCCAAGTGATTATCCCGGTGATTTTTCACTTGGTTGCTGCTAATGTATAGAGGCTGGTGATTATGGCGTGATTAGGGAGAAAGGTGAAATAGCATGTCTAATACGGAGTAGGAGATAATTGAGGAGCAGCGAGTGCATGTAAAAGAGGAGGGTTTGGACACTGCTGGGTTGGGCTTTTGGAAAGAGGAAAGGCATCGATGCTCCCAAGACATCGAAAACAAGAGAGTACCAAACCTTCTGCTAATTTAAATGACAACAAATGGCAGTGCTTTATAGTCTGTTGAAACTGCTGGCACGTGTTCCCCCAAGCTCCTTCTGTGGTTTTGGAATAGATACGAAGGAAGACAGGAAGAGGTAAATTAGGCTTTTGAAAAAAAGAAAAGAAAAAAAAATCACTTTAAGTTTGCTCTTAAATTTTTTAAATACTTCCTTCTTTCCGAATTGTAGTAAATGGGTCAAAAATTCAAGATTCCAAGAGAATATTCATTTGAAATTTATATTAATTTTAAATGACATATTTTTACTGTGAAATATTATCATTTCCATCTTTATCTGTGGACACTGAAATTTATTATTTTTTATATTTTTTTATGTATTTATTAGTTTATTTAACAGGGACAACATCTATTTAGGAATATTTCTATAAATGTACAAGACAAACATTTTTAAAAAACATTTTAGGTTTTTACATCTCCTCTTTGTCTTATCTCTGGTATAATGACATGAGCTGGTGTAAAGATTGACAGAAAATACTGCTGCTCCCTGTACACTTGTTTTAAGCCTATATTGATTGTGTCTTATTCCGGTCAAAATGTAGACTCTTGGACACTAAATCAAGAGGTTTGTGGGTCTGCGTGGCCTGCTGGGCAACATGTCAGAACTGGGCTAAACAATGGTGTTTAAATGAATACGTGTTATATATGTTTTGTAATCTCTGTATCATGCAAGTTTGACTGCATCTTCTCTGTCATAGGTTTTAAATACTGATGGGGGAAACTAAAGTATTGCAGCAACTAGTGGACACATATCCTTGGCATCATATGTGGTTCTGTATTTTTATATTCTTAGAGCATGCATGTTTATAGTGAAAAGCACAGGTTCTTTCTGCTGGCAGTTTTAGTAGCTTATTCCTCTACCTCCCCTTGGCCCTCTGTCAATCTGTGGCTTTTATATTTCACACTCAAATGTTGGATTACAAAAGGTCATGGAAAACAACCAAAAGAGCAAACAAAAGCAAAGACTTTGGGTGTCCGTTTCGCTTGGTCTTTACAGTGGATTGTCGCTTGAACACAAAAGGCTGCACCCGGTCCAGCACAGACTCTCCAGAAGTTCACTCGTTTTTTGTTTGTCATATTGTTCTCCTGTTTTTGTGATTTTTCAAAACAGTCAATTCTCGACGGATGACCATGGTGACGTATACATCAGATGAGCGAGATATCCAGTGGCTGATACCATTAATGTCCAAGAAGAAAGAAAATTGTGTACAGGGGCATGTGAATGCTTCCTTCAACTGTATCCTCCCATTTGCCCCATTCATAACAACTTCAAGTATTTTTTTAACAACAGCATGGGTTTTGCAAATATACATTTTTTTCTAATCTAGTTCGACTATTCTACATCCTGGTGCTAAGCCAGAGCAAAGTCAGCCCCTATACTACTACACCATTTCTTTTTTAAACACCTTTTCCATGTTCTTTTATTCATACTTACAGTAGGCCACTGGATATTGATTTAATGTTTTTTGACTACGAGTAAATTGTAATACTTGCAGCTACAAGGTATGAGTTTTTAAATATATATATATTTATATATTTATATATTTATATTCTTTTAAAAAGCATTTAGTCCTTTGGTCCCTATTTCCTAAGGAATGATGCATGTAAATTATCCTGGATTCTCCTCCACGTCTCCTCTGTCGTCTCGTTTTTTCTTCGTTAAATCCAGAGCTTGCCCTGTCACAGAGCACAACACCTGTGTAGGCACAAAAACCAAAATGGCAGCAGGCTGGTGTGTGTGTTAGTGTGTTGTGTGGTTCGCTTCAGTACTTGTTGGCATTTGCACGTTTTATACATGTACAAAGTTCTTTTTTTTTTCTTCATTTTATATCTTCTTTAGGTGTATATGTTTGGTTTGTTTTTCTGTGTGTTTCTCTATATCCTGTGTCGGTATGCATGCTTTGAGCATAATGAGTCTATAAAGGTTTTTCCCCGTCATGTCTAAAAAACAGCAGCAAAAAGTTGGTCTCTGCAAAAAATCTTCTTCCACAGACGCCAAAGCAAAACAGGGGAAAAAGAGGCATTTGCGAAGAAAAAAAAGAATGAAAAAGAAGAATAAGAAAAACTCTGGGATCCTTCTTTCAGTCACCCAATCTTTCCACAGGTTTCTCCAGCAGGATCAAGGGACCACCCTTCCTTCATGATATGTAGCAGAGCAAGAAGTCTTTGTACTTTTACTGCACTTGTGGAAATAAGGTGTTGTGGCCCTTCATCCTGTGACAGAGAGAGAAGAGAGACAGAAATAGTGGATTTAGAGCGGTGGCGGTGGCAAACATGCTCAGGGTTGCTGGATCCTGGTTATCACACAGACTGACAGGCACAGCCAACAGCATGAGAAACAGACAGGAAAGGAAGGTGAAAAAACCATGAGGGTGTCAGTCAAAAACAGAAATAAGTGGGCTAAGAGTGGGGTGGAAGGTTCTTGTTGGAACCATGGAGAAAAAGACTCTATGTTATTAAAGGCCAACTTCATTTAAATGCAATAATGTTCACACAAAAACAAACAACAAAAGAAAATGGGGTAATGACAGTATTGTCCAGTGTGAATAAAACATATAGACTTTAATCTGGGCTCAACACAAAACACCTACACAATTCATTCTTTGAAATTGTGCCTCAGCATTAAATGTGTCCGCGCTGACAAAGGATCTAGTTTACAGACTATCATCCCTAATATGTGGTGAGCAATGATGTGGGTGTAGTGCAACTATGGAACCGACTCCCCGGGAAACAAGATGAAAGTGTCGGCTGGTGTGTGCCCAGTCGCTCTTTGACGTACCTATCCTGTAAATGAGCTTATTATGATTTCATATGTCTCTATCCCGTAGAATGGATGGAAACTTGTTCTGTGTATTAAAGCAAGCGTGGTCATTAGCAATATAAACCGCTTCCTCAATAACCCAGTGCCTTCTTAAAAGTCGCTAGCTTCCATCATGATTTCAACATGAACTCCTACGTCCTGGCATGAGCTATTTGTCTCTACATTACATCCCCTTAATAGCCCAATCTTTTGGATGGCTCTATAAAAGACACCTGACTGTTAAGAGGCAGAGTTATTGATAGAAAGACTTCATCACTCGCTGCTTGTCTGGATAGAAACAGCAGAGTTCATTGCATACACAACAGGAGAGGGTGTCGCCTGCAGTGCAGCTGAGCGAGCAGAGCAAACCAGCCTGGAAAAAGTACGGCCAAGAGGGAAAGATACAAACTCGCTAGGAAAAAGGGATCTGTTACACTTTGAACTTTTCACAGACCACAAAGGGGTATAAAACAAAACAAAGACCTAAAGCTTATTTATCTGCAGGTTTAATGGTGGCACATTTTCCACAATCCAAAGCAAATAACGCCACTATGCATATTTTTGTAAATGTATGTGTACAAGTGGCTTTTGGCGATGTGGCTCTGCAGCGCTGTATCCTGCTCTCCTGGTGTAATTGGTTTGCTCCTTCATAAATAAATAAATGAGGAGTGATTCTCATGTTAGGCAAATAAAACAATCTTGCACAGAAGTACTCCCTGTGCAGATGAAATCCACAGAGAAGTGGAATGTCAACATTAGCTTGTGCTCTTGCATCCAACTCTGGAGAATTAATTGGCTACACAAACACAAGGTCGCCCTGGCCATCTTTCAACTAAAAAACTGTCGATCAGGGCGGATAAGGCTCCTTTTGCAAAAGTTACCTATTTGTATAAAATCATAGATAGCTGAAAAACATTGTTGATGAATGTGAAGGAATATAGAAATAGAAATGCAGTACATCCATACACATGACCCCACAAGAGAAAGTAAAACATCACAAGGGCACACGGTACAAGAGCACAAAGGATTAAGGCCACTTCCAGTTATAGTCCACCAACCAGTCAGCACGTCATTTACATTATATGTACCACAATACCAGCCAAGAGAGGCATCAGTAAACTGCACTGCACAGACTGCCAAGTACAGAATACACTAGTTACAATCAAGAGTCTAGAGAGAGAATTTGAGAGATACCAACGCCACGTCATGCAATGCAGTCACAGTCCCACCACATGACGTCATCCAAAAGAAAATGACACCATGGGCTCACTTACAGCTGTGGGAACTCGGCCCAGACAGGAGGGGGTGTGGCTAATGCAGGCAGGCCACCTCACACTGTGATGGGCCATGGCAGGGCCACGTGTTGGGTGCAAAAGAAGAAACAAACAATGGGATTTTCTTGTCCTAAGTCACATTTAAAACCACATCCACACTTCATTCCATACTTGGAAGAGTCATTTCTCTAAAGTTAAATGGAGAAAAAGTTTGGCAAGAAAAACAGATATAACAGAGGACATCATATTTAACAGGGCGCAAAAGTGCTTCTCCGGTGCTGGAATCTTCTCAGCCTGACAACATTTGCAGGTTAAAAAGTTGAATTGATGTTTTATATTCGCAAAATACCCCTTAAGGCAGAGAGGCATATTTTAGGAACTTGCCCTGTCTACTGTAATTGGATTTGCCTTGCATTGTTTGCGATGAGGGTGGCCATATAGTGATTTTTCCCCCTTGAATTAAGTTTATCTTTAAGACACAGAACGCAATTTCAGAAAAGGGTGACTCCTAAGACCAGTGAAGAAAATGCTGTCTGATCGTGTTTTTAATTCAACTTCAAAGTGAACTAGCAAAGCATTACAGAAAGAAAGACTCAGGAGTTATCAGTGCATTAAGGTTTGCACACTTCTACCTTGGAACACAAAAGCTCATCATTCACATTTCATCAGGTTATTTCATCATAATAATACAGGGGGTTTTGAATTAAAAAGATGTAGTTGGAGCTGTATTCACTGCTTCTTGCCTCGCTCCTCAAAACTTTCTTCTTTTTGAACTTCATAATACCTGACCGTTTTTTGGTTTGTACAGCAATAGCAGAAAATGACAAAGGCAACGACTGAGGATAAAAGGACGAGTGACAAATGGATCAATACACACACACGCACACACAACTTTCAACATGTATAAAATTATAATCTGTAATCTGTGAAAGAAATCCAAATCTGTCTATCCCCTTCACGTCATATGACTTTTTCTGTGAATTGTAACTCAAACAAACAAGCTGTATTTTTATGCTTTTATTTATAGATGAGTATAAAGCTAGCCTTATGGTGTTTGTCTAATTGAGGGTTACGGCATTAATCTATTTATTATTGTGCACTGGCAGCAACACTTGGGAGAATTGAGAGAGCTGCTAGAATAAAGCATGGCATTAGTTTCTATTGAGAGAAAATGGTGTATTTGTTTGGCTTTACAAAGGTGTTACTCTTTCTATGTTGGAGCTGTGCTAAATGAATGGCACTGTAATAGTAGGCTTGGTTTTCAATAACATTTCATTTTTCTCCTTGTCCCATCTGCACTCTTCATAACATATCCATGATATTAAAGGATAAGATGACTATTTTAGATATGACTTTTGAATATCTCGCTGTCAAATCTTCTAGTCAATTTGACTTCTTCTCTACTTCTATAATAAAACATTGCCCACAGAGATAAGACTTCAGTGTATAATAAAAATGCATGTCTTGATGAGCTCCACTTTCTCTTAAATAAATGTTTAACTGAGATTTGCATGTTGCTAAGCAGCACAGACAAGTCTAGTGCGGTACTATTTTCAGGCTGAACTGATTGGCCTATGCATTTGTGAACTGGTGGTTTAACAGCTTGTATTGATTTTCTGAGCTATACCCAGCAGACAGCTATTTATGCACAGCTAGGTATTGATGATGTCATTAATTTGCACAGGAGCAACCTGCATCCGGTACAAATTAGATTTTAGACTGCAAAGGAAACAAAAACAATTTTGTGGAGCGAGGCGACCTGACAAAAATCTGAAGAGGCTCATTTAACCAAAATTGATGCCTGGAAGAAGCTAGTGCCCTGACACATACAAAACAGCATGACCAAAAATAAGCACTCAAATATAAGAATATAGCATCTCTCCAACACGCTTGCCCTGTCAAATCTGACAAATTGACATTTCTTTAAAAATATGGGACCCAGTCGTAAAAAGTGAATAACTTTACATGTATAAGTTTCCGTATTAACTTACACCATTAGGTGTGGATGCCAGTTTTTTCTGTTGAATACTTATATTTTGCATTAAAAAGTAAAGACTTAAAGGTAATAATAGCACACACTAGCTGATTATTAGCCCCCAACCCAACTGTTTACAGCTTAACCCTAATATCTAATAATGTGTGATGTGTTAGTGAGTAGATACATAGATTTCAGTTGAACCAAAACAGCTCTTTAATGCCTGTTATGATCCGTCTCAAATAGTGCAACTATGTTTGCTCAACACTTGGACCTGAACACAGACTCAAGTTTTCTTTTTTAAATACATCTAAACATATAATACTAAAAGAAAGCCCCATGCTCCAGATGAGAGAACATTACCAATGTGCATGTCTGTATATATGTGTGTTGTTACTGTACCAGGGTATGGACAGAAGACGAGTCAGTAAGGTCGGTTGGCATCCTTTGGCCGCTTGAGCTGTACCTTCAGCCTCTTCATGCCTATCTGAAAACCATTCATGGCCTGGATCGCCGCTTGAGCACTGGACGGATTATCAAAACTCACAAAACCTGAAAGAAAAACACAGAGGAGAGCCCATGAGCAAAGAAGAAAGGTGAGATTGAAGTTTCCACCAAAAGATAACAGAAATAGAGAAAGGTGCAGTGAATAGAGGAACGTGATGAAAGGAGCCAACAGGAAGACCCCTTTTAACTCCTGACAATGACGTGACAATAGGCCTTTGTTTTGTCTTTTGAGCAGATTAATTGGAAATCTCTGAATTAAAAAAAGATTACACAAAGCACCGCTGCCTAATAACATTGATATGGAAAAAAATCAAACAGCAAGCGCTATTAGAAACTCTGCGGGGACAAAAACATGAAAGATAACGGGAAAAGGGCGTTTGCAAAGGAAGTGTAATGTTACCTGCTGTCGTGGGGATGGTTGTGTATGAGTCCACGTCCATGAATATACAATGTTCTACCATCGATTATTTTGAAAATGTAAAAAGCTGAATAAATGAGTGCATCAGTGGGTCAAGAGAGTAATGTAGAGGTGCTCTGCTCGGATGTGTGGTATTTAAAAACAGGTTGCGATTGACTTGTCAGTGTTACCAAATAGATGTCAATCATTAAAATTACATAAATCTTCCGATATCTTCTAATAGAAATAATATTTGGACTGTAAATGGAAAAGAGATTACTATATGTCAAGTGCGTTTGCTATTTTCAATATACTGTGCAGCCTTGATACTTACAACACACCAATATTAAAAGACAAGAGCAGCGGGCTGGAGGCGGCCTGTCTGTCTGCTGTCTGTGTGTGTGTCCATGTTCATGTAGAGAGTGAAAAGTGCAGGGCAGAGGGGTCGTACTGAGCTGCTGGGAGCGGGGGTCTGGTAGGACACGGGGTGCTGCTGCCTGAGTTATCGCCCTGGTGCGGAGGCAGAATTAGCCCACAGCCCTTCCACGGCATCGGGAGTCCTCGCCAAGCTCTTATCAGACACCCACGTGATTGACAGGCCGAATTTTCCACCTGCCAGCTGATTTGATCACACCGCTATGGGTCCAATTTAATTTGGGGGGAGAGGGCAGGCTTTTGTCAGTGCAGGTGAGATAAGGCTGCTGCTTTTACAAACCCTTTAAACAAACTGAGCAGGGGAAGGGCCTGTCAGCTGCCAGTGATCCTCCACTCCGATCTCCTCACACGCGCGCATGCACCGACCCGGCCTTTAATGAACCTTCATACCTCACGTTCTACATGCCAAAGACGTCGGCCGGTGTCAGGGTACAGTAGCAGAAGAAATAGTTGGCACTGGAATGAAAAGGTACCTGGATCCATGTACATTCAAATACATTACATATGTATAATAAAATAGGGCTTCATGTTGGCTGCTCTTCCTGACGCTCAATGCCCTGAACAATACTAAAGTTGGAGATAAGAGAGCCCTGCAGCACACCATATCAGCGCACAATGAGTTTTTATGCATTTTTAATGTTTTACAATGATGATGATGGCTCGAGAACATGTGGCAATGTTGATGTCCTCTGTATAGATAAGAGGCATTCGGAGAGCACTGCTACAAATAGTATTTTTGGATTGTTAAAATGCAGTGCTACAGTATGATAGAATATATTATTATGTTTCAGAGTTCTCCAAAAATGTGAATATGAAACAAAGCTCTAAAACAGTTCACATGAAACAAATAAATACATATTTATACCCTGCAGAAGGATTTTGGCCCCATTTAAAGTGTATGAGTAATTTTGTTCTCAAACGACCTTTTGAAAAGCATTTGGGTTGAATCCAGTTAATGCCACTTAAAAAGGTAAGCTTTGATCCCTTACAAGTCATCATTTTATGACAAATGCCGAGGATTAAGTGAAACATTGCTGTGGAGTTATTTTTGTATAACTTCAAAAGGAGTCAACAATGATGTATTTCAACGAAATACTATGATTCATGTGTTGCCTATAATGAAATATAGGCCTATAACATTCTCACGGGGGTTGTGTAATAGGCAAGGCAATTATGAATCACATTTAATGTTTATGTTGTCCATTCAAAAGGTCATTAACATAATAAGGGGTGACTCAGATGAAAAGGTTAGGGACATTTTACTATATCATAATCACTTTTTTTTGTCTACAGTCACTGTTTGGGTCATGGGTTTCAACTAAATTACCATTGTCTGCCCTTATCAAGAAAAATATGAAACAATGTTAATTAAAACAATTGATATATTACTGATTATAATGAAATATTGCATTGTTAACCCATATTAATGTCACATATTACTATTTTAATGTCTCCTCCCTTGTATAAACTACTCAATTTGTTAATTTTGTACAAAAGAGCCACGGGATTTCTGCCATAACAATTAGTCTGGAAAAAATTACAAAAGAATGAGTGGATAATTTGCTATATTTCCAGCCAGGATCTTAATTACTAGCCGTGCGAAATACGCCAGTGAGACTGATGAGGTCAAGCTCCCTTTGTCCTGCTCCTTTGTTGAGTGACAGTTAGTGATAGTGAGAGGCATATGTTTAGAAAAGGGCCCAGCGATCCAGACAGGCCAAAAGAAAGACAGTGTCACGAGATGGACAGCTAAGAAAAGCCTCATAGAAGTGCCATGCTGAAGAGAGAGTGAAGGAAAGCCAATGCTGGGAGTCTGCCTGCGTCTCCCGGGGGCCGCTGTCCAACTAAATCAACAGCACAGGCCCACACTATAGTCTATTATTAGCTCTTTAAGCCCGTAGATTCCTCCTGCACCGGCTCTATTGGACTGAACTGGTTTGCCGTGTGGGAGGTGGAACATGGGGAGGTGGGAGAGTTGTGTCCAACTGGTGGGTCTCTGGTGGGGAGTGGGGTGCTGAGAAAAGCTCTTTTGTAAAGTCAAATCCAATGTGTAAATGCTATACTGGTGGTGGGTGTAAAATGAAAAGTGAAAATGAAAATTGGATTAGGGAGTTGATGTTAAAGTTAGAGATAAGAGACTCATTGCACAGCATATCACGTTTTTATGCATTTTAATGTGCAAAAATGATTGCTTGGTGCCAGTGCTGATATTCACAGTCGTATGGATAAGATGCTGTGTGTAACTTTGTATGAATGATCGCGTTAACATGTTTAGTATGCCCATTTCATTGCATTTTGATGGGACTGGTTCATCAAGTACATCATGCAGTTACTTTAGTCATGAAACTGAATCCAGCAATCTTCATTTGTTTAAAATACAATCAATCACTAATAATAACTCACATAAAGACAAGCAGTAGTCCAAAAATAAGGATCGAAATTAAAAAAGCCAACCAAATAGGCCACATTAAAATTTGTAGCGTACTAAATGTAATCACACTTTTTTTCATTGAATTGATAGCACATGTGAAGACAATTTTTCAAGTCCCAAAACAAAATTCATGGCACTTGTAACTTTTGAAATTTGGAGCATCCTCCAGTTGTGATTGCCTGTGTCTCGTCAAATTTTCACAAATAATGAATCCAGGAATAAATGAGCGTGTATCTATGTGCCTGGATCTCCCTCCTCGGCTCTCTGCTCAGTGGCATGTAACACCACCTTTAAAATGTTAATTGTGCCTTGATTAGAATAGACAGTGGGGATAAACGCAAACTAATTGGAAGAAGGGAGTGAGAGGCTAGAGTGGATTGCCAAAACACAGCCTAATTATTAATGACATTTTCAACGTCAATTTTTTGAAACTCACCAAAACACTTGCTCTGATTGGTCGCCCGGTCCACGAAGACTTTGGCAGAAATGACGTTGCCAAAAGGCAGGAACATTTGCATGAGCTCCGCGTCTCCAAACTCTTGCGGCAGGTGATAAATAAACAGGTTGCAACCTTCTGGCCCTGGTGATGAGAGAGAGACAACAGGATGGATCGTGTGCATTCATAAACACAGAGATGGCCAGCAGCCGCACACACTGACCTCCACAACATGGGGATAAAATATATGCAATCGTGATCCAAGGAGGGAGACATTTTACGCACCACAGACTGCAGATATTTGGGGGGCACAATTGCAGTTTCTTATTCAGGAGATGGCAAATTAAAAAATTTAATTTGATTACTCAACTTTAAAATGAAATTAACTTGAGTTTATAACCGTGTCCACACTCACAAAAGAAATCTAATATGCTTCATGTTAAGTCATAATAATTTGAATAACTACAATAGATGTATGAATGTTGAAATCAAATATGACACATCATTTGAATTTAAATAATTTGTGCTTGGTACATATGCCCCAAACACTCAACATAATTAAATAGGCTTTTATGTAATGCATAATGTGTCTTCCCTTTGTTGCTTGGTCAGATGGTTTTAAGATTTTAATTTGGAACCAAATCCCTTATTTCACATAAAATCTTAATTAGCACGTTTTAATGCACTGTATACTGTACATGCAGCGCACAGAATGTTATGTTAGGGAATACAACATAAAAATAAGCTAAGGGTTACATTTCATTGAGGTTAAGAAGGACCCCAGCAGCAAGAAATCATACTGTAAAGCATGATTTTTGTTTGTTTTCTTTACTCTTAAACCTTGTGTTGAATACTGTGTGTAACTTGTTTCTCAGTAAGAATGCTACTCATGCTTATTTTAAGATGTCTTCACTGGCACCTGTTACTTCCATTACATTATACTGGTATTCATCTCCTGAGACAAGAAGCATAGACAAAACTTCTTTCAATTCTCTACCTGGTCTGCAATCACTTCCTTCGCTTCAAATTACACATAGGGTGCATTTTTTACTGACACATTGCACATTTAGATCACATCAGTTCACAACTCATTTCTATGGACCATACACCAGGCTGGAAAAACTGAAATAAAAGTTATGCCAAATCAACAGCACTCACACAATGTTTTCCTTATACACTAATTGAGTTACAACAAGTCACAAACCATTTTTTTTCTGCCATTCTGACGCCTAAATGTAGAAAAAGGCATCAGGATGGACATCTGGCTTAAAATCTATGCCAAATCAATATAAATCACTATACACCTAGGGAAAAGGGAAAAAGCCAAAATGAATCAATGTTTCAGATAAAATAAAACAGTGTGGCAGTCCAGAGCGAGAAACCACAGCACGCATTAAGACATAAGCCAAATTTTTGCCCCAATTCCAGTGTGGTGACAGTTGGGACTTTCTTTCCAATCTCTCCCTCTCCACGCTTCCACACTTGCTCGCCCAGCTGCCACATATTGTACGGGCCAATCTGGATAAGGGCTGGACTGGACTGGAGAAAGCCAAGCATGGCTTGGCTTTCTCCAGTCCAGTCCCCCCCCCCCCCCCCCATGCCCCCCCATGCCCCCCCATGCCCCCCCCCTCCCCTCCCTCGCCTCCCCTACCCCACACACACACACATCATCCACAGGGGCCTTGGGATGTGATGGACTCAGGGACAGTAAGCTCGCAGTTGGCTGACTGGCTACTATTCTGTCGTGTCTGAGTGCTCAGCATGATAGCATGACCAGATGAGACTGAGGAGGTCTGCTGCTGCTGCTGCTGCTGGTGGTGAGGAGAAGGCTGATAAGAAGACTGCAGTGCTGGCCAGGCGCACTGAGATACAGGAACCACACAAACACACACTAAAGATTAAGTTTTTATTTATACAGTCTGGGTACAAGTGCTGCTTGTTTTTTATGCTGCAAAAAGTGGGAATTTAGATATTATGTAGTGCTATAGAGGTGACCGGAGGAGGGAAATTGATTGATTCTGACATTGTTAGCATAAAACAAAATAGTTTTGCCCACATTTTCATACTCCAAGTACCCCTCTAACCTTCTTATGGATTTAATATTTGCAATGAACATTTTTCATTCAAATAAATAAATTTCACCTTTCAACTACCCCCTGCTAAGTGCTCCCATATCCCCCGCAGGGATACGCAATAGAGAACACTGCAATAGAGAACCAATGGGATTCATTGAAACTGACAAATGCTACTGCTCCAACTGGGACTGTAATGGGAATTTGCACATACTGATTCCTATATCAATAATATAAATTTGTGATCTATATTTGTCACACTGGCACCAGTCAAATAATGCTTAAAAACTAATTCCACTTATAGGCAGTTTTGAAAGTACACTAAAGTGCTGTCCCTAAAATGCTGAATATAAGTCTTCCCAGGCTGTCTTAGGCAGTCATACAGAAAGATAATTGAGACTGACAAATTCTGCCAAATGGAGTGATTTACAGTCACAGTATATCCTATGCTTTATTACATCTAATGCTATATGGCACAAGAGTGAACACTATGTTAGGAATGGCAATAAATGATTATGCATGCAGCTAATTAATGTGATGAATATTTATAACCACTTAAACACATTGTAATGGACTGATTAAGCAGTCCGATGCTGCGAGTTGGAATTAGTGCAGTTTTTGAATAATGACAGACTAACTTTCCATCTCACTGCTAATGTTGGTCTCTTTAAACGGGGAGCCTTTTTCTCACATTTTCCCCAGCCAGCTCTTTCCTGCTAATTCAAAGCAGCGTAGCTACATTAGAATGGAACATGGCAATTATCACCTTTTATCTTGGGTGGGCGCGCTCGCTAGCTCTTACCTTCCCTCTGTTGCTGGGGAATGATGGTTGGTTGCTGGGGGAACGCTTGGCTGATTGGCGCATAGGCGGCAGGGTAGGCTGCTGTTGCAAAGGGAGAAGCCAGAGAGGAAATTTATTTTGCATCTGCATTTTTATATTTGAGTCAACACAAGTGATACTATTAATTCATTGTGCGTTTGAATCTGATGATGCATAAATAAACTGCATTATTACAGTGAGCAGCAAAGGGTAAAATAAAACACTACTGTACTATACACAAAGAAAAGTGAACACAACTATAGGGAACTTTGTGTTATGAGATTATAAACATGCATGAATTTCATTTAAATACGTTTATTTAATTTAAGGTGTCTGTTTATGTAATGTGATTGGACTTAAATTCAAAGCTATAGTGGAAAATATCCTGATGATGTGATTGTTGTGCTTGGAAGGTTATTAGTTTAAAAAATGTGATTTGTTGTAGTTACCAAACCAAAAGAGCTTCAAATTCAATCATTCTGTTTTGTAAAGGACGACGCTGTCTACAGACTAGACAAATTATTTTCTGTTTATATTTATTATGCATGTGTTTTACTGCTACTACTACTGCTTTAAACTTTTGGCGGAGTATAGCTATGGTAGATGCAAAACCCATCATAAAACTCCGGCATAACAGAACTGCTGATGTTGCAAAAAAAATAATACAAAATACAGTTAGCATGTCAAAAGTATATAGTGTCAAATGCATTAAAATTAAGATCTAAATGTGTGTCAAGTTGTCCAATCAAGGAGGAATCGTGTCTAGTCTTTCAGCTATCTCTGCCTGTCATAGTGATGTGACAAACACAAGTGTAGTGTGAAGGGGACAGATGGAGGAGAGTAAGAAGAGGGGGATGAGCAGGTAGAGGAGAGACAGCTCACCTGCGTAGTGTTGGACGCCAGCATAAGCCTGTTGGAGAGGGTCAGTCACCGTTGGACTCTGTGCTGCAGGAACAGGAAGAGAGCCAGAAACACAGGTGACTGAGAGGAAGACTCCAGCCAAATTTCATACACTTCCATTCAAGTTACATTGTACATTTGAAAAACATGTTGAATAAAACATGCGTGGAGCTTTGCATATGTTGTTTTTGTACATTGCGTCATGGTGTGATCGGGCAGGGGGCAAAACAACACCACCTAGGAAAGACTGTTTGTATTTCTACACGATATTATAGACTGCAGCATAAATGTGGGTTTTAAGCACTACATTTTCCTTTCTGTATCTTAAGAGTCATTGTTGTTGTTGTTATTGTGTGGAAAACTGTATAGTATTTGTACAGTATTTGTTGAACCGTATATGATTATACAGATGAGATGTGTTCATTTGCAAGTGCCACCTTAAAAAAAAGAAAGAAAAAAAGTCAAAGGTTTACAATTTACTCTGTTAACGCAAAGGTTTCAAAAGTCAAATCTAAAATTGTATTATTTCTGCACTTATTGGGCAAATCCTCTCAACTATACAGTTATTAATAATATGTGTAGAAGATGGTACAAAGAAGTAAAGACACATTTTCCGAAAGGAGGTATCTGTTCTTTTGCAAATAAACCCTTCGTTAAGCTGAATGTGAACAGAGAACAAATCAATATGCAATTAGTACTACTTGCTGTGATTAAAAGCGCACTTTGTAACTTTTCTGGTGGAGGGTCCATTGCTCACTTGTCTCCATGGAGATGTTATTGCTTTGCCTAGGATGTTCATAATTTGGCATTAAACGTATCAAAACAAGCAAACGATCCCAAAATATAAACCAGATCTGTGGAGAGATGACCCCGCTCCAGTAAGAATGCATATTTTTGGGTATTTTATGGCAATTTAACACAACTGTGATTTAATATATGCAAGATAGACAAGTTTAATGAGATTCTGTGGAAAATTCCAGGCAAAGTAACAGCATCTTCATGGAGAAAAGCAGATAGCGAACGTTACATCGTGCACCTTTTACTTGTCCTTTAGATTATGCTTTGTAAGTTTTAGATACCGTTAGAAGTTAGGCTATACCGAGCATACTGTTGTTAACTAGTCTGCATTATTTAAAGTAAGAGGGCAGGATGTCTAAACGTAATGAATGCAGCACTGATGGAGGCAACAAACAGTTAAGTTACACTGAGAGACCAAATTGGAAATTGGCTAAGCTGGCGGGAGAGCGTTGGAGGGTAGGATCACAGTGGGAGTGGGAGAAATTTGGGTTGTCATTTCTCTCAGTTCTTCAAAATGCCTGTTCGCCCCAGATGTTTGCATCAAATATTAACAACATGCCAAACAAACCACTTTGTAGTTCATTACAATTGCAGCTGCCTCTGAATAATGCAGTGACAGAGGGGGAGTGTGTGTCTGTCAGTTCTTCAGGAATGAGCCCCAGACAACATTAAGAAGCTGAGGACGGGACGAGACACATCAAATTAACCGTAATGGACTGATGGATACAAGTGATGAATTCATCCTGATACTGAGGGTGGCAGCTCCAAAATCTGCCGAAGACACTCTTGACTGACCCTGGAAGCTTAAAATGCCTCAGTTCAGATATGAAAAAGATGTCAGATGGAGAGCTGCAGCAACTTTTAATCAAAACCATATGAGTTGAGTTTATTCAAGTAGCATTCATTATATAGTATGTGTTTTGGAATCAAGTCAAGCAGGTGCTGTCATTTACATTTTGCTGATGCACTGTAAATACTACACTGTCAGCTGAAGAAATTGTAAGCAGTAAGTAGTATGCACAAAGAACCAGAGCTGGAAAGTGACTAATTACAAATACTACATCATGGTCCTGTAACTGAATAGATTTTTTGGGGGGTATTTCTAGTTTTTGAAGTAGATTTTTTTTAAACATGTACTTTAATTGACTGAAATTCTAACCATGTAATTGTAATTTGAATAGTATAGTATTGTAGAATTTGTAGAGTCACTGTTGTTTTCTGATTGCATCATTGTTTTCAGGATGCTCAGCAAGAATACAGAACCTTCAGATGAATGCCTCATATTTCCTGGGTTACCTGGGTAAGGGTGGATCCCATTAGTGTAGATGGGCTCAGACGTGGGCTGCCCGTTGCTTTGTGGCGGGAGGGCACTGAATCCATTCACTCCAATGGGCGTGGCTATGCTGGGGACGGCAGTGGCACTGATGCCTGGAGGTGTGCTGGTGCCTGGGAACACGGTAACGTGTGGGTACCAAGTAAATATACAGCTTTACAATTATCTTCTGAACACCACAGCATAATATCTGTTTGATTAGAAATTAATTAGTGTTTACATCAGTATTATTACTAAACTGACCAGTGAGACCTTATAGTTATGTGTTGATTTTACTCGAGGCTTTAATCCCAGTCTGTCACCTTGACAGTTTGGGCCTGTTTTATTATTTCTCTAATCCAGGTGAAGGGCATTTAAGTCAGGTAGGATTATGTTTGAAAGGAAAATGTAGGCCTTGTGGATTACAGATGCCATATACAGCATACAGACACTTTATTTAATACATCTGCAGTGACCCCAGCTTCAGGCGGGCGACCTACTTAGTGTCGAGCCATCAAAGCTCCTCACGACAAGAGCCAAAAAAGATAGTTCAGATTGAGGGCCAGGATTATCGCACACAAATCTTTGCTCTTATATTGTATAAGCAAAGGACTCGGCATCCAAAGTCAGTGAATTGGCCGTGTTCCCAGAAAATACATACTGTCATTCTGCTGCCGAGGGAAGGAGCGACAGATGAAGCAGAGGGAGAGATAATAGCAGACCGAGAATGACTGTAATGTGGCTGCCAATGTGTGACAGGGAATGTTTTACATGTTACTGTCAATGCACGGCTCAGCTCCGGTTCTGCTCGTACCAGCTCCTACTTCAAAACACAACTTGAAAATGCTACAAGGACACAGGATGTATTATTACTGATACTCTGGTTAAATATAAAAGTTAGATATTTCAGGGCCATGACAAAAGTTTTCTAAGTGTGTGCAATGGGCAAAGATCTGTACACAAATGATCTCATGATACATTGATACTATAGTGAGCAATTACACAATGTTTGCATTAAATATATATAAAATGCTTAGATACTGTCAATGTAAAAAGGGATTTGTGAATGAAATATATTGAGCTGATTCCAGTTTTATCACAATTGTCAATAGGTTGCATGAGTACCTCTATAACTCTATGGGAAATTTGCTTTTTTGAAGAAACAAATGTCAACATTTATCTTTAATAACAACCAGAATTTAGACATATCAGTCTTGAGGCTTAAAATGCTTTCAATTGACCACCTTTCTTTGTTCCAGTTTTTGTTTTAGTGTGGATAGGCCAAGTAAAATATAGAAATATCAACCAGAACAAAACATCTACATTTTGACAGTTAAATAGCAAATCCCACCATCAACTTTTGACCTGTCCTCCATCTCAAAGAATATGCGTCCAAGAATGGTGCAAACACAACCTATACTGATTTGATTTATCGTTTAATACTGACATTTTAACATAAACCCTTGTCTACCTTATGATTTCACAACATTAACACATCTCTATAAATCCCCTATTGTTTGCATATGGCTCAGTGAGTTATTGTGCTGGGAAACCTGTTTGCATACCTGAGGAGGGAGTCATGGGAGTCGCCACCAGCCCGTTGACATTGAAAGCTGCCATTTGCTGCATTTGCGCTGCTGCGATGGCTGCCATGGGGTTCAGGTACGAGCCTTGTGTGGCAGCCATCAGGGCGGCTTGCTGTTGCATCATCTGCTGTAGGATTAGAGAGCGACGGGGAGAGTGGGGATGGTTGGAGGGGGGAAGGGAGGGTAGGGAAAGGTAGAGAAAGAAGAGGAAGGTGAAATAGCCTCAAGACTGGAGCATGTTTACTCTTGCATGTCTGTTTGCCTGGCCAATGCCTTGTTCTCAAAGAGGGTACTCGGTGTTGCCCTACAGCTCTGCTCCTCCGTCCCA
This sequence comes from Periophthalmus magnuspinnatus, assembly GCF_009829125.3. Lineage (NCBI taxonomy): Eukaryota > Metazoa > Chordata > Actinopteri > Gobiiformes > Gobiidae > Periophthalmus > Periophthalmus magnuspinnatus. The sequence goes on from NC_047128.1 coordinate 27,832,946, forward strand.
CTGATAAAATGGTCTGGAGCTCATTATGCTACCGCTAGATAAAGCTAATGTGAGCTGAGTTTGGGAAAAAGATTGTACAAACTCAGGTAGTACATGTATATATGGGTTTGGAAGCAGAGTTTGTGCAGTGATTGTGCATGAGTGGGCGATTCTCACCTGTCAGAGTGAGTTGTTAGCTACTGTGTGAGTGCAAAATCTCACCGACTCCTAATTCAGGCTGTGACTTTCATGTGTGAATATAAAATGGGGGATGGGTGTGTGAGTGTGTAGGGGAAAAAGTGAAAAATATGAGGCAAGCATGCTTTCACAGGGGTCTGTCTCTCTGCTTGTAACCTACAGGAAGAATAATGGTTATACAGGCAGGTACATACTGAAACTCACAAATCCATTAATGTGGAATGCAAACATAGTTATTAGCAACAGTTCAAAGTTTCACACTGTGCATATATGATAATGATTTGTATTAAGCAGAAGAGGCAGAGGATAAACAGTGATACAATAATACTATGTAAATTGAGATTACAGCAAGCATTTAATGGTGTAAATTACACAGGGGGCGCCGCGTACCTATTGGGAGAGAGTGAGTTCAAAGCTTAATCACAACAGTTTGTGGTTTCTTTTTTAAAGCTCACCGTCTCCTCCCCCGCCGGGCTCAGACTTACAGCATGAGAGTAGGCGCCATAGGCCCCAAACTGGATGGTCATGGGACTGAAGATGCCGAGCTGCCCAGCCATCTGGTGCATCCTGCGTAGGGTCCGCTCCTTATCAGTGTCTGCAAACTTAACTACCAGACTGGATGAAGCGCCCTGCAACAACACACAACAGGGCTAGTCAGACACACAAATTGTATAAGAATATTTTGTACTTTAGTGCTATATAAATACACTCAGATGTTTATTGGACCCTTTTGCTGTAAGATGCACGAGTCTCTAGGGAAATTAACATAAAGAAAATATTCTTGACAGCGTGTCACTTCATTTCAAATTTCATAAATAACAGCACCAATGAAGTGCTGTGTATAATGTACATATGGAGTTTTCACTTTGTTAGATTACTTTGAATGTAGTCAGTGCTTGTTGTAATTGACTTCTGACTGGTATTTGCTTTTGTGAACTTTCCAACTCAGTGTATACACTGTGAATGAACTGTGCTCCTCCACAGGTCCCAGGAGCCCCTGTCCCCGCCCGGTGAAGCTCCACTGACTCCTGTCCTGGGTAATTAGGTCTGACAAAAGCCTTCGGCATGTGCAGGGCAAACTATTGACTAATGGCTTTGCCTTATGGCAGATATACTTCAGTATTGATGTGTCTGCTCCTCAGTTTGCATCCAATTAAATCATTTGAGAGACAAAGAGCAGACCCAGTTCCTCATGTGACAGCCGGACAGACAAACAGACATAGAGGATGAGGATGCTGCCAGGCAGAGAAAACAGCCATAGATACTGTCAAGAGGACCAGGCTACTATTTAATTACAGGCAGTGCATGCTGGGAAAGAGCACAGAGCAGCACCAGGACAGAAGGACGCATGCAGCCAAGGGGCAGTCCGGACACGATTAGTAAGATCATAAAAGCAAAGACACGGGGAGAAAAGTACTCCATAATCACAACATGAAACAGTGCTTCATAAAATGTCTCATCCAGACGGGGTCAGGACAAATTCACACTTTGATTTAGAGCTCATTTTTTTGTTTTTCTTCTTTAGAATAATAATACCATTACAGAATGAAGTCCAGTTGTAATCAGAGGCTGTCCGTTACAATGCCGACACCATCATGCAATGCCTTGCTTCTTAGAAATTCTCTATATTCCAGTAGCATCAGTAAATGCGGTGGATGTGTGAGTTGTTTGGACGGTGCACCACTGCGGGGACACTATCTGAGTCAGACAGCCCTGCTCCAGGAGGAGGCTACTCCTCCCTCGATGCCATTTCAATTAGTTAAATCAATAGTCTGACGTGGCAGTGTTAATGGCACACTTTTCCATTCTAATTTCATTTCCTTCCACTTGCTGACCTTTTACACCACTTTCTCAACTCCATGGACCAGTTTGGAGGGACTGTGCAGTTGGATTTAATGAGAATAGTACTGAGCAAACATGCCTTCTACCAGCAGCGTGGCACCCGGGCCTGCCTGCAGCACCGCCTGGCATTTAGATCACTTCCATTTTCTGCTTTGTGTATCCGGTGTATTCTTATGTTCACTTAATACCTCATGCAGAATACATTGTGAGCATCCGCCGCGTGAGCAGGGAGAGCCGCGGGGTGTAGCCTGTGCTTGGTGACTCAGGGTGTAGTCTGGCCTGGTCTGGCTTCTACTCCTCTCTCTACGGCACAGTGCTTTTGTGGCAGCGGAGTGGAGGCAGGCTACAATGTCTTTTCTGAGCGACTTTGGCAGCTACACTGAAGCACTATCGCAGTCTCTGCAGGTGTTGAAAGCACAGCAAGTCTCGTCAGGGTCCAACCAATCCCAACTTTAAGAGCCTAAATGTTGTGGCGATGAAGTGCGCTATTATCGTCCATTTGCAGGAGGGATCCCATATCCTCTAATTTTAGTGTATCCCAAACTACAGTGGAGCAAGTTCAAGTACTACTTAAGGAAAAGTATACATACATTAAATACTAGATAGAAACTGAAGCACTCAGAAGAAACACACCCCAACAGCACAGAGCATAGAAACCCCACATCCTGGAATAGTTAGTTTTTATGTTTTACACTTTTGTTTTTATCCATGGTTTTCAAATGATGAAAAATTAGGACCATTGCCATAACAATTAACAATTTAAAACAAAATATGATATCTTTTGAATGGTGAAATGTGCTCAAAATGTCACCAATATACATAAATTACTATATGTCTATATGTTAAACCCTGTTGTTTGTTAGCGATTGGCTCCACGCACTTGCCATGTTCATTTTACGGCTTACAGTTCTTTCAGCTGATAACAAACACAACATTGGGGTTGAATAATGGCACCACGTTCTCAAGTTGTAAAAAACATAATTTCACTTTAGTTTATTTATACCGACAAAGAATATGTTGAATGTTGCGCTATTTTTTATTTCTTCGGATAGGCCCAGTAATTAGAGAAATATTCACAATAAACTAGGTCAACAAATCTGCCCTCTGACAGTTTAACAGCTAATTCTACCATAGAATTCTAACATCCTCTCCAGCTCAATTATTAACTATAAACCCATGAATCCGACCTATCGAACCCAGGACTTTCTTGGAGAGTACAAGCCAATTTGCCACCATTTGCCAGTTCCGTGTGTGTGGATTGTCAAATTCCAAATCAATATGCAAAACGCTGCACTCAAAGAGACAGCCTATTTGTTGTGACGACCCTAGAAAGAAAAACGAACCGAATGTGATCTCGTCATGGCTGAATCATCCCACATGAAACAATATTATATGGACACTTAATTAAGAAACAGGTGGCAGCAGACCATGGGCAGTGGATGCAAATGCAGCCACTCCTCACTGCGAGTTGAAAATCACAAGCTGACAAACAAACAGAATAATAACCTGAGCCGGCATGGGTCCTATACCTGGAGAGAAAATGAATTTGCTGAATTTGATAAAGGCCAACAGGGAGCCTTCACTTTTGACAGGTACAACTAAGGAATTTGTCATGGGTTCAAAAACTAATCTAATTCCCTCAACAACGCACTTGACTTGTGGAAATCTCTTGAATGGATTTCCGTATTGGCCTACAGACGTATAGGCGGGGAAATACAAATAGTATAATAGAGGGATTAGAACCATAAAGTACAGCAGTGAATTTGCATTGCATAAAAAGAGTAGTGTGTATGTTCCCACAACACAGTGACCGCTATAGTAAAAATAGCTTTAAAGGGATACTTAGCCTAGTTTATACACCTACTTTAGTCCCTACAGTGGACAGTCAGCACAGTCCCAAATTAAACTAGCCAAAAACAGCCATGCCTGGGTCACAGTGACTTACTTGCTTACTTACTGGTAAAAAAGAGAGAGGAAAAAAAAAAAAAATCTTAAATTAAATCATTTTAATCATATTTGAATGTCTCTCTAGACTACTTTAAAAAGGTGTTTTAGGAGAGTAGTGCACAGTGATTTGTGTAACTATGCCGAATTTAGCATGGAGCTAATTTCCATCCGTAGTCCTCATCACTACAGTAATAAATAGGCCTGTTTGTCGTCATCATCATTATAAGATACAATTGAAGTTGAATAACCATTGGAAAGCTCGTTAAAAGGCGGGAAATGCTTTAAAAAGACTGTACTTATATTTAACTGAAAGAAAATCAAAGCAAAATCAAAACATTGTGCCAATAATAAAAATAAACAGTTACATTGCCAGGCTAGTTTTGCTATCTAGTCTCAAAGCTCTTATTTTATTCTTTTTTTTAAATTTAGCTATATATAAAATTCATTATTCCTTATATTATGTGGTAATCGATTTTGGTTTGGCTTGCAGTTCTGTAATACCTACTACACCTCAAATAATATACACAGCACATTGATTTCATATATATTTCCTCCGTACAGTAGTATCTCTACCCGGTCCATGTATAGTGAGCCTTGTTATCTACAGTACTGTGTCCAGACTTCCATGGCATGACACTGAACATGACACTGCTCCTGTCTGCTTCTCCCTGCCATCTGAACCCAAGCCACCTGCCCCTTCACTGCCTGACACCCATACAACAGCTGAACCAGTTAGCGCACCTCCCTGTGCCCAATCTCCCTTTAAAGTCAATTTCGGAAGCACCTGCAAAGCACAATAAACATCAATTAAAGCTATGAGCGCATCTATCAGTGTGTGCCCTTTAGTGGCATGGCGCGCCCTTAAACTTCATTACAGCCTTTCATTTGAGGCCAGCGTATTTTGCTGTAGGTATTAATGATGGCGTGAGCGCGTGTGCCAGGTAACACAGATGCTGTGGAGAGAACATTAGGAAAGGAGAGAGAGAGCCACTTCTTTGTTCAAGGTTCATCTAGACCACAGCTGGCAGTGGGCAGAGGCAGAGCAGCCGAGCAGCCGAATCACGCCTCCTGTTAGTCTGTTGTTGACGACATGTGGCACTGATATTATCCAAATTAACTGTGTAGCCCATCGGTACCACAGCCTTAGCCGGGTGCTAATGGCCACCTTGCCAATTAATCTGAAAGGCAGTTTTTGGACGCGGTGGATAACAGGTGCAGAGATGGAGGAGATATTTATACAATCATTAACTTAGATCATTTAAACTACCTCAGATGGATTGGTCCTATCTCCTTGTAAAACTATCATTGCATCATTAAAGATCTGTATGTTTTTTTGCAGAGCAAAGTATTGAAGTGCACACAATTTTAAATAGTAAATTTCACAACCAAGAAAAAGCTTTTCACAGGAGTTTTCCCCATCAACTTAAAAGTTAAAATTTAGACAACGACTAATGTTCCAGCTCGGCACTTCTGCATAACTCTGCCAGGGGAGCATCATATCCTGAATCTATTCAAATGTGATGTTGTAAGACCAGGTGTGGTAAAATGTTCACAATGTAAAGCATTTTTAAGATGCTTATGTGTAGAGTCTATAACTATTGTTTCTGTGATTTCATTGGATTGAAAAGGAGTCATTAAAAGCCCATTAGATGCCCATTGTGAAAAATAGTGGAAAACAGGAATATAAAATCATTATGTTAAATATCTAATTTGAGTATATATTATAATATTTTATAATAGTTATGCTTTCCAATGCAAGTGAACAACAAAGTCATTATTCAGGTTTTGCGCTTATTAAAACCAGACCCTTGTGAATTATACAAGGAAAAGTTTGCCTTCCACTGTACACAAAGTTGAAATGACTCTACCAGTTTATCAGACTCTCTCACTACTTCAATGTAATGCAAAATGAGACGGCATCAAAAAGATGTGTAAATTACATCTGGCTTCCAGCACACTCTCTGACTGCCAGGAAGCATCCGTAAATATTTATTGCGGAACATCAGTGGAGTGTGTGAAGGTATGGGTGCCTGCCAGCAAAAGTGAGTGCCTGCGTGCGTGTCCAGCTGTGCAGTACTCAATGCAATGCCCGGCCTGTATAATGCCTCATAATTCATCATTTCTTTTACTTAGTCTTCACTGGTGACAGAAGAAAAAGGAAATTACAATTAGTGTAAAAGGAGCTAGATAATAGTTTCAGATGTATGAGGCTGACTCACAAACTTAACTCTGTAATAGAGTGGACAAATGCATTAGCACGTCCCCATAGACTTTTGTGTACACACAAATAGACACTTACATCAGCAAACCAAAACAGAAGTGCCAAGGTCCCCCGGAGTGAGCGGGGACGCCAATCATTTCTGCCTATTTAAAGTCAGAGACTGTTTCATAATATATGAAGATAAATAGCTGCACCTCAACCCTTTTGCTTTTAGGAGGAAATGGAGAGAAGCCAAGTGTGAGAAAACCTAGACAGAATTTTAGATGTCATAGCCAAATACAGCCTAAATCATATCACTTATGAACGTGTCTTTGAAGGCATCTGTATCGCATTTGGTGTTTGATTCACCAATCCACCCAAAACATACATGCATTTTTGTATTAGGCAAATATTAAACTCTAGATCAGATACTGTACCCAATACTCACCAATAACAGTAACATACTGTCCAAATGTATTAATAGTGCCCGTAGGTCTGTCCCTGGTATTTTCATTCTGCAGTGGCAGAAATGTTTTACACAAAGATAATCGAAATAACCCATAAAAGCATGTGCCTAGACATTTTCCAATTTTAAGTTCAAAAGTTTATTGCAACAATTTTATGCCTTTGCTGTGAACACGACTAAGACTACTTCAACAACGTAGCAACTAATTTCACACTAATTCCCAGCTGCACCATCAGGTTAATAGAGCTGCTCTTACTTTTAAAATGATGAATCTTAGGTATGTTTTCTTGCCTATACACTTTTGTAGTAACTTCTAGACTGAGCAAAAATAGTAGGTGCATTTTCATCTAACTATCCTTGGACTTCATTCCAAACCTTTGGCAGTCCGTAATATCACAGTATCATATACCATACAATATCTCCGGAGGACATGTTTAAAGATTCATGCACTGTGCAAAGTAATCACATCTTGATAGGGCTGTGAATGTAAACACCATATCTCTGGCTGAAAAGGTAGTTTGAAAAGAAGAAGACATGGATATATAGAGTCTAAAAGAGAGGGACTGAATATGCCACTGTGTGAATGTGGTGAATGCTGACTCCTACAATCTTTTGTTAAAGCTCATAGCAAAACTGAGTGTGAGAGTTGGGTTGTTGATGTGGTTTGCAAATATATGTTTTTAGGAATCTTAGTATGATAAATCTAGGAAATATCCACCTAATACGTTCTTTAAATTAATTTGGGTGAATTGTATTCCAGTAACTTTGGGCTTAAAACAAATGCAGCCTGTGCTAGAGATTTATTTATTTATTTTCTAAAATGTATTACAATCACAACTGAACCTGAGTAACCAGTGCCTTAATCTACATTTAGAGGACACATACAAGTTTTTTTCTCAGTATATGAAAAGGACATGCCCCTTGTGAAAACTCAGAACCTCTAGAATTCACTCGGAGGATGTACTTGCACTCATTAATGATTGGATGCAGGTGCTGGGGTTTAAGTAGTGGAGTTTTAGATGAGAGAGAGCTCTTTTAGGTTTTAACCAACCTCCTTTCAGCATTGAAACTGGCAACCCAAATGAGAGATTCATGTAAGGCTCATTCTGCTTTCTGATTGGATAATAATTAAAAAAAAAAAAAAAAAAAAAAAAGCAAATTTTAACATGAACAAATGCAACTTCATGACCCACATTTTTGTAATTAAGAATAAATCTGCATTAGAATTGTTGATTTGAACGTGTTAATCTTGTATCTGGAGATAAACTGTTGATAATGTTTAATTCCAAACGCACGCCCTTAGACAGTTTAAAAGCCGTGCACTTCCTGTTTACTTTTATGCACCGGGAGTATGGAAGTACAATAAAATATAAGAGGTAAACCCGAGATGGTGTTGTTTTGTTTTCAATGGCCTGTGCTCATTGGCACCTAGGCCCAAAAATTATTTTCTCTTTTGAATTACTTCCTTCATATGGGCTAGCGCCTCCCACCATGTGACATCAGAAAAGTGTACTGCAAAAATACAGAAAAAACCCTACAAAATGTAATCTTTGTGAAACCTGGGGATGCCCTGTCAGCCAAACAGGGGCAGTTTGAATTCCTAAAAAATGCAATGTGCTCTATGGGAAAAACCTTTCTGTGCTCAAGCTCCTGAGAGCTGCAGTACCTACGGAGTGGCCACTAGTACATCTCGCCCTTGGACAGATGGGGAATGTTTTATCCAGTTCTATTATAGATCCATGACTGGGAGCTGATGGGACACCACGGAAGTGCTACAGTCTACTTAATCAGCCTTAAATACAAACTAAACTTCTCTTAAAGTTGCTTTACAGAATTGAATGCTCACTAAAGACTCTCAAAGTGACAGCCAAAGTGGTGCTTCTTTGTTTATTAAACTGAACTTTACTTGTACAAACTACTTGCTGATAGCCGCCGTTGGTGTACCTGCGCTGCATTCACTGACACTGTGTAAATGCAGACTTTACAATGATGGCTGCTGCTTAAAGTGTGTGCGTGTTCATCTGCCATGTTCAAATTAATGTACTTTCAATCGCCCGAGTATATGTTTGGAATCATTTTAACTGCATCCTAGTTTCTAAACATAAATCTGAGAGTTTCTGTCTAAGATTAGATGGTTAGTTGATTAAATGGCTAAATAAATGCCACACTTAAATTAGGCCTCTTAAAGGGTGTTTGTAATTAAAATAATTTCATTAGTAGCCGCTCAATATTGGCATTAGTATATAATTGCTAAATTCTGTTTTAGAAATATATGTATGTGTGTGTGTGTGTGTGGGGGGGGTGTGTGTGTGTGTGTGGGGGGGGGGGTGTATATATATATATATATATATATATATATATATATATATATATATATATATATATATATATATATATATATATATATATATATATATGCAGTGTTAAAAGGTTCAAATCTAGTTAAAAAATAGCTCATGATTTCATAATGTATTTTGTTGCACTGATTTTCTATTTGGCTATAAAATGTATATTATAGAACCTGTGCTATGTCCACTTGGTCTTTTTATGTAACTTAACTGAACTGCTGCAGTACTTAGTTCTTATATTAGTAAACTGTGTATAATAAATAAATTGCTTAAGGTGTTTCTCTTTTTAGCCTGTAAAGATTTTTCACCGACTCAACACTACCTTGCTCTGCTTGATAATAAACAGCTAAAAGGACTTCAACTGCATTATTATTTTGAGTGTAATCCAGTTTGTGTTCTGATAGTGAGCCCATCCCCTTCAAGTGAGGGGAACTGCACAGCCAAAAAACAGATAGACGTGGCACACAGAGACAGGTTAAGTTTATGAAATTTTTAAAGGCATTCAAGACTGTATATAATCCTTATTTAGTCAAAGGAAAAGATCAATATGTACAAACAATCATTCATATACCACTTGTATTGATGATGTTTAGGAGCTTTATATTTGACATGACATTATTTGTCTATATTTGATTCAAAAGTACTATTTTGTTTATTCTCTACTTACCGGCATAGTCTGTCCCCCATGTAAGCTGTTGATGGCTGCCTGGGCTTCTGCGTGGCTGGAAAACTTGACAAAGGCACAGCCTGCACAGACAAACAAAACAGACAGAAACACATAATGAGTGAGATAGCCTTGCATATGGAAACACCACCATTGTTTCTGCTTTCTAAATAGATTCTGCCATTAATTTGTTGGTGCCGAAAAGCGAATAAATTAGATTATCAATTGTCGTTGGGGACAACAGCTCTGCCGAACATCCTGTCCGCTTCCTTTTTCTTATTCCACTTTGGTGAATAGAGGCAAGGCGTTTACTAGCCTGACTTGCTTGTGATTATTAATCTGTTTAATATTTACACATTGTGATTTGTGTGCAGTCACTCAGAAAAGAGATTATGATGACAAGGCATAGTATTATAATCTGTCCATCTAACCGGATCTCTGCTTGTGTGTAATTTCAGACTGGAGGGAGAGGCTTTTTGCTCAAGGGGTATTCAAATGATCTCAAATCAGTTGTGTGTAGTTTATGCACGCTGGGAAGTCAACATAAAAGTTGGCCCAGAGACAAAAGAGCAGCCAGTGGCGACAGCATTCTGGAGCACTATTGTATTAACATTTCAAACAGCAAATATATTAAAAAAAACTGATTTACCAGCATAATAACACGAGCTACACACCCTAATGTTGAGTTAGGGTGTGTCAAAGGACAAGTCAGGGAACCTATAAACTACATTTAAACAACATAAAGAAAAAGCCCCAGGACTGACATACCGTCTCAGTAAAATCTGGTAAATTTCCAAAAGCTATTAAATTAAAGAGAGGCGATTTCTCTAAGTTTTATGATGGTACTAGAGTGGAAGAGCTATTCTGTTATGTCCAATTCTCATCCATGCCTTCAGGTAGTCGATGTGTTTAAATCAAAAGATATTCCTAATTAACAAACTTGCGCACTAATTCCGTCACCTTTTCATTAATCAAGACAGGGCGGTCTCTGAACCTTCTCCAAAGTTCAGTCCCAGGTTTTCATCCTCTGACAAGTTTTTCCAAAGTTGCACATTTTTGTTACTTTGATACATTTCTGTGCTCTCTAAAGAAATGTGATGATTCATTTATATGAACTATGATAGGTGGACAAGAAAGTCCCTTACAAGCCCTGCTAATAATCCACCAAGTGTCATCTTTGCTTCCACAGAACATAAATTAACATTTCTTTGACAAATCCAGAGGTCTTAAACTGAAGGGTATAGCTTCATGTGACAAGTCGCCTGAGGACAATCTAGGCCTAAAAACACGCTCTCCCTATGATTGGAAGGATAACAATCGCTCAGAAATGAGACACTAGAAAAGGCCAAGTCTTTTGTTCAGGTCCCCAAAGTGGTATAGATCTACAGAAGCAAAGTGATAAAATGCTTTGACACGGTGTTCTGTTGCTCTTTGACTTAACCATGGTCACAAAAGGTCCTCTGAAAAACTGGTGCCCTCTGACTGAGAATGTGAGTGTGGGAGAACAAACATATTTAACCTTTGTAGTTTAATGTAATTGGAGGCACTTTCATTGTGCGAAACCCTTTTGGTTTCTAGTGAGAGTTAAGTGGCGTTCACCAAAACGACTATCAGATACTGTGCCAGGATCCCGCTGACCCCAATCCTCCCAAAAAAAGCTTGGCACGCACCAACAGTGTCAAAGTCACAGCAAACATACAAGGCCCTCAGATATATTTTCCAAAATAAAAGTGTAAAAACTGTGATAAAGCCAATTGTGTGACACTAAAAGGACACAGGGAAGTGAGAGTGCAACATCTCCAAAGAATCCAGCTGAGTGCTACAGCCTCATAAATTATAGTGCACATTTAGGTTTTTGAATTTGATGGCTCCGAATGAGAGAAGGAGGGAAAGAAAGGGAGAAATTGTATTGCTTTCAAGCAAAGGGGATCTGCTGTGCCTTTTGAATTCCTGGGGTATAATATGTATGCATGAATTCCATCCCGCTGGATGGGTGACATTTATAACACAACTTAATTATAGACCTAAAAGCCATCTCTCTATTATTCCTGACAATTCCAAGCTCTATTCAACTCTGGCAGCAAGTGTTGCACTTTGAAAGTACTTTGAGGAGCAGCGTAAAGCAATGGATGTTAAACTTCTCTGCCTTTTGACTGGTGGAGAGGGCCACTGAAAAGCCTCGGAGTAGCATACATTTACATCAACAGGGGACAAAGCCTCTATCATGGAACAGATAGCACTGTCATTTCAAGGTCTGTCTCATTCAAATTACACAAACCCCATCCCAAGTGTGGGAGCTGGCAAAATAATTTGCCATAACATCTTGTAATGATTGCATGGGACTGCTGAAAAGTAGGTAAAATTAAATACCAGATGAGCACTGTACCATTTAAGTCTCGAACTTAGAATACTCTGGAGGTTTAAACAATAAAAGTTTGGGCAAGGAGTGATGATCATATTGATTTAAACACAAATAGTTATAACACACAGGAGACAGTAGAAAGACAACAGTTGATGAGTGTGAAGGAAGGCGCAGGTGACACCGAGCCACAGTCTGAATGAGGGAGAAAACTAGCTCCTGCAGCAAGCCCTTTTCATTTTATGGGCTGTCAATCAACTCTGAACATCTGGGGTACTTGGAGAGAGAGGATTCATGGTACAGAGACAGGCAAAATGGAAAAAGGGACAAAGAATAGCAGAAAATTCATGGCAAGATGTACAACGCTTAATTATGAATAAGATTATAGATTGTATGTGACTTGGGAAATATACAAGACATTAAAAATATGACTATTAATTATGTGAATGATTTTATTTATGTTTTTACATGGACCATATTGTCAAAAATAATTGCATTAATTTTGTCCTTAAAACACTGGGATACAACTCTCTCCCCTGACAACTTCAACTCAATTTGTGCAGGGTTTTCTATGTGGTCCGACAGAAAAGGTTGCTACATCAAATATTTAGAAGTTAGTGCGGCCTTCTATATCCCCGTTAATGGAAAACTTTTACCAATCCTGTGTTCAAATACTGCTGTTCACATAGGCTGGATCTCACTTGCTACAGCTAAAATGGTACAATCTCTAGAAATACTCTATGCATTTTATATCAACTGTAATTCAGAATGGGCAGGGAGAGGTCTTTCTAGGAGAACAAAAGCACATTTCAATATTTTGATGGTATGTGTGTTTTAGTCAGACCTAGTGTTGTGACAATGCAAAAATGTCAGGCTTGATTTTGAGGAAGGAAGGAAAAGGCTTGTTACTTCTTTAATAATAATAATAATAATGCATTGGATTTATGTAGTGTCTTTCATGACATCCAAAGTGCTCTACAAGGCATTATTCATTCACTCCATACTTGCTGATGGTAAGCTAATATTACAGTCAAAGGTGTCCTGAGACAGACCGATGGACGGAAGGCTGCCAATCTGCGCTATCGGCTCCTCTGAACACCACCTGCACTCCAGCATACACCATAAGTCCCCACTGTACTACCTTGGCATTCGTAGCGGTCTCCCATTCAAGTATTAACCAGGCCCAGCCCTGCTTAGCCTCTGAGATCAGGCAAAATCAGGTTTTAATAAGTCGTGATGGCCACTTCAATGTCACCATTTGGTCTTCCTAGTTCTGATATCGGTCAATCTACAATTATTCAGAAAAGGTCAAATAAGTAGATGGGCATCAGTACGTTTGACAATCCTAGTCAGAAATATAGAAATATAGAATTTTCATCTTATTTACATCAATATTAACTCAGAACGGTTGCACTTGGACTTCGCTTTTACATTTTCTTACATGCACTACAGTAATTATTTGGATTTTTCCTTTTTGGTCACCATTATTTTCACCTAACTCGAGCACCATTTTGGGCACTCCACCCACCTCCGATCATTTCCATGCTTTGTTAAATTGGGCATCTCCTTAGCTCCGAATACATGTTGATGTAAAATCTGACAAGGGTTGTAAATAGAAATAATACGCTTTCGACATGACAGCAAATGCCTCTAAATGTGGTGAAATGTGCGGCACCAAAGTGAGTGACAGAAACATAACCCGCAGCCTGGCAGCTTTATTTACAGTAGGACATTATCGTCCAATGGTGTCTCCAGGGAGGGATGATGGGAATGTGGGAAACAAACATGATTACACTCCTCCACTTTGCTGATAACAGGAAGAGTGTGAGGAGGAGGGAGGGGGAGGGGGATGAGGGGGGATGAGGGAAGACAAGGTGTTTGTGATGTATTTGTTGAGTACGAGCCCAGGGTGGAGAGTGGAGCTGCAGTAATGAAGAGACAACAGAAGAGGATGGTGATGAAAAATGAGACGGAAGAAGCAGAGTGAGAAGAAGAAAGAGAAGGAGAAATGCAAAAATGAGTGAGCGCTGGAAGTCTGCAAGGTGTGGCAGGTTCAAATTCATAAATGAAACTATAAAATCCAAACTTAATATAAGACTGAATTTAACCACGCATTTAAACCATCTATTTCAAATGTGGTTTGTGAAAAGTTGTATAATTAATGTAGTAATTATTGAACAAACCAAATGAAAAGGTCAGAACCCAATGGCAAAAAAATTGCCTTTTTATGCATTTTATATCAGCTTTGCCTCCGCCCGTGCAGGGGAAGGTCTAAGAGAACAAGAGCACATTTCAGTTCACACTGTTTGTAATATTAAAAAGCCCCTAGTAAAATTCTGAATCTAAGTTTAACTATGTATTTTAACCATCTGTTTCAAATGTGATCTGGGAAGCTGTATAATCAATGCAGTAATTATAAAACATAATAAAAAAAAAAGTTTGACATAATCTAACCCATGCAAGTGAATGAATGTTGTGAATTTGATGCATTTATTTATTTTGAAAGTGGGATTTTATGGTGCTTATTGTAACTTTAGTGCTATGAGTTATTATTAGTTATAGTTTTTATAATTATCGGTAGTACAATGCTATCATTCATTTATGTTTCACATCTAAATAGCCTCGTAGATGGTCCCATGCCTCAAACAATCTGCAGTAACTTTGTCTGACATTGGTGTCCTGAAACCTGAAAAGCAGAGGTGAGCGAAGAAGAGAAGAAGAAAGTGGACAGACAGGGGTCAGACAGAGGACAGACTGGACACTACTCTGTGATGGAGGTGTATTAGGGGACAGAAAGGACACTAGTCTGTGATGGCTGGGTATTTATCACATTGTGGGGAGGAAAATCTGTGTAGACACTCACACCATGGGGACCGGCCTCGTTTATGGGGACAAAAACAAGTCCTCATCATGTAAATGCATTGTTATAATATGAACGGCATGGATTGAGGTTCAGATATGGGTTAAAAAAGGTTAAGATTAGGCTAAACTTTAGGTTAAGATTAAGTAACTAGTAACTATGGTTAACTATGGTTCGGATCAGTCTCCAGAAAATTAATGCATGTCAATGTGATGTTCTCAAAAAGTATGGAAACCCAGCATGTATGGAGGTGTACTGAGGAACAGACTGGACACTACTCTGATGGAGGTATGTGTATTAGGAGACAAACTGGACACTGCTCTGTGATGGCCAGGTATTTGTCATTGTGGAGGCTAAAATCTGTATACAAATTCACATCATTAGTACGTTAGTATATCAACAACATGGTTTAAAGTTAAGATTTGGGTTAAAATTGGTTAAAGTTGCGGTTTAGGTTAAGGTTAGGCTGTAGCAATGGTGGGGCATGATATCAATACAATATAAATATGATATCATTGCAATTTCAATATGTTTTATGCCTCAGAAGAACACAAATGGTATGTATGGTAATGATCAATAAACATAATTTTTGATTAAACAATCTCTTCCCTTTTGAAATACAGCAGACGTTTTTGGGGCTGTTTTCTTATGTATCGATGAACATATCAGTGACATTATATTGAGTATTGATGCGGCCCTAATGGTGGTGTATTGGGGACAGGACACTACTCTGTGATGGAGGTGTGTGGTGGGCGGCTCTGACCCTTACTGGCCCCATCAGGCCCTCGCAGCACGGTGCACTCCTCGATCTGGCCAAAGGTCTCGAAAAGGCGACGCACGTCATCCTCACTCTGCTGTTTGCCCAGCATTCCCACAAAGAGCTTCCTGTCTTCTAGATGAGAGAGAGAGAGAGAGAGAAAGGGTGTAAGGAAAGAAGACAACACACTCTATAGTTGTGCTGAGCTGAGGAGCTAGAGTGCATCTGAAGCCCCACTTTTATCAGCAGTCGGCTGTGTTAGCGCTACTGCCGCTGTTGTTGTTGTTATTGATCTTACAGTGGTGCGGTGTGCCACCCCCACCCCAGTCCTGGTGTAAAGGCAGATATATTTGTGTTTCCGGTGAGCTATTCAAGTCAGCCAGCGAGATGTTTGATAGTGGTGATGCTGTGTGCGCTGTGGGTTTTAGGTTTGAGCTATAGAATAAGAGGATGTTTTGCTCAGGTAGGCGTAGTTCAGATCTGCGAGATGCTTTATTCTGTTTAAAGAGAATAAATACATAGGATGTTACGCTGCGTCTTGTCTTTATCAAAGGTTGACATGTAAACTTGGTGTCACAGGTGTTGGGCACTGACATGGAGGATTGAACTCTTGCTTTGTAATGCACAGAATGTACCTGTTCTTGCTTGCAATAGTAGTGAATGCGGAAGTATTCAGAAAAACAAGAGATTATGTTACAAATATGAACGAATTAAGAATCTACAACCGATGACTACCCTTCAGTGAGTCCTATTACAAACGACACCTTGTTATGGACCCTGGCTATATACTACATGTTTCTTCCTGGTAGTTAAAATTTCCAGGGTTCTCTGTTGAATTATCCCAGTATCCCAGAATATGACCGAGCGTTTGTGTATTTGAACAACTTGAACATTATGCATTTCCCTGTTTCGCCCCGTTGTGGAGTGAAATGGTGACGAGCAAGAAGCCATCGCCAGAACTGATGGAAAGTGGCAGGAAGAGGAAGAGAAGTTTATTGGAAATGACATTGTTGATCTTCAGTGTGAGTCATTTGACTGGTGGCGAACGGGTATGGGAGGGGGTGAGCATGTGGGAGGGGGGAGGGGGCATCACCTGGTCTTCGACAGATGTGACGCCTCCTGTACCTGCCAGGCCCCATTAGACGCAGCTGCTCTAAAAATATAGCACCCAGGTTTACTTTTGGCGACGGGGAAATCAGAACCTGTTCCATTTCTGTAAAGTTCATATGAATCACATTCGGGCTGCTCGCTTGACCACACAAATGAGTGTTTGAATAATGAATGAGACTGCTCTGACCTGGGCCATCTCTGCTGCTACTGCTGCTGCTGCCGGAGATGTCCGTGTTTGATTGTGTGTACTGACGCCTTACACAGCAGGGGTGTACAGGCTGAACATCACAGTCTTTTTTCCCTGCTCATTACTGCATTTATCTTTGGGTCTTAGATATATGGTAGTAGACTATTTGACTCATGACCAATGCTTCTTTGATACTGATGTTTTTGTCATAAAAGATTGGCGCTTTATTAAGCTTATTTCTAAAACTAATTTGAATTACAAAAATGACAAATGACTCTTGAGCTATACTTTGTTTTCAAAAGAAAAAAAAATATTAACTTCATTGTGTATAATTAAGACATTCATCTTAATTAGAGTAGATTTTGACTAGATTACAGTAGACATTGACTTGCCTTAAAATATCGTTTACCAACCCGGTTTTCAGAGTGATGAAAATCTAGCATCATTGCCATAGTAAAAGCATAGCAATTAACATATAAAAAATATAAATGATCTATATATATATATATATATATATATATATATATATATATATATATATATATATATATATATATATATATATATATATATATATATATATATATATATATATATATATATATATATATATATATATATACTTTTTTTTTTTCAAACAAGCCCACAAGTGCATAGTTTCGGATGGTAGGGAAGAAAAGGATTTTTTGAGAATTTTTGAGTATTAAAGATGCCAGAGGACTGACCCCACAATCTTCTTTCTTAGAGAATGTGCTGCTCATTACTCTGCTGGTGTGAACACAGAGCATTCACCTTTTAACCAGAGTCTTTCTAGCCTTGCACTTTACTCTTCAGCCCCACACAGCTTTATAAAAAGCTCCAAAGTCAGCCGTGAACAGGTGTGCGTCCGAAATGAGCCTAACCCCTCCCTGCGATAGCAAAGGTGAAACATGGGGATCACAGCAGCCCGCTCCTGTCTACGCCTCCATCCCATTTCCAGGGAGGTGTCAGTGTTAGCGCCTTAAATGGCCATAAGTGCACTTTTACAGGCCTCCTGCAGTGTGCTAATGTTTCGGGACAAAAAGTCTCATCTCGGCCCGGCCCGGAGAGATCTAATGGCGGCTTTACAAGGCTAATTAACAAGCCATGAGTGAGGTAATGAACTTTCCAAATGTGCTGGCAAACGCAAAAATAAATGACACCCCAGTGTAGACATTAAAGGCAGTGTGAGTGTACTTCACAGGCCTCCTTTGGGAGAGCCACTGCCAGAAAATGAATTCGGAGCTGCTATCTTTTCATTGCCGGACCTGAGAGTGTCTCGGTTGGCTCGCTGCATGCCCTGGCCTGAGTATAGATTGCTATTAATTAGTCCACTTTACACCTGTCTCCCAAGCAGCTCTTATTGGATTCTGCAAGTTCCTGCACATCTCCTATGGCCACTTGCGAGGTTTAAATTGACATTTTATGAATATTAATAAATATCTCGTAATGCGTGCTCTGCTCTCACACTGGCCCATATGTCCAAAAGGATATCAGGTAAATGTTAAAGGTTTCTCTTTTCAAGTAGAGCGCTGTACAGTGTAAGGTGAGTTAAAATACTCCATAGACAGATCTGCTTTTGGGCCTCAGGATTACATCTAAACATTCATATTTTGATAGATTTAATGCAGGTAGGAACAGTGTAAAAACTCTCACCGCACACATGTACTTTTTTGTATTTATCTTGTACGTCCAATACAATACTTGTAATAGGTTTTATCATGTGATGGATGGCTTTCTATTTTATGGTAATTTATATAAGCAAATTATACTTACCTAAAACATAAATTCAACATTTCTTACAATAATTTAGCGATTAGCACGATGGATATTCATTTGAAATTCGTTGAGGCCACCACAAATGATCTGCCTCCAGGCACACATAATAATTTACTTACTTTAATTTTTAAAATTTACATATTGCTTTTACTGCGACTGCCCTTAAATTTACATGTGCTGAAATGGTACAAGAAGTACAACAGCTTGTGACCCCTCAAGGCAGAAATCTAACAGTTTAACAAATAATTATATATATAAATATGTGAAGTAAAAAGGCCTTTTCAGTTTTTCATTTGCGATGTCACCATTTTGCCGGTCCCATATGGAGGTGCACCTGTAGATCTACAGATATAGATGTGTCCACAAAAGATGTCATGTTGACAGCTCTGTTTCATGAATGCAAATAAAAAAAAAAAACTGAGATCAAAAAAGTTATCAAAACACTACTGACATCTGACAATTGCTTGTCTCAGGAAGCCCTTTCATTTCAGCACCCGGTATATTAAAAATTAATGGATTTTGCACAGACGCCATATGCTGTCAAGATTGATGCTTCTCTCAGTGGAATAAAGTGGTACTTGTGTTATAGGCAGCAGTGTATGCATATAGAGTGTACTTTTCCCTCCATACATCTCTCCAATGTCTCCATATTGCACCCTTTACTGTCATTCTTCACACTATCTTCAGGCTATGATCCGTTTACTATGAAGTCTACGTTTCAAAAAGTTTTAGTCTTCCAATACTATTAATATTCTCTATAAAAGAACTTTTGTTGTCTTGTGCGGTAAATATTCTCCCTTTTTCACAGATTCTATCACTTTTTCCCGCTGGCAGTAGTTAAGGAAGCTTGGTGGTAGTAAATGTTCAGAAAGCACGGACAGCTGCATTCAACGATAAAAGATGCCTCCTAGGCCACTGGGTGCATTTCAAACACACAGTAATGTTGCAGGCAGCATAACAACAGCCAGAGTTGTGAAGAGTTCTTATAGACTCATTAGAAAACAGTGGTGCTTCCTGGCCCATGCGCCTGGGGGGGCTTGCCACCAGACACACACACGCATGTAGGCGGGCTAGCTTCAGTCTTTGTTTTTCCCACTGGCAAAGTCTGGGTTACAATGTGAATATAGGCATTGATGCTTATATATATATAGACAGCTAACAACAAAAGCTTTACTACTATATGCGTTTGAACGAGAACATAACATGAGAATTTTCACATAGTATTTATCAAATAGTAGTTGGCTGATTATAACATGATATAGCTTTTGTTTTCCTTGCACAAAATAAAGGGTTTCATGGCCAATATCATGCAGGGTGGAATGTTTTCTTAAAATTGCACAATGTAACTTTACTAATGTTACTGTTACTTTCATGGAGATGGTATTAATTTGCATATAATGTTCTATAATACAGCAGTAAACCTATTTTATCTTAACGTACCTTGCATTTATTTAATTGCAAGTGTCTGCATTGCTAAAAAAAATAAAAAAAAAATAAAAAACATGCATTCTTTCAGTGAGCCAGGTTGACTCCTCCCATAGATCTGACCTAATAGCCAATAGTAGCATCATTTGTTTGTCCCCATGGAGATGGATAAGTCTAAAGAAGACCTATTGTGCTTATGTCTGCTATATAGTTATGATTTATGACACCCGTGGATCATTATGTTATAATTTGCATATATTAAATCACAATATTCATCTAAGACAACTCAATAAAAGAAAAAAAAAGAGAAAAAAATGGCGGCGTCCCATGGGAGCTGACGTTGCTATAAAAGTCATCACAACAAAGCTTTGTGAAGTTGTCGGCATCTCCGTTGGATAGTCGCACATCACGCTAGCAAATGCATGGCAGATTTTTTTTTTTTCATTTGTACGAAAATGACTATGCAACACTGCTGTATAACAAATTAAGAAAATAAAATTGGAGAACAAAGTACATAGAGAGCAGTGGACGTATGTCAGTGGCGGTGGAAACAGGGGTTGACTGGCAATACGGTGTCTTGAAAATGTATGATTAAAGATGCTCAAACATGCACGAATCACTCCAAATACAACTTTCAAACGGTGAAAGGAAACAACTACAACATGGTTAAAAGCTCTAAAAAGTCAATTTTGCATTATAGGTCAGCTTTAATGCCGTACAGAAGAACAATCCGGGCAAAGCAATTATAACTCAGAGTAATAATTAGAGTCCTTTTAATTTAGATGACCCCCACATTATATAAATATTTAAAAAAAAAAATATGTAAAGAATCTGTTTTGTGAATCCAGATTTGTTAACGTGCCAGCTATAATTTAAAACTGTTGAAACTTATTAACCTAAGTTAGTAAAGGCCTTTGGCAATGGTTTTGACAGCTTTAATCAACTTAACTTTTGAGCTCCAGGGAATAACACTTTACCTCTAGGACACACTCACTATGATGGATAGCCTGTCCTTTAAACAGTGTTAATGAAACCATGTCTTTCTTTAGACAACTAATCACCAAAAGTCAATTAAATAGCACCATTAATAAAATCTAAATAATTAAAATAGTAATTATTAAATATTGTTGAAGTATAAAGCATAGAAAAGCAGTGATGAATAGATAAGATAATGCTCCAAACTGCCCCCAAACTGACGCACACAATGTATAGAAAGCTTATTCCTATCCTTCATCTCATTCTGGCCTCTCTAACATGAAACGTCCCTCTGACTTTTTATTCCTAATCTCATCCATATCAGTGACAACCAAAGAGAAACTCAAGTCCAAAATGTTAAGCTCTGCTACACATGGCAGTGTTGAAGTGACAGAGATTTTTCCAAGGATTTTTGCACTATGAGATTCAACTACCACGTAACAGTATTCCAGCATATGTGACTTTAGTTGGTCTAGTTTCTCGGATGGAAAATAATAATATCATTGGGGCTATTTATTCTATTAATTTCCACTGTTCGTTCTGTTAATTATAACAATTCCCATAACACATACAAGTCTTAAGTTCAGCAGGAGAAGTTGGAAAAGTAACAGGGGTAACAAGCAGCAAGAGAGAAATTAGCTCAGACCGACAGCTTACTTCCAAATTACAATTAGAAGTTGGGAACAATTGGAAAGAAACTGTAAAAAATATATAAATAAAATGTTACAAATGATGTTTTGAATCACTTGTACTCTGCTTTTTGCACAACAAAGAGCTCCCAAATGAAAAACTAAAATGAGTTATATTTTATGTCTTTCTGGGAGTGTGGTAAAGTTTTCAACCCACTTATACAAATTATCAAACAACAAAAACTGCCTGACGGAATGTAAAATTGTAAATATGTATTTTTCAACATGTATTATCCGTCTTTAACGCGTTTCTTAGCACACATGCGATGGTTCATGAGACTTTTTCCGAATTGGCATGATTGTGTCCAGAGGCGCAGTGGGATCTTTTGGAGTGATTTGCATGTAAAGTGGTGTGTGCTCCTTTGTGGGCGTGTGGGGCCGTAGCAGACAGCCCCTCCTCTGTGTCCTGGCAGCCGGCAGCCTTCACTCTCCACTACCTGCTGCGCTGGGGCATTACTGCTCAGTGTGCAACATCTTAAGGTCCTGTCAATCTCTGCACTGTCCGACTGGGGTCAACCTTCTGAAGAGCAGCAGGCTGGCAAGGACAAACATGGCCCCTCCACAATAGCTGCTTTTGGCTAGACATGCTCAGGCGAGAGACCGTATAAGACAGACACTCTGGTGATTGTTGAGGCACTGAAGGGGACTGTAGTGCTCCTGTAAGTATAGACCACAACAACATTGTGGAAGTAATAAACAAGGAAGCTAAA
Organism: Periophthalmus magnuspinnatus; assembly: GCF_009829125.3. Classification (NCBI taxonomy): domain Eukaryota; kingdom Metazoa; phylum Chordata; class Actinopteri; order Gobiiformes; family Gobiidae; genus Periophthalmus; species Periophthalmus magnuspinnatus. The sequence continues at coordinate 27,855,459 of NC_047128.1, forward strand.
GCGAGGAGACGTGTTGTTGGCGTTTGAATGGCACATACTGGAAAAAAACTAAGTGTTGATGGAGGTTGCAGGACATTTGAAGAGAGTCTCGAAACCTTCTTATCACAGTTAATAAAAGCAGAGGGTGTTGTTGGCTGACCCATCATCTCGCTTCTCATCAGTGTGGTCTCCAGTCTCACAGCACTCGCCACAAGAGAGGGACCTGGCTCTAAGATTGTGTTTAGATAATGGCCATCTCCAATCATAGATAATCTGGCCCCATCTTTTCTTCACAGACACAGCGGCAGACAAGGTCAGAGGGAAAAAGATTGGTGGCGAGGCAAGGAGGAGATAGGGCCGGGGCGGCTGGGAGATGATTTACTGCAGAGATTCACTCAGCTGCCTCCATCACCCTCCGTTAACTTTCTCATCCTGTCGCCGCATCTTCACTCACTCTTTTTGTCTCCCATCTCTCACCCGCTCCATATTCCTCCACGGGTTACACTCAAGCAGAGCAGAGCCTCTATCTTCCCCCTCACCTCTTTTCTCCCATTGTATTTCTGCGGCCAAGACAGTTCACGGATGAAAGCAAATGCTACTACTGTTTCTAGAGCAATTTATTTGGATTTAAAGCACTTTTACACTACAACATTTGGCTTATAATATATGTGGGCAACTTTTTGAATTAATTTTCTTTAAGTTTTGGGAAAATGTAGACCAAATTGGCAGTTACGCTAAATTAATTGAAGTTGAATCTACAGGCTGGTAGTGTTTGCTTATAGCAGAATATCATGTATAAAGATAATCAGCGATTGCTACGCATTTAAGAAGCTTTGACTGCATCTTTGCACGTATAAAAAGCTCAAAATAAACAATAGGATTTTAAATACCAAACAAATTTAGATTTTTTAATAAAAGGCTCATCTACCCACTCAACAGACACCTCATGCTCTGTTCTATTTTTTAGAATAATCCAAAGAGAAATGAATGTAGACATGAGTCAGTGCAGCCGACAGCAGGAGAGTAAGGACTCTGCTCCAGCGTGGCTCTGAGCAGCAGGCCTCTGCGGCGCCAGACGTCCTAGACATTTTTTTTCAGCGGTGGTTTTCTTCCTGACATTCTCCATCCCCAGAGAGAGGACGTCTCTCAGGGACACACTGAACAAAAGAGGGTCTACTGGAGTCTCCAAATGGAGTAATGGGCCCTAATGCCTGTGCAGACACATAATCGAGACCTCTGCACAACTCCCCATGACAGATAATTGCCCATGTCTTGGTGGTGATAAATGTGACTCCATTCTAAAGGTGCAAATGTCCCAGTGCAGGCCTGGCTTTGACAGTGTAGTGGGCCCCATAGGGATTGGTGTACCTGGCTGCTCCTCTGCCCTGGAGATGAATCCCTTGTTACTTTCCTCCCCCAGCTGTGCTGTCTATTTTCCTTTAACCACAGGCCTTCACAGTAAATCTCATTTCATTGTCAGTCGCGGTTGTGGTTTACTTCCTTGGCCTGTCTCCTGACTTCCTGTTGCCATTAACGCTCAATATCTCTGTTGGGGCCTGTCTGCTTGGTCTTATTTCATTCTGGGTTGTGTCCTGTTCTGTCCTCTGAAGAGAAAGTTCAGCTGAAGCGCTCACAGGGCTGAGCTGGCCTTAGAGCCTGTATTTTATTCACACTGCCGGTTCATGTCGCTCCTCTTTCAGCGAAAAGGGATAGTAATTGATATTGGGACCCATCCATCCTTCCCTCTTAAGCCCAGAGATCCAATTTATCTTGGTGAGAATGCCCATTGGCTTTTGCCCAGGCTCTGTCAGTCAGACTTTGCTTGTTTTTAGATGGCTGTTAATTAAAGGGCCTGACCAAAATGAGATCTCCATGTGGTGTGTGTGTGGTAACAGCGTTGGACCATCTGACTCACGGCTGACCATATACAGTAAATCAGCCCAGTGGCTCATTGCGATGTGACCCGGGCTGTTTAAATCAGCACTCTTAAACGCATGCACAAGCCAGACACAGAGCGGGCCAATTAGAGCCACAGCCAACCATGTAAATCTTTAACTGGTCTAATCTGCATTAACCTCAGTGATGGTACTCACAAATGGGTTCAGAATGATCTAGTCAATCAATGTGTCAGCCAGACTCTATCTAGAAAAGTGAATACTCCACAATGCAATTTGGCATCCTTTAGTGAGGGAGCTGATGGGAAATGCGGCCAACCTGATACAGCTGGTTTTGCGGAAGTTTGACTTTGAGTATGAAACTTTAGGGGAAAACTCTGAGGCCCTCACAAAAAGACCACGAGAATGGCCTAAATTACATCAAGTTTTAACGAAAAGATAGTTTTTTTTGTATTTTATTTTTTTTTATGAAGACTGAAAATGGCATCATCTAAACATCTCAAGTAGACAGGATGTAACCAAGTTTTTGTAACATAAATCAATATTGGGCAAATTTATATATAAAAAAAAAACAATAAATAAATTAAAATGAACTTGTATGTGAAGTAATGACAAAGACTAGCACTATACTATCCATGTCTTATTCCAAATGCCCATCTGTCTGAGGGGAAACGTCTCTATTCTGGATGTAAATATGACTTTGTGGGATAGTGGTCATCTCTTTGGCCTCTAATATGTCTCTGCCTTTGAACTGCTCCCAGTGACTGTGAACCTGAGACAGGCCTGGCGCTGGCACAGATGGGAAGTCAATAGAAGCAAGTGACCTATATTACGAGGTACTCCACTAACTCTCTGTGTGTCGCCAGTGAGAGCAGAATATTAAGGATAGTACATGTGTGTGTGTTGTGTTCGATTCAGGGTTGTGTGTTTGTGTTTTGGTGTGTGGTCTAAGAGGGGTGTTCGATGGAGACTAGGAGAAGGTTAATTACCTCCTCGTCCTTCGCTGTCGGCTGGCTTCACCTGGATGGGACGGTTCATCTGGATAGAGCAGAGGAGAGGAAAGGAGAAACAGAAAGGGAAATCCCAGGTTAGTAGAAGTATCCTCAATGGCATGTCTTTCACAATAAAAACATATTCTTTGAAATGAAATGGGGCAATGACCGAATTACAGCCAGACAGTGTTAAACCAAGGTCTATATAATAACCGCAGAACTAAATAATAAACCAAAAAGATAGATTAGGTCTGCAGTAGTTCAGTTTCAATACTAAGGAAAAGACCCAATATTCAATACCAATGATGATACCACAAAGATAATATACTTTTACAGACTATAATTACTATAGATACAGAATAACAGTAGCTTAATTAACAGTACCATGTGGTTTTATGACTAATTTGGATATAGATCATTGTAAAACTATTTAGAAAAACTCACTTTTATATTGTATTTTCAATATTAATACTTGTTGAAATGAGTATCTAGTTCTTTTGATTAGTATCTGGAACAACCCTAGCAGTAGACCAAGATTACAACTACATCCCAACTTAATAATGCTAAAGAAAATTAACCCAAGACTAAACCAGGACAAAACACGATTTCAACACCAAACTCTATATAGTTTTAAATCAGGAATAGACCAGAACAAAAAACAAAGTTGAAGAAAAAGAGATTTAAGTCACAAAGAAATCTCTAAACTAAAATAAACTGGTAATTGAACTGCATAAAGTGAGATACAAAACTTCTGAAGAAAGTTGCACTACCAGCCATACCCACACAACAGTTTAAAATATCAAGGTATTGAACAAGGAACTGTGGAATTAGGTCAGTTTTCTGGATTTTTCTTTGAGCTTAACACAAAAATCAAAGAGTGACTACGCTGTAAAAGAGATAAATCTGTGTGCAAAGTGTTTAATTAATCCCTGGCTTTGCCTCTGGAGATGGCTGTATTCCCCACACAGTTCAGCAGAATTAGCACTTTTCAATGACAGAGCTGCGCTGGGTGTCAGATGGCAATTGGAGATTAATGCCATTACATCAGCCACTCCCAACCCCACGGGGACAAGTCCTCTCTACCTCCTCCCTCTACTCTCCTGGTCCTTCGCTGACTTCCAGACGCCCAGTCACCAGCTCATCCTGACCCAATGCAATCTTTCTTCCTCCTTGTCCAAATCTTGTGCTTTTCATTCCACTCCGACTGCGCCCCTGGTCTGGCCCGCCAAGCCGCTCCTCGCCCCCATCACCGCCTTTAAAAGCTATTGAGGGCCACCAAACACAGCAACCATAAAACATCATGTGAAAGGTTAACAGTAGGGAATCAATAAACATCCTTTGAAGATCCATTTGAGAGTGAGGTGAAAGCAAAATGTTGCCAATGTTACATAAAAAAGAGCTTTATAACTGGCTGCCATGAATGAAAAAATATATATTCCCCTGCTATTTGTGGTTTATTTTTTTCTTATTCCTAGATTTTGAATATGAATAGATGAAAAGACACTCGATTGTATACGCACTAAAAGAATTAAATCTCCTTTTCCCTCGGTGACAAGGGTGGGTGGTTAAGCAGCACCTTTTAAGACCCTTTTATTAGCATAACCCACACTGCTTTTCTAAAGTTATTTTTACATGTTGTTTTATATTTACTTTATCCAAGGCCTGTATCTCTAAGTAGGCCACGAGGACAGGTCCAAATGGAGTGCCAAGGTGCTGCCCACTCAGATCACTATACTAGGGCAGCGCAGTGGGTGTTGGGCCCGCAGGCAACGCAGCATTTGACAGCACTTGACATGAAGCGAGACCGTGGCCAAATATAGACCTGTGAGTGGTGGACATGTATAGACAATTACATACATAGTGACGCCCGGGGGACATAATGTACTCGCCTTGCAATAAGCTGTGACACCAGAACAAAGCTTAAGTGACATGACAGACGCAGCGTACAGGCAAAAGCACAATCGGAGATGAGATAGGCAGCCACTATACTGTCCACTGTTTGGACTGTAACTTATGGCAAACAGCACTGAGCTAGTCCTGTTTCTGTGCGCCCGTCTGTATAGGAGACTTTATTAGGTTTACAAGTCTGAAGTTGAATTTGCTGAGAGATGGATAGTTGAATAAAGCTTTATAACCTCCATGTGGACTTAAAACAGTACAAATAATGACGTTGCTCACAGGCATTCGCTCATACTCATACTCATATAGTGGAGGTGTAAACACAGGTGTGTCTTGCCCAGTGACACATCAGTAGTACAAGTGGGGAACAAACACACTGTGGGCGGGCACCTAAGCTTCTTAATGTAAAGGCTATAGGTTTGTGTCTTAGGTTTACAGCAGTTATCCTGAGCATCTGACTGAGTTCTCCAGACTTAGGTCTTGTACAGAGGTGTAAGTTTAATGTGTTAAATGGTGCAGGTGCATGCTGCCTGTGGCCACGTTTAGGGCAGAAGTTGTCACACATAAGAGGTTTACATTAACCTGAAGTCCTAAAATCCCAGAGCAGTGATCAGCCAGCTTTTAGATTTTAAACGGATACAATTGGTCAGGAGGCTTCATTAGTCGCCTCTGAGCCGCACCAGCAACTAGAGTCATTAGCCAAGCCAAAAGTACATTTGAGGTTGCCAGGCAACAACGGGGAGGTGGCCGCCAGGCAAGGCAAGCTGGCCAGTCTGTGGGCCGTTAGCCAACCAATTGGCACTCCTTTCTTTTTTCTTTTTACTTTGCTCAGTCCAAGGAGGTCATGGGGAGCGGGAGGGAACAGCTCTCTGAACTCCCACCTCCAGCATGTCCCACTTTCATGTCCCTTTTTAGACACTGTGACAATGAGTTTTCAGAGAACTCCGCTGCAACTCCATCCCCTTGCCAAATGACCAAGTTCAGTTTCATGCTGCGGTACAGAGTTCTGCATAGACTTCAAGCATGAATCTGGCAATAGTTAAGACGTCTGTTTTCTAAGTCACATTATATTATACCCAACATACATTTCTCTCTGCAACCAGTGACAGAGTTCCCAGGATTTCAAGCTCCCTGCATAGAAGCCTGCAGTGCATTGTACTTTTATCTCCTCTCCCCGCTCATCCTGTCACAGACATACACACTCATATACAGCGGCACAAAAGTCTGGGGGCTCAATAGCAGCAGGTGGCTTAGGTGACATTTTAATCCCTTATTACTGAGTGCAGGATTAGCCAACAGATCAAGGCAGAGTTAATTATATGAATTCATCAGAGGCTGGGCGAAGAGGCAGCCTGCTATCCCCTAGGGCCAAGACCCACCTCCAGCCCCACCACCAACACAGGCACATACACACACACAAGTGACATTCAGCCTGCCACACCAGCTACTGATTATTAGCAACACCAGCGCGCACATCTAAGATAGTATACAGTACAGTGGCTCCTCTGGAGACGCTCTAAGACAAATGACATGTTCTACCTTCCCATTGGCAAACACAGAATAAAGTGTGAGGAGATGTGGCTGTGGCTGCAGAGGCTGAGAGCAGTTCAGCACCCCCGTCTAGCTTTATCTTTGTCTCTCTCTGCCCCTTTGGCCTCCAAAACCAATATGCTTCCCACCACAGCCCCTTAATGGGTTGATCAATGCTGACAAATAGGCAGCTCATGCTGTCTTGCCTGGGAACTCACAGCTCTGTGCCTGTGTGCTGCTGCACTTAGAGTGGCCATCTCTCTTTCAACATCCCCTCTTTTCCACATTTCTCTTTTTTCACACACTTTTTTTCACCTCTCCATATTTTCTGCTCCTTCATGCTCTATTTCTTTTATGTCTATACATTTTTCCTGCTAATTTCCAGGGGCAAATCTATATTTCTCATTCAGCTACAATGAATAAAAGTCACAGAGGGAGTGGAGAGCCACCCGTGCAGAAGAAAGGCACTTACTTACACTCTGCAGTAAAAGACTAAGTTAAAATTTGAGCCAGTGGACAGGCCAATCTCTGACCATATGCATATAGCACTACTTTTAGACATTTTACATTGTTTTTGTTATTCTCCACTTGGTGGTTAAGAAGCCACAGGTGCCCTGAGACTGACTGAAAACACCAAAGCAACCACCTGTGCCACTGTCACCTGATTTTAAACAAAAGAAGCCGCATTTAAAAGGCATTCAAGACCAGGTACAGGTACAGCATTCTGACACAATATTTTAAAGTATTTTGGAATAGGACCTTAAACCCTGGACCTATGGCTTTTTTTTTTGACCACCATTTCATATTTAAATTGCTCCTTTAGACGATACACATATCTCATCTTTATTTGACCATTTATGTACACTATGCTAATAGGCTTCTCATTGTCTGTTTAAGCACCAGTGAATTCACTGAAGCTGTTGATGCCATTAACAACCTTTTTAATACAATAAAGATGAGTGGCTGGTGTTGCTTTTAAGAACGTGAAAAGCAAATGGGCACATAAATATTTTATCAATGTTTGTTTACACATAAAGGTTTACAGCCCAGACAAAGAAAAGAACTTTATTTAACTTTGTTTATCATCATATTAGTCTAATTGTTTGCTATCACCTTCCAGATAAGTGTGTATCATTACTTCATTAATTCCCTTATTTCCTCTGAGTAAAAGGAACAGGGCCAACACACGAGGAAAGAATGTCTCCGCAAACTGATGTGTAAGTTCCAGAGGCGGCCAGAGACGGCAGCATGTCGCAGACACAGTTTAGAGCCTTGGTGCACGCTCTGTCTCCCACAAAAGCAGAGAAGAAGAAGCTAGTGTCTGTGGCGGCGAGGAAGAGGGAGAAGGGGGCGCTGACAGCTCAGCAGAGGGTGGCTGCTGCTGCTGAAATCTGACCTATTTTTAGCTCCGTGTCTGCGCTTCTTTTTAAAGATAGGTACTGGGGTCGCTTTGGGAAAAGGAGGGGGAGCATCTGTTCTAAAACACTGCTCCTATTGAGCCCAGCCACTATTCCCCAGCGTGACGAGCCACGTCAGAAGGGAGCGTCTCACTGTTTGTGTTTTGTCTCTGTAATCTCTGTCCCGTTCTCCATAATTACCTGGAAATTGATTCCCCCCAGAGCAGGGTTTTGGCTTTTAATTTATCTCTATGAATCCGGTATTGGCTCTTCAGTCCTAGGAGAGACCCAGCTGCACATCCTGAACCAATCTATATCACCCTCCCTCCTGGCCCGGACTCGCCAAATCCAGTCTCCAGACCCAGCCAGCTTTCATAGACAGACATTTCTCTTTGCCTATTTTTATTTCTACCTGCTGTCTGGTGAGCGGGCCACCTCTCGAGGAGCGCCCCAGCTACAAACGGACAGGAAATGGATGAGAGATCGAACCATCATGCTATGCTGTGCTCCATAAAGCCCCTGTTCTAACACTGACTGCAGATGGATTGCTGTGTAGATCGGTGCGACCAATGGCTAGTGCACTATATTACATTTATTGGACCTCCTCCCCATCTCCTCCTCCTCTTCACGCAGACGCCAGTAAAAAATAGACAGGGGGAGTCGTGGCGGAGGAAGGTAGGGTGACAATTGGACACACTGAGACAAGACTAACAAATTAGTCAAAGTGACAGGGAGTTTTATGAGGTCTGTGCTTGTGAGGCGCCTAGCCCTCCACCCCGCACTGTGTCCTGGGGCATCAGAGGTACAGCCAAAAGTGTGGGCGCATAGAAGAGGGTTTAGAAGCCAAAACAGAAAGGGAGCATAATATATCAACAGTAACAAAAAAAAAAGGAAAATGTTTTTTTTGTTGATGGAGTTTTGGAACAGCAAAACTGGTGGTAATAATGTAATTTAATAGATTTCAAATAGAGCAGAGGCACAGGACTGGTCTGATTATGCCCAAGATAAGTAAAAATAAAGGAAGAAAATATTAATTCAGTAATCTTTTTCAAAAATTAGGGCATGAGTTCAGTTATGATCTCTAACAATTTGCACAAACAGGCTGCACTGTCGGTGACAAATGTTCAAAAAGACCCAAATTCACATCAGGGGATTTATAAGTCTACTAACTCAATGATTCTTACAATACGACTCAAGCTTGACATGCATGCTGTTGGGTTGGCACCGAATACAGTTTTCAAAGTAACAGGAGTTGTCATAGTAAAATGAAGAAAATGAAAATATGAAATCGGTAGCTAATAATATAATACTTATATCATGTTTTGTCCAATCTATTGACAGTGTTGGAAATAACTATTTGAAAATGTATTTAGTTATGGAATAGATAATATGGGCATTCAAATGTATTCTGTAGCATGTTCAGTGTTAGCATTGTAATACGTTGTACATACTTCAAAATACTTTCACGTTAAGTATCTTTGTTTGTTGCACCATTTGAATTTATTTACCACTAATTGAAGAAGGGAAAAATCTAACATGAACACACCACAATAGGGATGTTTTTTCGTAATAATTTTGAGCAGATTTAGTGAAAATACTACACTTGTCGTCCTTTGATTGTAGTAAGTGTTAGTATAAGTGTGAGTGAGTACCACCAAATGAAAAAAGTAACTATTCAGAACAGTTACTCAAATTTACATTCTGAATATATATTTATTGTATTTAACACTTTCTATAAAAAACAAAAGTGAAGTCAGTACAGGAGTGCAAAATTCAAACATTTAGTATGAAATGCACAGAAATGATGTGTGCATACAAACAAAAGAGCTGGCGCCTCCCGAGAGCATCCATCAAACACAAGGCCACAGTACAAATGTTTCTGAGCCCAGCCGGGGGAAAGTGCCGCTAAAGTGGCTCACGGCATAAAGAGGAGTGGGAGAATAATAATAAGTGGAAGGTAATGACACATCATGCATCTGTCAGATTTATGAGTCCATACTGTGCTCTGCTCCTCTCTGCTCCTCTCTGCTCCTGACTGTACCTGCTGCTGCTGCTACTGCTGCTACTGCTGCTACTGTCGGGCACGCTCAAACAGAGCTACTGACGGGACCATGTCAGCGGTGAGCCATCCCCAAAAGCACCGTCCACCAGTGGCTTATGAAACACAACTGGACTCTGTATCTGTGCTGAGGGCAATGACAACCTCTGACAACAGGACACTCACAGCCCACAGCGCCTGTACTGGCACTGAAACAGCAGCACATAAAGCAAGCACTAAATAGCAAGTAAAAGAGAATGAACACCTAAACTGAACTGAAATATTGTGTAATTTCATCAAAAAGGAAGATTATGGCAAATTATGTAGCTTGGGTTCGTACACAACAATACAGTAATGAGTATGTTTTGGTCCACCCATTATTTACTTCTCATTTGCATGTCATTTTGGTAAGCTGCTTGTTCCTTTTTGATTTGGATTTGGCAATTACCAAAAGCGTTTTCGGGCAAAATCATTTTGTTGTTTTGGGCATCATTGCACATTTAGAATAAAAATTCAATGTGCTCATTATCACTTGATTGGACTTGCTTTGCTGAATACTGTGCCTTAATGTTCTTTTTGGTAGTACACAGTTTGAACATCACAGTGATGGGTTTATTTAATGGAACTAAAGATTTGGTATTTTGCAAGAATTATAAAAATAAAGACATGAAGCAACACATAAACTTATGAAGTACAAATCGGTCATAACAGCTACAATAAAGAAGTAAAACACACTCTAAGATTAACTCGCATATTCAGAGTAAAGTACGGAGTCTTTAAGTTGCCTGGCATAAGGACTGAAATTCATTGTACAGGATTTACAGTCTGGTCACACTCCCTCCTCTGCGTTTTGGGCCAAACTCAGCGATCAGGTTTCATTTATTCCAGTGACACATGGGAAACGAACAAGCTCATTCGTCATCTATTATAAAACAAAGGCAAATTTCTCTCACCTCACATTAACGGTGTTTAGAACTTCACTCATTGATTCTGCAAGAGTCTGTGCTGTTTTGCAGTACTAAGTGGTTTTGTTGAAGTCGTTGTCATTTCTAAGATGCTCTGTTTGTTTTCATATTGGCACTCATGCATTTATATAATTGGTCAATCTGCCCAACGATCACACCCATCTGAATCTGAGATAAGACGACTCATCTTGGTATGTATAGTGCCATATGTAGTGTTAGTGCCATATGAACCAGAAAGGCCTCCTGCTGGTGCCCAGAGTCAGGACTAAACATGGAGAATCAGCGTTTCAGTTTTGTAGCTAAAATCTTCCTGAAGATGTGAGACAGGCCTCTACTTTAACAATGTTTAAATCCAGGCTCAAAACAGTTCTTTTTAGCTGTACATACGACTGAAATGTTTTTATTCTGCACTTTTCTCCTTTAACGTTAATCTTATGAGGATTATTTGTGATTATTTATGTTTCGGTTTGTTATATTGTGATTTTAATGTCTTTTTTTTCTGTAAAGCACTTTGAATTACCTTGTGTATGAATTGTGCTATACATATAAACTTGCCTTGTATTGTCTTGCCTATAGAAAATATATGTAGTCTAGTCCAGCCAGGCTACTTTTCACGATTTCACCAAAAACGTAAACATGCTCAAAAATGTTCAAAAGATGTATTTTGAATAAGTGACTTAGAATTCAGCATCCAGTTATTGTCCTCTTTGACGCACAGCTGAAAACATGTACAAATGAACCATACAATAAGCTGTGAAGTGAAGCTACAAGTAATTCAGCTGCTGTGGTGCTGATGGAGTTGAGATCATGCAGGCACTCATCAAAGTGATAGTATCACTGATAAATGGTCTCATAAATACTCAGTGTCAAACAAATGCACAAATAAAACAGCTCTTATAATGAAACACAAGATGAATTATCATGAGCTGTGAATGAGTTGTTATTAGATGCACAACTGCATGCATGCATGTTTGGAGGCACTACACACACACACACACACTCCAATAGATAGATAGATAGAAAATAGACAGGCATTCATACTCTAGTGCTGTCAGTTGTGCCCAGCCATGCCTTTGGAGAAAAATCCCCCACAATGGAAGTGTGCTCGGAGCCCGCGTGAGTACAGAAGGCTGTTTGTGAAAATGATCACATCAATCGAAGAGATAGATAAAAAGACTGGGAGCAATTGATAAAGTGCCACAATTATTTGGAAGATGAATGAGTGAATTTGCTTTTGAAATTGGACTGGATCTCGGAGCAATGGAACAGAACTCATCATCATCAATGAGGCTGCCGTTAGATTGCTTTTTGTCACAACCCCGTGCGGCTGCGGACAATTGGATCCATCTGCCAAATAGGATCAAATAGACCTACTCACGCTACATCGGGGTGATGTATAGTGACCATGTGTAAAACATATTATACAGCGCACATACCATACATCACTGAGAGGCTTGCTTACGTGTGGGGTGAAGTGTAGCATTTGTCATTATGCGCAATACAAATAATTCAGGGTAAATAAAAGCAAACATATGAGAGAAAAAAAAATATATGTATATATTAAAAAGTCTGAGTTGAGCCTTTGGAGGTGGGTCAAAGGCTTAAGTCAGACTGTAATTATTGAGTAAATAAAAGAGAAAAGACATGAAAAGAAAGATGAAAACTACACAATATGCTATTTTAAATCAACACATTTAAAAGCTTAGTTTTCAGTAAGGACCACAACCTCCTCTAAATATTATCCTTTTATTGCCATTAAAGTATATTTGAAAAGATGCTTCTCATAAAACTGTGAGTTACATTATTGTGTCCTATTTTTATTTAATGCTATAAATCCACAGGCTTTAGCTGTTATAAGCTCATAATGATGCATTGGTTAACACTGGCTGAATATTTGAGCCACATAAAAATGGTAATAGATTAAACCAGGGCAGTTTGGGAGTGTTGATGCTGCCTCCACAGACCCTATAGCATACACAAGTGGGCATCCATATGCATTGTATGCGTGTGTGCATATGATAAAGCACACAAGAGAAGCCCACGCGGCGGGGGGCTTTGTGCAAAACACAATAAGTGATGTATTATGCTGGGGGGTAGGTGACAGGGTCTGTTTGTACAGTGAAAGTCTGCAAATGGGACACTATTATGAGTATAGAGCTATGAAGAATGGTGTTTGGGCACAGATCTGTCCACTGAAAAATCTGCAGTTTTTACCTAAAATATTTGATGTCTAAAACTATATTAGAATTCAAACATTGATTCAAATCCTGGTAAGCGTAAAGTACTTTTTAGGATGGCACAGTTTTGGAAGAAAAGCATTTTATTGTGATTTTTCTACAAGTACTGCTATTGCGATTAGATTTGAGACCTGTTTAAAAAGGAGGATTCTGTCCAGAGTGCACATTGTAAACAACTGCAGGTGCATTAACATTTATGACCAAAACACTGAAGTATGAACTGATAATCATTTTGAATATGTTTGTAGAGGTCTAGGCTGCAAGTACAAGGAGATTTTTTCCATATAAAACCATTCTTTTATCGAAATAAGTACATGTTTTATAACTTCATAATTGCTATTTATTTCAATTGTGATGTATCGTGCAACCCTAGTACTTTCACATGCACGTATACAAAATGTAATGCAAAAATCACCCATTTTCAACCCTTGCTTAAATGATATTTTGTTTTGTTACTGTTTGACTTACTAGAGTAACTTCAGTAGTTGTTGAGCATTTATTTGCTCATAGCGGCTGGCTTGTGGCACCAAATTCCTCCTGTCTAATTCAGATTTGCTGCATGTCAAAGTATATGAGTGTGCCAGTGCGGTCTTCTCTTTGTTTGCTCAGATGTTTTCACATTGTTGGGTTCCATGACAGGCTTGTTATTTTTGGTGTCATCTAGCCTTATATTGACTCTCTATGCAGATATGTAAAATGTCAGCTCCATTATATTCTGTTGCAATCCAAAGAAATCCAAAGCAAAGGCTGTTTTCAAAGAGGTGACAGGCAACACTTAATAAAGCATAATTACATTTTACTGACATGTATGTAAATGTCACTGTCAAATCATATCTTTTTAAGCTTGTTTTAGAAATACTCAAATTTCAAACTCAATTTTGACAGAAAGAAAAACACTGGGTATCTAGGCCTGTCAGGATAATTACTATATCCACTTATTGTCCGATATATGAAAGCTGCAATGATATATTTCTGGGCTCAATACTTATCGTGGGAGCTTTTTCTTTGCAATAATGAGGAGATTTGTATTATTTTTATTGTAAAATGATACTGTAGGAACTGTAGAGTAAGTTTTATGGCTAATTTCATTCTGCTATTTATTTTTGCAGCTCAGGGCTTTTATTTATTTTTTGATACTGAACATTTTTAAACAGGTTTACTAGGATTAGTATTTCTCCGTAGCAATATATCATGCTTCAAAATGTGTTACCGTGATACCAATGTGTTAATTACAGTGTTTCGATAATGTAAGACTGTAACTGACTCAAGTCTAGATCAAGATCATTTCTAAAACTGGCTACGTTTGCATGTAAAAATCGGATCATTATCTGATGTCTGCAGTTATCGGATTATTGAAATGACATGTAAACATTTACATCAGACGTGAGGAGTCTAAGTTCTCACCTGAACAAGTGTTGACAAGGACAACTATGGGAAAAAAGGGCAAACAAATGTGGCAAAGGCTAAAGTGAAAGATTATGTGTTAAAGATAACTATTTTAAAATGCATTGTACTTTATCTTGTAACTACAACATTAACTGACACATCGAACTTTTGTCCTGTTGCATATTTTTTCCAGTATTGATACTTCAAATGACTATTAAGTTTTGATTGTACTTATCTGGGTTTTTAATACTTTTGACAACCCTAACCTGTTTGTCGATATTGTCTTCCAAAAACTCACTTCACAGTCATTTTGTCTCCTGGATCAGTCAGCCCGGAGCTCCCTGTATACATCCACGCAGACCTCCACATGGCTGGTTCTTGTGCGGTTATCGTCGGGGCATGGCTAAAGCTCTTGTGGGACTTCGGCTGTCAAAGTGCAGCCTGCCCCGCCCGCCCGAACGCGCTCCCTGTCTCTGCCTCACCTGCTGCGACGCTTAATTAGGCTCAGGCCACTGGAAAAGTCGTCCTGTCTGAGCCCACAGGGAGAGAGTCGAGGCATGGCATGGCAGGGCAAGGCACGGGTGGGTCTGGGTGTAGCACTGCCAGCTGATAAAGTGGCCCCGCCGTGGTCGTTCAGAGACACGTTTAACCCAGGAACACCCACCTCTACAGCACCGCGCTCCTGTCGGCATTAGGCTGTCATTAATTACGCACGCACACTTTTATTAGCCCTCCATTTAGGCTAATCAACAAGCAGGCCCTCCTCTGACATTGTTAGCTCGCATAACAAGCAGAATCGTCACATTAACAGAGATGGGAGCTAAAATGCTTATCAAGACAGGAGCTACTTTCGAATTATTTTACTCTAGAAGAAGCAAAATTAAGTTATATGATACTATAGATATATGATTTGTAAGTAATGTAATGTAAATAAGTCTCACTAAACAAGGACTGCAACTTACAAATTTGAGTTGATTAATCAAACTGTTTGTACATGCACATTTTAAAAGACTTTCTTTTTCTTTTTTTTCTTTTTTTAAGATGTTTTCATTTTTTTTTTTAATGCTGTAAATGAGAATGTTTACAAAGTGTGCCAATGCGTATGTTTGGTCTTTTTAAATGTGTCTTAGAGTCTGTATAGTCTAGTTGATTATGATTATTTAAGATTATTTTAATTGTGGGCTAGTTATAATGATTATTCCGATGAATTGTTGAATCACCTAACTCTCTAATGTTTTATAGCCATACAGACAATTGCGTTTTACTGCTTCAAACTAGTAGCTCAGTAAAAGTATTCATCCAATAAATACTCAAATATGCATTTTTTTGAGTATGTTTTTAGCATGTATGGTGCATGTTGTTATTATATAAAGAACATTTCAATTAGAGGTTACTGAGTAAATGCTATAAACCACTTGTGGGCATGAACTCTTATTGGGCTTTAATGAGGCGTCCCAATCTCGTCCTACACCCCAGGGTCTTTTGTCCCACTCCTGTTGTCCAACACCCTGCTGCCTGTTTTTCTTACACTGCTGTCATTAGGAGACAGCTAAAGCTAAAGCAGTAGCTTCAGGCAGACAAGGAAGCTTAAATAGCATGGCAGGAAGTTAACATTGCAAGGGAGCCATGTATTTTTGGAGGAGGGTTGGGGATCAAAGGCGCAGAGGAGATGGGATGAGACAGGACAGCGTAAGCCCCTCGGGTGTGTGTGTGTGTGACTCATATTAGATAGGAGCCTAGCAAACTAACACAGGTTGGAAATGGTGACAAGGAGATGAGCCGTTTGCCTCCACGACCAGCGGGGAGCAGGGGAGCGGAGAGCTGCCCAGAGCCAGTGCACAACCTCCTGGGGTTTCAGCTGCGGCTCGGCTGGAAATAAAAACACAAATATAGCTGTGTACAAATATGGAGGTTGACTTATTTGCCAACTTAAAATCGCACTGTGACAAAAGCAAATCTGCCATGTGGAAAACTTTAAAGTTGAGATCTGAAAATATTTGACATTCAGGTTTGAGTTAAAAGCTCAGTGGTAAGTGCTACTATTGCAGTGCCAAGATTGTTTAGCATCAGATCCCACTGTTATGAGAGACACAACAACAACTAGGGAAGAGTTTGGAAAGATAAGTTTGTGTCTTCACGTGGTGGAATGGCAAAAGAATTATAATATGTACAATTTTAAAAGATAAAAGTTAGAACACTGCAAAAAGTGAAAGACAAATGGAGAAAAATCTATTATTATCCATATAAAGTGAAGTAACACAGGAGTTGTTATTTTTTCAGCTGCTTTCAAT
This sequence comes from Periophthalmus magnuspinnatus, assembly GCF_009829125.3. NCBI lineage: Eukaryota > Metazoa > Chordata > Actinopteri > Gobiiformes > Gobiidae > Periophthalmus > Periophthalmus magnuspinnatus. The sequence continues at coordinate 27,872,068 of NC_047128.1, forward strand.
GTTTTTTTGTATTTAAATTTATGTATTTATTTATTTTTATGCATTTATTTGTGAACAGGGGAACACATGTGGGTGTACAGGGCTCTTAGAAATATACTTTGATGAATTGCAATGCATAACTCCTAATAATTTGTGCACAGCATTAAAGAATAAATAGCACTTTTAATAATTTACATAGACTAAGCCACAGGCCGTGCTGAAACTGAACAAAAAGTGAGCAGTAGTGTGAGCCAACCCTTCATTAGGCCCCTGTGCCAGGACTCAGGTTGACTCAGAAGGCACAGTCCTCCCCAATTACTGTCTCCCAAAATGTGTGCTCAGGGCAATGGGAACCCATTCTTTACTTTTTAATTCCTGCAAGGCCTGTTTTATGGCATCCTGATTGACTGTTCTTGGTGGGGAAAAAATGTGTTTCAGTTCATTTTCTGCTTCTGTCTCGCTCAGTGTCAGCATGTAAGGATTATAGACCAGTAGGTAATACCACTGTCTCTGAACCATATTTACCACTAAGGTCTGAGGCTGACTTTTCCAGTATCCCCTTATGTGTTGAGCTGTACTGTAATCGGGATATTGTGCAAATGTTTGTGTATATACTACATATAATCTTAAAAGCTGCTATCTTCAAAGGGTATTTAACTGCAATCCAAATCTAGCAGGCGGTGTGGTTGTTTTTTTTCCTGAAATCTGTTAATTGTCCTTATTTGCACACTCTAAATAAACAAACATATGCACACAATCATGCATGTACACATTCTAATTTGTGTCAAGAGGGGTCTGGAATAAAAAGAGTTAACACACTCTTTTCTGGCTCTTATGGATGCCTGTAAAGGGATAAGGAGAGGAAAAGTGAGAGATAGAAGGAGGGGATTGAGAAAATGCCATTTGGGGGGAGAGCCAAGTGGGTCTGCTAAACGAGTGGATTCTTATGCAAATACATGCTAATTTATGCACGTGCGGCGATGGCAGCGCCCGAGGCTGCTTTGATTGGCAGTTGCAGGTCTGTGTGCTGTGGAGGGACACTTTGGCTCTGGGTGCAGAGCTGTGTAAAGTTGGGCCTGTCTGTCTGTTCTACATGCTCAGGATGCTGCAAGTGCAGAGGTCTGGAGCCGTCTTCACTGCACTGGCTGCAGCTACAACCAGGCTGCCTTCCAAAAAACCTCTCACTCACCAAGAGCTCCAGTCAGCCAGCTCCAATGCCTTCATGGCTGGAAGCAGCCGGAGCATCATTATAAAATCAATGCCCCAGCTTCATCGCGCCTGTGTGAGCAGGGGGGCAGCCATGGGCTTGTTTGTGTTGATTCTAGGGGTGTTTGTGAGTGGCACAACAGCACAGCCGCACACTCCGTGCTCTGCGCGCTCACTAATGGGCTGACAGAGAGGCTCTAGGTCAGGGCCTCCCATTACTTCAGGAGAGAAAGCGGCTAAATGAATAGGAACCTGCACCAGCGCCCACCCTCAGGAAATGTAAATGACATTTGTTTCTGTGGCATGGGGCTGTCATGCAGAGCTCTGCTACATCTTGATAATGTAAACATCAATTCCTGAATATGGTGATGCCAGTAATTGGCTGGTTGCTATTTATCAGATTGGGTAAACTTTTTTTTTTTTTTTTTTTTTTTGGAAGACCAGCAAATGAAAAACAAATTGTACTGTGTGAGGATGAAACTATTACTATAATACACATTCACACTGGGCCCCAGGCCAATGGAAAGGCGCTTGGAAATCACAAATAGGTTACCCAAAAATATGGTGCTGCCTCATAAATAAACTGTGTTATAATGAGGTTTGGAGACAGAAACAATAGCTGCACTTTCCAATGACTTTTCTTCATCTCAGTAATATAGTTTACACATGCTTTCAAGGCCTTATTTCAAATTGTCATCTAAAATAATTTGCCTGTGCACACCATAGGTTTGTGTGCTCACAATGACTCTTGCCTTTCCCCCAGGCGTTTCACATGTGCCAAAGCCGAATGGGCATTTGTTTTTAAGGTCCACAATTATACCCTCTGCACGGCATGGAGAGTAGAATTATGCAGTTGGCACCCAGAGCACCCATCTCCCACAATGCTTTTCTACCGCAGTGCAAAATAAAGCAAAAGCATTTACACACATCAGAAACAAACACACAGAGTGCTTTTGTTCGTCACACCTGGAGACCACAAATGGGTTTGTCTCATTGTGTAATTGAAAATTATTTACGGCCGCATCACTCTGGTCCCAAATATTTACTCTCATTTTGGCAGTCACGGAGCATCCTTATATCACCATATTGTCCTGACTTCACTTCTCCATCTCCACATGCCAGACACACATTACAGGCCATGTGGTTCTGTGGGCTCTCTATTATATTATGACCATTTCGCCACTGTAGTCCATGAGGCACCGGCTTTTTATTATATTATCATAACATATTTGTATCAGTTGAAACAAAATGTGGTATCACCCACTGTGCAAAGGGTTTAAAACAATAGGATCTGCATTACAAGAAACAGCATGGGCATAATATGCTAGTGGGTCTTCAGAAATAATATTCATCAGAACTGTTGCACAGCAGCTCCAAAACAGCCCTGCAAAGAATGGGCACTAAAAATAAAAAATACAGCATTTTTTGCTAATGTCCACATAGTGTTAAAAGTGGCTGTGGCTTTTATTTCCATCATTATTGCATTCCCTCACTATGGCTTTCTAGATTCAACTGTCAATATTAAAATTCACCCTTAATCACAGAGCACCTTTGTTTTGCTGTCGCCACTCTGGTCCATTTTGAAATGTAATTTCCTGAAGTAGAGGGTCGAGAGCTGATGCCATTTTGAATGGAATAATTGAAGTGTGTTTTGCTGCATGTTTGTCATGGCTGTGCTGTCCTCTCTCAGACTAAAGGGTGGAGGCATGCTGAAGGCCTGCAGAAAGCCCTGCAGCACCAAGCCTTTCATTTGATGAGAAGGCATGAGGTGAGCTGGAAGAGGAAATACATCTCGCTGTATACCACTTGAGAGCTCATTCACTGCCGGGGGCTATTGACCACACCATGTCAGCTTCTATGCTAGAAATGTGTCCCCACACAACACTTAAATTGCATTTGGACCTAGGCTTGGCTGAGCAAATGCCTGGCCAGAAATCAATGAGAGGATACAGGCCTCGGTGGACATAACAATGCATTGGCTTTCATTTCAAATATTGATGACTGACACATGTGTTTTGTCATGCTAGTTTGTGAACTATATGCACAATGTCACAGAGATTATAGTTTCTTGTAAGTTAGTCCGAGTGACACGCTACAAACGCTGCTATAACTCTTAAGTGTTTTTCTGTGTACAGACAGCAGCCAATAAGCTCACTCAATTCTGTGGGGAGATGGGTTAAATGTTTGGAAGAATAAGTAAATGGAAAAATAAACATTGTATCCTGGCTTTGCTCCACTGATCTGTAACTAACTGGATAGCCATTAAGGTTTAAAAATCCCAGAGTGTGAAACAGACTGGAACACATTGAGCCCCAGCTCTGCAGAATAGATTTTCATTTCCTTAATCAACTTCCTTATTCATTCCTTTTTTTCGAAGGAATTAATATAGATCAGTGTTAATGGGTCCAAATACGTGAGTGGCAGCATGTGTGGAGCAGTGGAGGAGAGCAGCTCCTCTCCTTCGGCTGGAGCAGCATCTGTTGCTCCCCAGCTCCAGCACTATTTACAGATAGCTGCCATTATTTATGCCTGATCAAATTCTACACAACTCACAACACACTCGCACACATGGACCAAACCAGAGCTTCAAAAATGAGAGTCAGTTGGTCAGGGGAGTGAAATTCTACTTCAACATCGTTTAACAAATTTGAACAACTTGTTGCCGTGGATTCAACACTTAATAACTTGTGCAGACAGCAAGAATTAATCACAGGCATGATTGTTATAATACAGACGTGAGAGCTATTTAAATCTGCAAATTGCAAAGCTCTGTACATTCTCTAATTAAAAGCAACTTTTAATGTAAGTGTAGGTATGTTCTTTATCGGAGCTCTACACCAGCAAACCTGTCAGAGGAAGTTTCTAATTTGTTTTGTAACACTTTTGCTTTCACAGGCAACATTTATGCATATGGTGTAAGTACTTTTCCATTGTGTGTTTTTTATTATTAGCCAGTCATTCCTAATTGAAACACAAAAGTGAAGAGCTTAAAGTTTTAGCACCTTTCCATTAGCTTACGCAACACAAACAGTCTCCTTCCAGTTATTTTCGATGTGGGAGCAGGTGGCTTGAATCTCACCAACTATGGGCCTAAGGCGAGTGCACCATATTGCCATGATACTTAAAGTGGACCATAACATTAACAATTCAATGTACCATTTCTCCAACTGTTAGCATGTCTGGACTGAAGACATCTGTCCCAGTGTGACCCGCAATAACAAATTCTAACACAAGTAGTATTGTGCAAACTGTACTATTTAAACATTAAGGTATTTTCTTTATTTGTGGCACTTGAAAAAATCTGTCTTTTCTTCAAGCTTTTTTTCCATCAATCATAAAATCTCTGAGGATTCTCCAGTGCTAGACTATAAAGTTGTTTAAAGGAGAGCACATGGGGCTGTTACATCTCAATGTATATTTTATACACTGTATAAAATGTTGATGTGTCTTTGGGAGATTTGTTGACATTGTCTGACATCTCAGGGGAATTTTTTTTTTTCTTTTTTATAAAATGTGTCATCAAATATACATGCAGTATGTCATGGTGAACATGCTAAAAATATCCCTTGCCTGGTGAGCTATATAGAAAAGCCTATCACAATAAAACATTTGAAGTGTGATATATTGCTTAAGAAAGTATAGAAACCAACGATTATTGAAACCAGTTCAAGCCACAGACACAATAATAATAATAATAAAAATGTACAGTACTGTTAAAAAAACATGAGGTGCAAGAAATAAATAGCAGGAATGAAACACTTTAATAGCTAGTTTGTATCTGTAATGAGTCATAGAGGTTATTGCCTGTTCAACCCTACAGCACAAATCTTATGGCAGCACAGGAAAAAAACAAAACAAAAAACTGAAGCTCCACGCTAATACAAAGAAAAAGTACCCACAATATTAACCCACCAGAATGATTGCTCCATTGATATACACATGATCATGACATAGACTCTACATATACTGATAATCAGATACACATTCTATGTCAGGACTCACATAGAGCAACTGCACAAAGCCAGAAATCCTACAACTTGCACTGTCCAAGTTCACTAGAATCTTTTACAATGTGGTGTGCCAGTTTGAGCTTTAATATGACCACTGTTAGTATTCCTCTGAAGTAAAATGCTGTGAAGGTTGAGTGCCGAAATATGCTGCAGACAGTGGAAGTGACAAGGCAGTGAGAAGAACTGTGATGATGTAAAATGACTCAATCATAGACCATGTTGAAATGTGGAATAAAAGAACAAAACAGTATAATGCCAGGACACATAGTACTGGAAAAAGTCATGAATTTGCAACAACCAAAATTATTAGTGATTGCAGCTCTCATTGCAAATACCATATAGTGTCAGTTTTTGCCCAAACCAAGCACCAGATGGATGGGTTGCCACATAAGGCAAGCTTATACGCCAGAAAACTTACAAAATTGTCGACTCTAACAACTTCTGAAATGCGGTGAACTGTCACATGCCAAGCCGTCGGACAGCTTGGAGATTAAAAACAAAAATATTTGGATATGAGGCAGATTTCCAGTCCCTCATTGCAACAGTATGGAGTAACTTTCCATGATTATGTCAGACATGTCCAAAGCTTTGACTTTGTCCAGCAAGACCAATTTTCAGTTTATTTCCGTTAATTTTTAAAAGGGCCTGAGCACAGTTACAATAACACATGTTCATTTAGTTTGTATAATGCCCGAGTGTTCAAAATGATATAAGTAAAAGTATAAAACTATATTGTAAAGATATATGAATTATATTTGAAGATGCTAAGTGGGACTCAATTCTTTTAAATAACAGAAGGATTCTTAATAGATATTATTACACTCTGCCAAGGCTCTACAAAATGTTAACTAACTAATTATATTATGTTTAAAATAAAATTAAAACAAATGAATGAACTATATATTTTTTTATAGTTGGCGTTGTTATGTTAAAGCTGACATTTGTAATTAAATTTTCTAGATTTAGATCACGTGGAGTTATTCTCACATAACACAACGAAATGCTATTTATGTCACTACTGTCTGTTAGTATGCCAGCTCTGCATTGACAGAAGACCAGAGAGCACAGGTGAGCTTAAAAAAGGCCAGGTGAGGGGCCAGGTGAAGGGAGGAGGGAACATGTTTCACATCTGCCATCTACTGGTGAGAAAATAAATGTAATAAACTCTATTAGCTTTATTCTGGCCATTCACTTTTGCCTCTAAATGCAGCCGAACCGCACTTTCTTTGTTCTGGCATCTCCGGTTAAACGGGAATCTTGTTCATTTCATTTCAGAGAATTTGAGAAACGTTTTGCCGTTAAAATATGATACAAAGTAGGCTGATTTGTGTAAAAGGTTCTAACCAATAAGTCAAAACGTCTCTGTAGTTTGCATAAAACTTTTTCGCTGTCAACCCCATGCAAAATAATACAACCCAATGACAATTTGCAGTGCCCTTTGCAACTTCCGGAATAAGGTGAATAACATGTTCAATTAGACTAATGCGATGCTGCTTTAACCTACTTTTGAACTCTATTTTACGCTTTCTACTCCAGCCGCTCTCTCCCTGGACGGCATCATATCACAACGTATCATTTTGTTTCATTTGACAATCTTTGCACCTGTCCTTTTCATACAGCTCTTTTAGTATGCCACTGTCTGCTCCACAACAACCGGGACTAATGTGACAAAATCATAGGATACATTGTTCCCTTTTTGCCGACGGATAACCTCTGATATTACACCCTTCGGGGCGCTGCAACTATAAGCTGCTTTTTTGTCTATTGAAGAAAAGCTTTCCACTCTGGTAGATTACGGTCAGGGACGATTAAGATCTCTGTGTGTGTAGCAAAAAAGAGAGGGAAGAGGGGATGTGCACAGTGGAAGTTAAAAAAAAGAAGGACAGAGACGACAGAGGAGATAAAACAGATGAAATCCTTCCCTCACTCCGGAGCCCCGAGCCGCTAAGTGGGCGTGGCAGTCCCAGTGCACTAGCGGCATCATCGGTTCCCCTCTTTTGGATGTCTTTCTCTCCCATATCCTCTTTGTAATGTCCTCCCAGCTGAATTTGCTTCTCAGCTTCAAAAAAAAATTCTTTGCCCTTCACATCTAATATGAGTTGTTGCGTTTCATGACGGGGCATTCTCGATTTGAGGTTTATTCTGAGTGCAGTATACAGTTGCAGTTGTGAGTCGCTCAGTGTAAGTGGATCGGGGGGGTTGCACTATGCTGTTGGATTTGTATTGATTGTTTAAAAGAAGTCACTATTGCAGAGTTTGCACAAACATTGTAGCTGGATTCTGAAACTGTAGTACATTCAACGCGTCAGTCTGTGCGAGAAATAGTAATAGCCAGGTTGAAAATGTAAAAGCAACGAGGGATTGTGGGAGTCGAAAAGATATTTGACTGTATCATTCAGAGGTGATTGAATTTCATGAGAAGCACTTTGTTTAAATAGCCTGAAATGACCTTGGTTAACTTATAATACATCTATGTACAGATCTGGTCTTTGAAATATTTAACCTCGATATGTGTTACTGATATTTCTTTTCTGAACAAACTAATCAGTAAACATGAAAGTAGCAATTAGGCTAAAATATGTCTGCATAATTATGAAACAAATGAGTTTATATGTCAGATAAATATGTTTTAATGATTTTTACAAAAGTGAACAGTTCATTTGTGAACTTTAATATCACTTAGCATATATGTGTCCGTGCTACTCAATATTGGTATGGATAAATACTGGTTACGTTATTGTCTTCAAAAAATCTTCCATCCTTTGGCTGCTGTTCCCCCTTCCAGTCTGACTTTAGGGAAAAATCTAAACATATATTATTGTTTTGGGTTTTTTTTGTGTATTTTTTATTTAATTTTTTTTTGTCAAGTTATCATTTGCCAATTTAATTATTTATTTACTTATTTATTTATTTATTTATTTATTTATTTATTTTAATTTGTTTATTTATTCACTTATTTATCTATCTGTCAATTTATTTATTTACTTATTTATTTTTTATGTATTTATTTATTTATTTATTTATTTATTTATTTATTTATTTATTTATTAAGAACTAAATAAAAAGCTGAAACTATTCACATTCAATCCATCAAAATTCATCCTTTGAACATGCCTGCCATTGTTAACATGTGTCCTCGTCGCTCACCTTGTCTGCTCTGTAAAAAAAAACAAAAAAAACATTCAAGGTTGTCTCCAGGTCTAGTGGTTCTTTTACTTGTGATGGTTTAATTTTTATTCCGTCAAATTATTTCAAACTGAATTCAAAAACATTACATCATGTAAAGTGTTAAGAGGGTCAGGAGAAGATTGATGTTGCTTCACTACATTTGACAAACAATCCACTTAAATGCCTCAGATGTTGGAATTTTCACCCGCCCTTGGCAACTGATTGTAAATTTTGACTCCCGATGGCTAGTTTGTCCTCTCTATCAGTGTCTTTGTCAGATCACATCCATCACTCGTGGGTTTCAATCAAAGCTTGCTTACATTATCCTGGTAAAGATATGTGCTGTTTTGAGCAAAGCAATTTACTAGTTATAAAGTTGGGCCCGGTTAAATCTGCTGCCCTATCTTCTTTCTAATTTAAAGTGTTGCTGAGTCACTCTATTTTCAATTACCGTTACCAAAACTCTTTCAGGTCTAAAGCCAATTTTGAGTCAATTCTGTTAAGACAGGGGTGGGAAGCCATTTTCGGCTCGAGATCTTCTAAAATAACCACTTAAATAAGGGCATATTAAAAATAAAATATACAAATCCACAATACAATATGTGATGTACTGGTAAAGGAATATTTCATTCTGTTGAATTTGATGTAATTACTTGACAGTGATGGGTTATAAACATTATATCACCACAAGTTCTGAGTAATATAAGGCTTATGAAACACGCCAGTGATATTCATGGATCATACAGTCCCAAAATAAATATTGCACTGTCCTATCTGCGCATCTATTAACATCATGTTAGTCATTTGTTGACGGACCATGATAACGCTCAGGGGAACGGCTTAACAAACTCTCAATCAGCTTTCTGTTGTTTACAAGTTAAGACTAACAACAACAAAGAAGGCTACAGAAGGACAAACGGAGTAAATCGGTAAGATTATAACATGCTCTTGACCTGCCTCCTCCATACTGTGCCCGGCTGTACTGAAGGAAAAAAAAGGATGTTAAAGAGCAAATGCTGCTTATATTGTGAAGGTATCTTGTTGTAAAACATTTACAAGAAGATACAAAAGTTTGCATGTTCATTTACAGCGTGTTTACAGCTATGTTTCATTTATTTACAATATTGTCACTGGGTTAGGATAAGGGATATAGGCTTAATCCACAAATAAACATCAATGTTATTACCATACCATACTTGTTTAGCTAACATGACATCTTAGCATGCTTTTTTATAATGCTGTAAAGCAAAGTGCTACTCCAAAGAATAATGACATATTACAGCATTGTAGTATGGCACTTTGTGTGTCATAATCCTGAGAAGAAGAAAAATTACAAAGATGTTCCATTTGAGCAGCCATATTCAAATGTGCTGTTACAATCATAACTCTGCATTACTTCTTTGGTACATCACAAAAAGCAACATTAAGTGTCAAAAGAAAATATTATCTGAATAACTTTAATTCCATTCCCCAAACACAGGTTTTTCACAACAGAAGCTTTGGAAGAGCTTTAGCAAATGAATACTGTTGCCTCCCAGCAGTGAATCAGCCATATGGTAAAACAGTCTCCCCGAGGGCCCCCATCGTACCTCTCATCTCCACAACACTAGACACACACTTGTGCATAAAAAACTCTACATAAAGTACAGGGGGAGTACAGACCAAATAGCAGGGTGCGTTGCAGAGTGGGTGACTGGGAACAGATGTCTACTTTTTTTTTTTTTTTTTACCCTTTTGTTTCACCCCATTCCAGGTGCTATCCAAAGTCAACCCAAGTCGGGGCACTAGTCTGGGCTCCACGTCAAACTGCATAGACGTATAATGTATTCATACAGAAGTTGTCCATAGAGATTAAACCTCTCAGTAGTGTGGGCAGGGATAGGGTCAGAGTTGACTGGTAACGAGAAGTGGCAGGACAAGCACAGGGCCCACAATGGATCTCTCCTGTGTGCCATGCAGACCTCTGAACCTCCAGCTCACTCACTGTTTTGTTTTCAAATGAGCCAAGTTGACCTTAGCGGTGCATTAATACATTTCAGATGCAAAAACATCCTTGCCCAACAGCAAATAAAGGAAAGAAAACATGCGGCTTGTGGCTATATAAAAAGATGGCAGCTTGGAGGAGAGTTTATTGTTATGGCTGTTCACCTTTATACCCTGGCTGCAGAATTAATTTGAGCATTTGAATATAACTTTCATGTTTGGCTCAGATACAGTGTGTGCAATGATCCTCTATAAAGAGTTATGGGTTCTACATGGGAAAGGCATTTAATATTTGCAGGAGGGCCATGAAATCACTCACTACAAGGCTTAGAGGAAATATCGTGTCGTTCATTGAAAGCTGATAGAAAAGTGCGGTACAGGCTGGGTCAGACTAGAGTGCAGGAAATTCAGGCAGACTATGCATTCTTTAAAATTGTGTTGACATTTTTCTAAATTTACTATTGATCCAAACAGCTGCTGGAAGAGTTGACATACAGGCAGTGGAATTATAACGCTGAAGAGGTCACTAAGCTGCAATTGGGCTTGTCACGATAAATACTTTATCGACTTATCGTTCAATGCAGATGGAACAATCATTTTTGGGGGTCAATATTTATCGTGGGGACTTTTTCTTTGTGCTTGTGGGAAATATTTGGTTAGTTTTCTGTGCCACGGTGAGATTTGAGCTATAAACGGTCAAATTATGAACTTCTAAGGCTCATTATAGACACAAACTAACTATTCAAGTGTTGCATTTTGTTATCTATTCATTGCAGTGCATATTTTTAACAATATTGCACATTTATAACAGTTTTTTTGGGAATAATTCTGCATTTGTTTTCAATATTACCGTTTATCGTCTATGTTTACTTCAGCAACATATCGCACATTGGCTGTTTCTGTCTTGCAAACCTCCATAACACAGGGCCAAGGTCAGCCAAGCAGCCCACAACCAGAAGACTGGAACATCCCAGTGGCAAATGGCCAGTCTTTGATCAGCCGTGTCATTTCTATCATGAAGGTGACCCACAAGATAAGCCCGTGTCAACTTGCCAGTGCCCCAGTGCTTGGCGTAATGGCAAATATTCATTCCCTATTCTCTCATGGAAAGCGAAAAGTTGTTTTTGGTCCTGTTTGACTCAACAAAAGGTCAGCGGCTGAAAAAAGGAGGCGTTTTTTCCCCTTCCTTTCTTCTTTCTGAAGGCTTATCTTTGAGACAGACGGAGGCCAAGCACAGTGAGCTGAAAGGCCTGGAACACACTGAGCAGACAAGAATAATGGCATCAGTGTCCCTGCCCGACCGGCGATCATCCTGTGATCCCATGTAACACAGTATCCGCTTTGCACACGCTCCTTCTGCGGGCTCCACTGCACCAAGGCAGACTGACACTCAAGTTAATTAAGATTTTAATCCAGGGTGAGAGTGTCAGTGGAATAGTGCACAACAAAAGCTGACTAAAGCCTATCAAGACCAGGCTAAAAAGGAGATTTAGATGTACACTACATGATGCAACAATAGTCATCCCACCACTGAGGTCAGGCACAGGCGGATCATATGCCAGACCATTTCGGTGCAGTGCAAGTTCAAATTCATCTTCAACAACTGGGTGTGCTGAGTTCATTTGCAATCACAAAATGCATAATCAAAAGCCATGTCTGATGTTGTAAACATGGGGAAACAAATTACCCACGATGGTAGGGGAGCGACAATCCATGACTGACTAGATCAAAAGAGGGATGAAATTGACTTGGAAACGTTTGAATGCCCCTACTTCTTAAAAATTCTCTCGCAACTTCCAAATAGGACAGCTTGCTTACACTTGAAATGTTTGGTGATGAAATATGAGCTTGCACAAAGGCCGCTTCAGTTCTCCTGTTTTTTTCACTCAGGAGCAGAATCACATTCAAGGACCTTTCTTTATCAGCTTGCCCCTGGGTTCAGCACAGCCTAGACTTCGACCTCCGGGGAAATGTGTGGTTGGAGTGAAAATGCGAACAAACCTTCCCAAAGGCCTGATAGCAGATCAGTGGGCTGCAGGAGAGGCAGGGGCCTATCCCATATTAGGAGGGTTCAACCACGTGGCACGGTTTGTATGGAGGAATAAGTGGGACAACTCCCAGCAGGACACACCAGCACCGCCCAATAAATGATAAAAGAGCAGGACCGGTCCCCACGTTACCTTATTGAAGTTTACCTTTGTACCTTTCCTCAGAATCCCAATTTGCCCCTCCCGCAATTTTACCGGCACATCTCATCTCCCCCCACTGGAGCCAGGCGCACGCAGCCCAGTTCTACCTGACTGCTGTTTGTCACCAAGAAGATAAAGGATCAAAGTGTGCGCGAAGGATTAGCGTGGATACAGGAACTGTTGCTGAGAAAATAATAAAAAAGCCTCTACCGTGGACTTGATTTCCCTAAAGAGATAGAGAAGTTGTTTTTACTCTTTAAGTTGGTTTGAACCATGTTTGTAAGACGTAGTAAGTGTAGAGGGTCATTCCGTAGGCCAATATGGTGGAGTCTAAATAAATACTAATAACCCAGGTATGCAAATGACTTTCTCTTACTGTGGTCTCATTTGCAGTTTCACAATAAATATCCTCTTTGACACAATCCATTTACACAGGTGTGGGGCTGGCCACATGTAATACTCATTTGTGACCTCATTTTGCTCAGTCTTTCATAGAGTAGACATATGAACACGCTTATGGAAATGATAGATGACAAGACAGCATATCCAGCGCACCACTGCCTCTTCTTCATTATGCAAACAGATATGAGATGGGTAATAATTTGACCCTCCTGGCGACCTTAAACCCTCTCATCATTTACACTGATCCTCATCCATAACCATACTTGACTCTGAAAACAGAACTTCATCCCAGTGACGACACGATAAACTCTCTGTAATCTGTTTTTGCTGTTCCATCCAGCTCAATACCTTTGCACTTAATATGCTGCCAAGTTAATCAGCGTTGGTTGAATTCTGAGAGATCACAGGCACTTTAGCTGCTGACGCGCCAGGCGTTCCTCAAAGGCAATGGCTGATGGATCTCCTGTGTTCATTATGGAGAGAAAGGGTTCTCTTTAATCAGCCTGGGACTCACTTATCATAAGGATGACTTGCCACACGCACATGCACAAGCCAGACACTTAGTCCTGCACAAGTGTGCAATTCATGACAATGACACTCATGTGCTGAGAGCGGATGGTATAAAGACAATATACATAAAGTCTATGTGTGCTGTATTTTTTTTCTCCTATAGAAATGGAAGAAGATAACCATTAAAAGCCACATCCAAATGAAACTCTTTATAAAATAATATTCCTTGGAAGTAGAAGGAATAAAAGGTGTTCTCCATTCCACCTACTTCTACTAGTGGTAATTCCACTATGGCTACTACACTCATAATACTACTGCAATCATTACTGTTCCCAGGCCGGTCTGCACCCACTCACTCACCAAATACAATAGAAACAGTGACAAAATAACTCTAGTGTTTTTAAATATATATATTTATAGTCAAATCAAAGTATCCAGCCTTTACTTTGTTGAACATTTTCAGAGCTATTTATCTTTTTTGCTTTGCTAGCAAAAAGTAGTAAAAATACAAAAACATAAAATAAAAACACTGAATGAGAAGGTGTGTCCAAACTTTTGACTGGTAGTGTACATATATATACATATTTCTATATATTGTTTCGCCTCTTCCATCCTGTGTGTGTGAGAGAGAGAGAGAGAGTGTGAGTGTGTGTGCCAGTCTCTTTGGCTTGTGGACAGGCATACACTGATTTAATCACTCCCCAGGCTCAGTGAGGGGGAGGCAGAGGAGGCTGTGAGGCAGATAGGAACAGACACATGCGACAAGGCGGAAGAAGGAACGAAAACCGCTCAAGAAGAAATAAATAATGTAGTATTTATAAGCTGTCTACACCGTGGGTCAAGTTAATAGGTAAATACACCTTTAGATTAACCCTTACAGTCTCAGAAAACAATAATAATATGCTGTTTTGGACTTGTAACCTTGCATGTGTTTGTCTGTGCCGAACACATGCACAAAGAGTATAGCAGCGGTCAGTGATGGACAACAGGGTGGTAATGGGCCTGGCAGTACAGGTTGTTCTGTAATCTCATCACACTTAACTCAATAAGGTAAAGGTCAGGCTGTCCCCCAGTTACAGGCTCTGTCCCGGCTCTGGCCCACGGCGAGACAGAAGGCACACCTCCACTACCTGAGGCTCGATGAACAAGAACTGCTCATTCTTGTCCGATCAATGGTACTTATACATGCTCTGCTGTCAGCCACAACTCCACAAAAGTCAGGGCACATCATAAAAATATAATCTGACTGTTCTTGGTTGCGATACATATAATAGACAATACTTGAGATGGAAAGAATAAAACAGTTTGCCTAGGATCCAGAATACGCACTTCGTCAATACTTTATGAAGATGTGAGTCTGGTCACGGTGAATGTCCCCATTTTCAATTGGGCGTGATTGACAGGTGGATTAGCCAATCGGGGACACGCATGGTCTGTCCGTATCAGAAAAAATAAAGGAAAAACATATCACAGGGGGATGAAAAACATTGCAGATCAGTAGGCAAAGCATTGAACTCTGTTAATCTGAGATGAGATAACTTGGATTTTATTTGTAAGTCATAGATGATCAACAAGCTCCTTCATTTCATATGTGTCTCTGCAAAAAAACAATTGATGATTGCACGACCGCGCTTGGCCGGGCTTGAGACGCAACAGAGGAACAAACTGATATCAATCGGCAGAAAAAATAAAGAGAGATATCATTCTGAATTTGCCAGGCAACCAAAATGTAGTAACAAATAAGTATATTTGTGAAAAATGTCAAATCATGTGTAATTTGAAGTATTTTCAAACAACACATTAAAAAGTAAGGCGCAAAGATATTCTACTTTTTGCTCAAACTTCTTTCAACATGACTTTGGTATATGAAGCTATATAGAAAGGTAAAGCCACATTTTATGTTTTAATGAAAGCTACTATGTATAATGAGCTTTTTTATCATAAAAATGCTAAATATCTCAGGATCAACATGTATTTTGTTATTTGATTGAATACAACAGAGATGAAAACTGACAGAACAGCAAAACAGAATATGTACATTTTTTTTGTGATAAATTGAGATTACAAGACATGCGTGCTTGTTTGAAGTTGATCTGATACAATTTCAACTCCATAAATCCAACAGAGCCAGTTTACTTGATTCTTTGTTAAAAGGATAAAAGAATCCATGGGACATTTCCTTTTTTTTTGCTATAAATTAACTTCCCCGCTCTCTCCCCAAACTCCCCTAAAACAGCATATCTTCTCTCTGTGCTCAGTGTGTGCCTTACTCTGTCATCCCAGCGAGTTGGATGGAACTCCCTTTTGACAGAATCAGACCATGTGATCAATCAAACAGCACTGACAATGAGAAGCAGCCCGTAGAAACATTTCATATACTACACCCAAAATGGAAAAGTGCGAGCTTTAGACTGACAGACAGGAACTGGGTCTGTATTTGAAAGCACATCAGCAGGAGTAAGAGCGCAGGAATATTTCATTTTAATCAGTAGTCATCTTTTGCCGTGCGCGAGTGCGACATGGCAGGCGTACAGAGGTGAGAGGGATCTTTAAAAGTGACCCAGGAGTCTCCCAGTGAAATGCCTCTAATCAGCCCCAGGGGAGAACAACCTTGCTGGGCTACGGCTGAGAGAGGAGCCAGGGGCAAGAGCACACAGCCAGCTCTGACAGACTTTCTTCCCCGAGATCAATAAGCAGGTTCCCTTTTTAAAGTGTGACATGTTTAGAAGAAATTTTACTTCTGAAATCCCACAGAGAGGATTTTTTTTTTTAGATTTTCTGTTGAAATTTCCTGACATATCGTAGGTGTGTGAACATCTGTTCCGCAGTTATGAGTTGCCTTGGATTACATCAGCCCGCTCTTCATTAGGGAGTGTGGCAGGATTGACCTACGCGTATTCAATATGTGTACAAATAATGGGGTGTTGCAAATGATCAAGTGATAATCAAATATGTGAGAAATTCGTGGAAATGTCTTTGTTTTCAGTAACGACTCATCATAAAATAATCCTTCTTCAGGTTTTGCCTTCTCCTTTCTAGTGCAATCAACTCCCCGCTGAGCATATTAATTAAAAATATTAATTTCATCACTCCCACTACTCTAATTATTCTACTTCAGTTATGCTGTTACTACTACTAACACTACTATTAAAACTCCTACCATCATATTTTCACCTCAACTCCTGAAAAAACCTAAAACATCTCGAGTATGAGCTTTGTTTTAGGAAAAAATAAACAAAAGAAAATGCACTAAAAGCCTATATTACTTTAACTGCAAGCTATACTTTCTTATTTATTGATTACTAATAAACACAACACTAAGAGACTAGAAAACCAGGAAAAGAACGCTTAGAATCTTTATTGTTACAAATTGTGATATGCCTAGTAACTGTTTATCTGCAGCATCCACATTGCTATAGTCAAAACTTTTTGACGTGCCTTTAATTAAACACGTAAAAAGACCTATTAAGTCCAATATTTGCTTTCGCTTTAGCTGCCATTGTTTAATTCTTGGTAAGGCATCAGGAGAATTAGCCATCTGTGAAAATACAAACAAACCGACGTTTTTTTTTTCTCCCTTTTTTCAGATATTGTCCTGAGCGTTGTAACATTTTCACACTCATATTTGTTGTCTTACATGGCAAACAAACAATTCCCATCTGGCTCCCCGGTAGGCAAACTGCATCTGCGTCTCTGCCAGCCCAGCCAGGCCGGCCCCGCTGCACTATACCTGAATGAGGCCGGCCCGACGTGTTTCGGTGCATAACTATCTCTGCCATCCACGGCGGCTGACATCTGGCAGCGGCTGACTGGGCACGGATCAGCGGCGTAGCTTTAGGGGAGGTCAGCGGCTGGGGAGGGGGCGGCGGTGGGGCGGGGAGAGGGGTTTGGGGTTTGCGGTGCATATTGAGTAGTCTGATTAAGCGGAGGAGCGCAGAGGGGCTGGAGCACGGGAGACTGAAAGAGAGAGAGAGAGAGAGAGAGAGAGAGAGAGAGAGAGAGAGAGTGTGTGTGGAAGAGAGAAAACAGGGGAAGGAAGAAAGAGCGTGATAGAGTGAAAGGTGTGGAGAAAGAGAGAGACTGAGGGACAGAGAGGAAAGGGGGAAGAGAGAAAGAGGTAGAGTGAAAGGTGTGGGAGAAAAAGAGAGTGAGGGGGAGAGACAGAGAGAGAGATAGCGTGAGAGTGCTGGAGAGATAGAAAGACAAAGAGAGTGAAAGTGTGTGTGCGTGTGTGAGAGAAGAGGGGAGGAAGAGAGAGAGAGGCCCGCCAGGGAGACAGGCATGACGGCACACACACAGACCTACAGCTACGCGACCGTCACTGTCCAGGTAACCAATGACAACGATGAGCTCCTATTTTTCACACTAGATGAATCAGCTCACCGCCAAATGTCACAAACACCAGATTGAGGCTTTCCAGTCTCCAAACTTTCCATGTTCTACTTTCCAGGGTCACCAGCAAATGCCTCGTGCCACTTATCATGCAGAAATTTGCATATTAACTTGGCAGAGACTGAACACTAGCTGCCCTTCATAAGACATTTAAAACTACACATTAATAGGTTATGCTCACGTGCATCAAGTAACAGTATAAATTAGATATTTATATGAGCTATTGGATGCATATTTATGGCCCCCACTTCATAACCGTCCTGTTCAACATAAGAAGGGTGAGCTTACCTACACAGTAATGAGAGGGAATATTCGTACACGCTGTGGATAGATGGTGTAAAATGTAACATTTGTAGTAGAAAATATAAAAACATGCTTATTCCTTTCCACACCTTTGGTACCAAAAGACAAATATCAAATACTGTTGCATAGATAAAACAGTAGACTTATTGTCAACTGAGTATCAAATTATAAGGAAAATCTAAAACTAAAACGGGAAACATTTTATTGAGCGATCAATATCTGTACTTGACCCATGACTAGGGCTGGGGGATATGATTTTTGTTTTTTTCCTAAAGTTAGAATTCTTCCTCAAAACTCTGAACTCTAAACTACATGCTTTTACTCACAAAAGGATTGACTATAGACCTCTCCGTTACAAAGACCCAAGCTGATTATTGACGATTAAAATGGACTGGACATTTGACCTATGCATTTCTCACACACTGTCTACTCACCAGTGTCCATAACAGATGCAGAATAATAACAATAATGAGCCAGTGTCAAAACAGGCTACTCCAGCTGCCCCGCACAGCCCTGCTCGGCTATCGGCAACACAGCGCTCCTCTGATAGATCATTTGTGCAATACTCTCTTTCACCTCCACCAGCCACTCCATCTCGCACCAGCGGCACACCTTGCATGAAAAAACCATCAGCATCTCCACGGAACATGCCCAGGTGCATTATGGTAACTGATGAGTGTTATCACGGAAAAAAATAAAAGCAGAGGCGCGTAAATCAAGCCGTGATTGGGCGAATCATTGCTGCAACACGGGCCGCAGGTTTATGGAGCATCCCTGACGTACGCTGATTGCTTTTGATTCTCTCCGCTGTGTCTGCTTTCCCAATGAGGTGCAGCCAGCATGGGTGTCAGCACTGGCCACCTGTATATAATGGTTAATATGAAAAATAGATGTGTAACATGCAGCTTATGCATGGTCTCTCCGTACAGCGTTCTCCAGGATTGTCACCTGTGTGGGGTTTAGAACGCTGTGTCGTAGAATATTATGGGCCAAAGGAAATGTCACGATGATTTACAGGTTGTAATGGACCTGATGATGCGTTGCTTGTGGTCCATTTTGTATTCATGCATTCTGAAAAAAGTCTTAATCTGTTCTGAGCAGTGGAATAGCGCAATGCAAATAAATAAATGAATACATATATATTTCATAGATGTTAAATGAACATAATTTAGCATTATTTAATATGGTTGACAACTTGAAGTAATTGTTTTTGAAGGACTAAACTACAACATTCTCTACATTGTCTATGGAGATAAGTTTAGGAACAACATTTCCATGCAAAGAAGCAGGAGGAAGCCCTCCCCCAGGTTTGTGGATGCATGTTTTTCAGTGCAATAAAAACTTCCAAAATAAAAACTTTTTTATTACTTTTACTATTGTTTGCTAAAAAAGTAGCACAGGGCTTTAAATTAGCTACTTAGTAACCCGTAACATCTGAAATGAGATGGAGTTTTGAGAAGGCTGGCTGTTTTAAATTCAGTAGTTACATGGTTTGGCCTCTCCGTGGGAAAAGATTAAAATAAAGTTATATTTTATGCTTCAAGGAATCATAAGAATACAACAATAATGTTAAAAAAATGTAGGCGATGTCATATTTTTACTTGTATAACTTCGAGTCAGGCATCTGCATTAGCAACTGATGTCATGGTTACTATCTGCCCATAATGAGGCTCACACAAAGCGCAGGATGCATGTCAAAAAGATGATGCCCAGAGAATAATAGATTGAGGGGTCATTTGCAAAGATGATAATGAAATAATAATAATAGCACACAGTGGAATTACTGAGCTTTACCCACAATATTGTGTGTCATTAGTGCCGCCACTAATGTTGCCGTTTATGCTTGTGTTCTACACCAGCTCCCTCTAATTAGGCGTGGGCTTCTAAAAATAAACAGCAAACTAAATAGTGGGTGAAAACACATGCAAATCTGCTGTTGACGTACAGAAATAATGGTGGCGGGGTAGAGGCGCACCGTGCTGGGGATTAGCGCCGTGCTGCAGACTAAAGTAATTGAGTTGAGTGGTGTTGACACCCAGGCGCAGTCAGAGTGCCCATGTTGTGGAACGTGCAGCAAACGTGCACACTATGGGACTCAGTGGATTTGTGTTTTGTGCACAGCCTGTGAAACTAAAGGTGTTAGCGATTGATAAAAAGCTGGAGAGGATGCATAGATGCTAATCCTGGTATAGCATGAAAGAGATGAGTGGGGTGCACTTTTTTTTCTCCTCCTGTGAAACAGTGCAGACAATATGGTGCAACATCTGACGAGGTGAAGGGAACAGAGCTACAGGGCAAAGGGCTCAGTGGAGAGACTGAAGGCGGCTAAAGGAATACTCACATCGAAAACTGGGAGATGTTTAAAACAGTGGATGAGTAGATTTTGCAGTATTTTTTATCTACTATGTTTTTTTGGAAAAGGATCCGGCTGGTCTGTGTCATATTTCAATTATTTGTTGTTCCTTATATAAAAAAACTGTAATATACTTGGACAAAAACCAACATCGCATTGCATGATTAGCTAAACTGTTCCAGGAATGCTAGCAACAAAAAAGAATTTAGATCAATAATAGTTTGAACTATGCTTCAAGGCTTTAACGTCACCATACACCCACATTCCAACTTCACTGTGGTCTGTCCCTCTGCTAACCATGTGTTTGGCCTGTAGGAAACTGCAGCTCCCTGAAGTGGCCATACAAAAATGATGAGTGCTACACAGAAAGCACTTCACCTTTTCACTATAGAGGAGAGACTCTGGCTGCCCTTGCAATTCTGCGGGGCCGAATTTACCATTACAAAGACTTTGAACTCTTACAGAACATTCAAATCCAGTGTCTCTCAAACAGAATCCAATATAAATGAAAATGGGGTGTAATGTTGACAGTTTTATGATATGTGGGAGATAAGCTGGAATATACAGTGGCTTAGAGCAATTTATACTGCAAAGAGCCTGTTAAAGCACGCAGGGGCACAGAGGGCCACGCTCATCTTGATAATTCCTTTCTTAGCCTTGTCACTGCGGCTTTACAACTTGAAGGAATTCCTTGCTCCCGTGACATTGAGTTTTTCCTTCCTTGGTATTTTTATATGTTTGCAGCAACACTTTAATGGGTTTTTGACACACACAGCCTGCTTTTGCATTAATCTAGAACAGCCAATGCCTTTATTGTAGGGGAGTTGTTACTAATAGAAAAGTTGAAGAAAAGAAAAATAAATAACATATGGTTGGGTTTTGTGCCTCAATAAAAAATACTTCTGAAATGTCTCTTTCTGTTTACACTGTGAACAGCTTCAACCTTGATGATAAGCATATTAATTAAAGGTGTACTACGTAACTGTTTAGTTGGAAAGTCCGTCACCAGCTTGTGTCTATGGCTGGAATGCTTCACAGTATGGCATTTAAGTTATCTACTGTGTCATTACTCAATCATAAGTGTTTTATTGCTCAAAATTCCACCTCTCCACAGATCTGAACTGGTTTTGTGGCGCTTAATACATTTAATGCTATTCTGTGGAATATTCCAGGCAAAGCTTTTCCGTGTTAATGAAGAAAAATAGATGACAGACCCTCCACCACACAAATGGTGAAATTCGTGTCAGTTTGAATCTGTGTTTTAACATTTGTTTCCCAAATGTGCTATTGATATGTGGTACAATTCTAAAATGTTCTTGTCACTTGTGATTTGGCAGTGATGTGATAATGATAGACTAACAAGCCACTTTGGATGACATGAGATGTAAGCTAATGACACACACAAGCTCAGGCCTGACAAAGTTGTGACACTTGTATAATGTGAGTAAAATACAATGTAATGATTAGCAAATCCAACACAGTATTCTTAAAACCAAGAAAACACAGCCTGTTTTACACCTAAGTTCTGGATTCTGTACATTTACATGGTGCCTAAACAATTTTGAAACTGACAAAAACTCTAATTTGGTGTATTTAATTTTCCTGCATGATAAGACTATCATATTTGTATTAAACGTTATTTGAGAGCTTTTCAGTTTGAATTTATGATATGAGCCGTGTCACCCGAGGACACCAAATTGTCGTTGTGGTAATTACCGTACAGTGAAATTATGCAGATAAAGCAAATGAATGGGCAAAAGTTGCAGTAAACAAGACACAGGGGAAATTTGGGGCTACTGATGTGAAAAACAGTATCCGTGATGAGCGATGGCACACTACACGGCTTAGAAAGTTTTTCAGCTATGAATAGATAGTTACCTCTTTGTCTAAACATTCCTGAAGGTCAGAAAGTATCCAAAAAACTCAAACAGATAAAGCCCTCATAGTATCTTGTCTGTATTAGTCATTTGTGTGTAGCTGTGGTAGTAGTGTTATAATAGGGAAAAGTGTGGTGACTAATTTCTGCCTTGAATGCAGTCCATTTGGCATTGCCTTAAGCGCCGCTCTGTCCATTACCGCGGCTCTGACTCACAATCTCTCTAGACCTGGGGCTGTCAGCAAGAGTCACCCTGGTGGGGGCGTTCAGACACACAGACACGCTGGCATACACGCGCTAACAAACATTTTCACCAGCTAACACGCCACATATACAGCCTCGCCCTTCGTTCTTCCTGTCACTCTTTCTGACATGCACACATAGTTTTTTTTTCACTGTAGGAATTGGGTCTTTTTATAGAGCGGTGGTTGTGTGGGTGGCAGTATGGCCGTGCTGTTTTTTGCCCAGCTCAAACTGGATCTCAGATCAATATCCTGTCCCCCGCTGACCAGCTAGCTCAGGCCGGACAGACTGCGAGTGAAAACCTGTCCTTTTAGTGCTCCAGGCTTTTACGAGAAAAGAGTATATTTTCAGTAATACCATCGTCACTGTTTTTGCATTGCAGATACTGAGTAATAATTTGTCTTATGCTCATTCAACATAATCTGGTTTATGTTAATTAGAAATACAGCTTCGTCGCTTGGCCTTGTCTTGCAATGGAAAACTGACCAGGTTTGGATCAGAGTTTAAATTAATCTTAAATTAAGCAACAACACAATTATGAGACACTGATTAGAATAAATATATTAAAAATTATTTATTTCTATCTCTTATTCCAGTGTTTTCAATCAGCATTGAAAATTGTGGATTTAATAATACTATAAGTAACATTTCTGCCAATTGCAACAAACAGTATTTGATTTGTTCAACTTATCCAACTCCATTTTCCTGTTAAGTTAATTTGCCCTTCTGTATGTTATGTTTGTACGGACAGAAACACTGAAATATTAACAGCACCTATATCCTGGACACCGCAGGCTCCGCAGACAGCATCACCACTCCAACAAATTGCTACCAATGTTTATATGTCCATTTAAGGCTTTTCATAACTTTGTTGAGTCTGGACTCTCCTTCATGATCAAGGTGACTTATGGAGCGTCTGGTGACACGCCACAGCATTCGGGATCCTATGCTCTGACAGATTACGGTGTTGGACAAGCTGCCACTTGGAGCAGTATGGCTGTGATGGCTCTGATAATTGAAGTGCTGGAAGGTGGATGGCTTGGACAGATGAAGCAAGTCCAGTCAATGAATCAATAGTGTAATTGTGAGCTGCAGGTTCTGACGGCCATTTTAACAGCGCCACAGCTTGAACAAAGTTTTTTTTTTTTTTTTTTTGTCATATTTCATTTGTTTTTCTGTTGTTTTTTTGTTTTGTTTTTCTTTCTTTTTTTCAAGTACCGTCTAAAACTGCTCTCAGGTAAACAGAGCTGCGTTATGAATCAAATAATACCATATGCGCCGCAGGCAACAGGCATCATATCCAATACAAGAAGTGACAGCAAAAGGGGAAAAAAACACCATTACAAAAAATGACAGCCAATATCTTTCTTATTGGCATTAACAGCCACACTGATGGAGGTGTATGCTTCCAGATTCTGTTTATTATTGTTTTATTTCACAGATATAACCAATCTATTTGCCTATCTCCTTCTTGGCAAACAGAAAGGCTGATCGACATTCATAACATGACAGCAAACAGCTTGCATAATTGTTGGCCGTGCTCCTCAAGTCAATAGCTATGACTTTATCAGCTGGAAAACACACAGAAGGTTTGTTCATGGACTTAATTGAACAGGAGTATGTGGGTCCCGGCGCTTTGCACACAAAGTCATACTCCATTCACATGTCACACGGCAACCAGCAATGCACTGGCCTGGTGTGTCAAACTAATGTTTGACAAGGGGAAAAATGAAAATGAAAAAGACAAAGCACACACGGGCTAAAGGTGCATTCATATTTGCATATTTACCATATCAAAACTGTGGCTAACCTGAACCTAAACCTGGAACTAAACCTGGAACTGGACCAAACTATTTCTACACCTCGACAAAACTGAAGAGGTGTAAAAAAATAAAATAAATAAATAAATAATACTTTAATTTTTTAAATTGAAACTGAGCTCACATGGTAGACAAAGCGTCTACTATATCTGGCCAACATCTTGTAAAAGATGACGTTACTATTTACTTTTTTTCTGTTCATCACTTCTGTGGTATCCAAGTCACTATAGCTTTATAGCTTTGGTTGTTTAAAGATCAAGAACATCTTTGTACAAACTAGCAATAAAGTATTAAAAGGTCACTCTTTTGGCTGATATTGTGCCATTATTAAGTAAACATGCTTTTGTCAGCTCTCTGCTTGAGGACTTCTAAGGAAGAAATAAATAATGGGATAATCTCAGGCATTGTGTATAGAGGCACATACTTTGAAGGAGTTCAATTCTAACTAGAGAGCCGTCTTGTCACTTCTGGACACACTTTAGAGCAATACAAAAAGTAGTGAAAAGTAAAACGTGCAGTGACTGAGAGCAGTATATTCAACCAGCACACAATAGTCACAGTGTCTGTGGAGAGATAGCCCAGAGAAACAACACATTGATTGCACACTAAATATCATTTTACAAACATGTCATCCAATCAGTGGGTGCATTCAGCGGGCTCACAATACAGTCCAAGATGTGAAATCTCAGACCTGCGGTTTGGCTTGTGGACAGCAGCAAAGGACATTGAAAAGTGTGTGAAAGACCATTGTGATGATTTCTAATCTACTGTGGTCTCGGGAGAATGAAAGGATTTGTCACCAGCGGGAGGCGGACCTGGCTGGCTAACCGTGGCCCCAACACACACAGGCCTGCAGCCCCATTGCAATTTACACTCCACAGAGAGCACTGAGCCTGAATCAAGGTAAAAGTCACATAGTGCTGATGAGAAGATTTATCTCCATTTTTAGATGTTAAGAGGATATTTAGAAGAAGGACAAAGCTTAACCTTTTACATTTCCCTGGTATTCTCAGACCAAATTATCTTCAAAATATTGTGTCGGAGTTACGGTAATAAGTGTGTAATTTGAAAGGGTCAAAGCAGCCATGGTGAGATAAAAGATTTGCACTGCCAAATGGGATGAGGCAGTCGAGGAAGGCACTAGTGACAGGTGCAGATGAAGATAAATGCCAGGAGCTGGAGGCCAAAGTTGTGTTTGGACCCAACAAGAAGAAGCCGGGTGAAGAAGCAAAAGAAAAGTCCAACAATGAGAGTAAGAGACAGTTCCAGAAGATGGGGGTGTACCATACAGAGGTAGAGAGGAGTTAGTCCAGGGAGGGGGTAAAAGTTAATGCACAAACAGGAAAGTGAGAAAGAGAAATAGCCAATTAGCAGGAAGCCAGCAGGTGTGCTTTCTCTCCCCATCGCCTCTTCCCTTACCCCCCATCCCTGCTATGGGGTGGGGGGGGGGGGACTAACGCTGTGCGGGCCTTAAAGAGCAGAGAGTTGCTATGGCAACTGCCTGGCACGCTCAGTCTCCAGGGAAACGGAAATGTCACAGCTTAAGAGGTCTCACAGAAAGCAAGTGAGGAAGAGAGAGAGATACAGGTGAGAGTGAGGAAACGCAGCCGAGGGATCGATGCATTAGTCCTTATCTCCGGAGCGAGCCTGTCACATTATCTATGGAGTTTGTGTATAATCGAATTAATCATCTGGCATCGTCCCACAGCCTTCTTGCTCACTTTGTAACTTAGTTTACCGCTCCAACAGATGACAGCAGAGACAGTGCAGGGTAATTTGTAGATGGTCCCTTTGTGAGAACCACAGCCATGTGCTGACACTTTTTAAACACTATACAGTCTATTGTCAGGCCTTCAAGAGCTAATCAACTTTCCTGTGTTTAATCAAATATTTATTCTCATAAGGAGCCATGGGGCCTGAGGGTGTGGTGGGGAAGCCAAACGTCTGCGTGAGCGCCGTGTGGCGGAGGTGTTTGCTGCAGAACTACGGGCTGACCCTCCAAATCACACATTAGCCTGGGCCGACAAGCTGAAAGCCCATTAACCTGAATGGCCGCTGATTGCTCCACTATTAACACAGCCTGACTCCTCTTCTCCAGGGCCGAACCCACTTACACAGGTGCTTCAGGACCCCTCAAGGTCTTGCTTTAATCACAGTAAACAAATGTTATTGTTTTTTTTGTAATGGTGGCACCACCTTGTTTGATGCATGCTGCACATTATAGCCACTACTTTTCAACTGAAATCTTTGTTTTCCATGTGATTCATGTAGTGAATGTGCCCATCTGGCATAATTGACCTTTGTCAGGGGCCTGTTGTGACTTAAAAAGGTTGTTGGCTTTGTGCTAGAAAGTCACAAAGAAAGAGAGGTGTGTCTGTGGCTGTGCGCTGTGAGTGAGCCGAGATGGCCAGCTAAATGGAGCATTTCTCCAGCTTGCTGCTGCATGCCTGACAGTGTGGCCTGGCCATGCCTAATTTATTTCCTCTTTTGTCGTTGTTGTCTCCATTCCTCGGTTGATTAAACCAACCTCATGCAGCTATGCTCAACAAATAGCCTAATTGAGTACGACCTTGGCAAATGATATATCAGCCCTATCCTCCAAAAACACCACCTGCACCAGACGCCCATCTCCCCATCCCATCGCTCTGCAGGCTGCCGCACCACGCACAACAAACATAAACCGGGGATTCGCCTCCTCAGCCAAAGTCATTTCTTGCACGACCTTTCCCACAAATCACTGCGATGACACAAGCCTGGATGGATCACTGGAATGGGACACATTTGTATCACTTAGACCTTTCATCAGATGCACGCAGATACTCATCTATTATTCCCCTTTCCATTTGCAACTTTCACCCCACAGCCTGCACACAGAGGGCAAAATAAGTGAACAAAACATCACTATCAAGCCCACCCCACACAGCAGCTGTATCAGGCTTAAGCAGAGCAGAATTCTCATTAAATTTCTATCTCTTGTCTGTGTTTGGATGGGAGTTGGAATGAGAGGAGCGGGGGGCTGGTAGTTTGTGTTCAAAGCGTCCCGCAGCAGAAGATCTGATGGCTCTCTCAGTGCGCTCTCTGGTGGGACCCTCACAGGATACAGATGCCTGCTCAGAGATGGCTTCATATCTAATGAGTGTGAGCTCCAGCAGGGCCGCAGTGCACAAAGCAACACTGCCCTGGATTCTGTGTTTGTTTGCCGCCACAGGCCCCGCCCTCTCCGCCTGAGCGCTCACTCAGCACTGAGACATGCGCCTGCCCACAGCCAGCCTGTGACACTGATGTGTTCCTCAGGAGAGATGTGTATCCTGCAGGTAAACACCTGGAGGCTGAGAAATCACCCTCACATTCAGACAGCAGCTCTGTGGTGTAGCCCGTCGCCGCTAACAAACTCAGCCCTGTCTCTGTCTGTCTCTACATGTCGGCCACACACTGGACTGACACACTGGACCATGAACCACTAGTGACACATGAGGAAAAATGCTTAAATCAGCTTGAATGTTTTCCTTCTTTACAACAGAAACTAACAACATCCTGGGGCAAAATAGCCTATTTTAGTTGTAAAGTCAGATGTGAAGGGGATCTAGGATTTTGTGTTTTCTTGTTGGCCACTGGAGAGTTACAGGGGCCCTATTACAGCATGCTATCTTAACTTTCTGAGCTTTCTACTGTGTCAGAACAATACCAAGAATTTGTTTTGATTCATTTATGCATGTTGGAGTAATCCCGTCTTCTCCAGTAAGGGCTGGCACTGGTTGTGTTGCTGAGCTAATAAGGTCTGGTGACCCGCTCTGACCAATGGTTGTTCGGGTTGTCATAGTAAAGTGAGCTTTTGGAACAGACCAAATAAAAAAAGTATTTTATTTTCATGTCAAGAAGGTAAGCTTATTTAGAAAAATCAATATTTACAAAAGAACATTCCTTTATTCTGCCTTCTCTTTGGCAATATTAAAATCTCACACTTGTCTGATTATTGCAGTAAAACCCAAAACAGATAAATTCTTCCAACTATCATAAAAGATAATTATAACAATAAAATAATAGAGGCACAATGAATTCTCCTATAATTTATGTGTCAAAAATAATGTATTTTTATCACATGCACATTTTCATCTGCATGTGGGACTGTAATGACCTCTACTGAAAACTTGAAGGAGAAATGTTCTATGTAAACAGAGGATTTTCTCTTTTACTTCCCTCGGAGCTACATTGCATCAGGCCTGGAGGTGGGCTAGAGATGTTCAGACAAAAATAGGTCACGCAACCCAACACACAGCCTGGGAGAACAGCGGAGGTCACTAAAGTGAGCGAAGCTAAAGCTACAAGCGGGGCATTAGCCGGACGAGAAAATGGAAGCAACAGGATAATTGTGGTGCTACGCCGCCATGACACAGAGGTCAGGCTTTGTTTCAATACTTCAATGCCAGTGATACATTCCAATGACAGCACTCACAGGCATCCACTTTTAAAGTCAAATGTATAAAAATCACACCAGGGGGTAATGCATATGGCGGCTCATTAAATTTTCACTTTAGAGTCCTTTGACAAGCTTCAGATTCCAAGACAGCGTGCTATTGAGGGTGTGTCAGAATGGTCCCTTTAGGCCACTCACATACGACAAACAGCAGGGGGTGTCTATGCTCTCTGCCATTTGGACGATTAATGCATACTGCCACAAGGGCCCTATATGCTCCACAAACCCTTGCTCCATTATAAGAAGACCGGGATGAGCCCTGATTATATAGAATCTGGACGTCCCAAGATGGAACTGGTTTAATCAAAGTTGGCCAGAACCCTGTAATCTTTGGGGATTAAAAAAGCTAAAATATAGGATGGATGATGTAGAATAAGGGTGTTCAAAAAGATTTACATTTTACAGTTATTGTCATGAAAACTTGCCATGATATTGTTTTTTACTCAGGAATGTGTTGTTTTTTTGAAAGATGGGTTTAAACCATTACTTACAGTTTTGTTTTTTTGGTGTTTTTATATGTATGCGCATTTTTACAACTTTCAAACTTTGCAAGGCAGTGTTCATGAAAATAGCAACAAACCCCAGACCATCTTACACTGTCACAATTTAACAAAAAGGCAATATTTTTTAAGGAAAAGAAATAGGCAACCAAGTTTGTAATCGATGAGAAAAATGTTTATGACAGGAGGGAAAAGCTCGGTATAAGTTTTTGGGTATTAGAGTTTTTTGTTTGTTTGTTTTAACAGTACAATGTGTAAGTGTGTACATACTGTTTATTTACTCCTCCACAGGTAATTATTTTTCTTATAACCATCATTTCATAAAGTCAAAATTTCGCACACTTCCCCCATCCTGTTTATTGATATTCCTCATACTTGTGCTCAGGGCCTGTGAGTACCTAAACCAAGCGCTCTCCCAGCATGGCCATCCTGCATTCATAATCATCAATCAGTTTGTAATGTGATCAAGCTCCCCACGTCACTGACAGTCCACACCAGGAGGCCTACACCATCTCCACACCCAAATACCGTATTCCTTTCACCACTTCTCCTCTGCAAATGTGCTCGGGGATTTATTAAACATTTCCCATGGTTAGCAATTTACATACGACCAATATCACAAGACTTCATTACGCAAATAATCTGGGATCGCATCTCTCTTCCAATGTTTGCAAATCTAATTATTGCTATATCAAATCGAATTTCACTGCTATTATTTGTATTTTTCTGGCGGTAGGATGATGTAATTGCTACGCTTTAATATTACTGTTGTTGATGAATGTGTTTGGTTTCCTCTGTGCAGAAGTAGACAGTCCAAAGGGCAGACGCGCCACACTAAAGCATGGGCCACTGCTGGGATAACAGCGTTAATGACATTATGGTGCTGCTCGAAGGTGGAGAAAGGACATTTGGCACACAAGGAAAATGTGTGGAGAGCAGCAATGTGAAAGGACCGGCTGAAGTCTGAAGACACACAAGTCTCATATGAATTGTACTGTAGTTTGCCTCAAGAAAAAAAGAAAATATGAAAAATGTCTGATTGAATAATGTTAAAATGATCTAATTTGTGTTGACAGTATGATAGACATATTCTGCAAAACATTGCCACCCCCCGTATATTGGTTCTCGTGATATTATGTGTTATAAACAACTGTATAAAATAAGATAGGGTTGACACTTCAGTCTTAGCTTTGACCAGTGCATACTGTTGTCACTACGAACACTTTCATTTCTTGAATATGGTGAGTGATTATGAGTGAGTGATGGTGGTTGGAGAAGTCAAAGATTAGAATTTGTAAAGAATTTCAGAAAATTACAAAAAAATATATATATTTATTTTTTCTTTGTTACCAATAATTTATTTGTTAATTTAGTCTAGTTCATTTAGTTCATTTAGCCTTGGCCTCAGTCTCTCTCATGCTCTTGGTCTAATCCTGGTTCTATGTGTCTCAGATAGTTCCTTAGTCACTGTGGGGGGATCATATTCACTACAGCTCAGAGCAAATATGCATGCCTGTTCTTTAAATATGGGCAGTAAAATTCAATGGGGCTTCAATTAGTTGCAGTGTATGTACTAGACAACAAAGTATGCAACAACAAAAGACCATCTCTGATGCACACCCATGGACAACTGCGAGAAGACGGAGCTATTTACAGTACAAAAAGATCTCCACATCCTGTCTTTCATGTGCATTCCTTTACATCACTATCAACATGTTTTCAAAATAAAAACAAAGAAAAAGGGAAGTTTCAGTTGGGGAAAGCAAGGATGAAACAATTCTTCACAAGTTATCCCTGGAAGGGAAAGTAGGAGTCCCGAGAGTTCCTATGTCCACTATGAATGACACTCCAGCAGCCAGGCTCTCTGGGGAGCTTATTCACAGGGTACCAGCACACACACACACACACACACACACACACACACACACACACACACACACACACAGACACACAGACACGCACAGTCAAAGAAAACCAAGCAAAAAAGAGAAAATATGCCTTGCGTTCTTTCCTTTTCATTTCTCTTATCTTTGATGCTCCACTGTACAAAACCTGGGTTCTCTCTTTGTAGCGTGTTGCAAATGAAAACATCGGAGAAGCGCTGGAAAAATTATGCACCCTAAGGTGGGAAGAGAAGGTGACTGAACAGAGGTGCTAGTGAGCTGTTTTCAAACAAACAACCAAAAAACAGAAAAGAAAAGTGGAGCATCTTGTTAATGTGCTGCCTACAGTATAACCTTGCTCTTATATACATTACCTTTTTCTTTCTCACTGCGAGTTTGCTTTCCATAAACTCCAAAAAGGACTGCATTTGTGGCAATATGTTGTTAAACCATTTGCTTTGCCTAAAATATGAGGACTGGAGCAGTTTAGCGTGTGATAGTTTTGCAGTTTGTTCAGTGTTTTGACAGAATGGTGCCTAAATCCAACAAAATCAAAGTTTGACTATTCTTTGCCAGTCTACAATCCTGCATTACTTCCCAAAGCCTTTTCCGCTAAAGTACTCAAAGTTCTCCCATGAGCTAACATGATTCACTGCTTGTTGGCACAAGTGTTGGGACTGTAGCAAGACTGTAATTATAGAGGAAAGTTTTCCTTTCAGTCTATTATGCTTGCTATGGTCTTGTAAGAATAGTTACCAATATTAATCATTGTCTGGTAAACTCCTACTGAGAAACAAGTGCATATGTCATATCACACTCCACCACAAAAAGAGAAATACTCTTTGAATCTTGGAAGTGTTTCAAATTCATCACCATACTATTGTTATTTCCAATGCAGAATATGTGCAACCAGTCCAGCCCTTTTGATATGGCTCTGTGCTGCTCTCTGGGTGTTGCAGTAAAGATCATAGAGGCTCAGTTCAGGTTCAGAAGGGTTACTCAGAAAAAGTTGCACAGTTCTCATATCTGAAATGCATACATTTGATTTCAAATAACAATAATACATGTAAACACAGTCCATTTTGCAACTGAACTGCATTTAACTGGTACTGTACATTTCTAACGGTTACATATACAATACAATTAAATAGATCAAATAAGGCCTATCTGTTTAACAAATACAAACAGCTGTGAGTATGAGGAGTCCAACATGTTTCATCTGGCAAAGAATAATATACACAATAAAAGGCAATTAGTAACAAAGAGAACCGTCATTAAATACTTTGATAAATTAGCAGAACGGCAATGAATTACAATTAACTTATTTAAATGTTGTCTGATTTTAAAAAAAGACATTAGAGGTACACAAATCAAACACAATAACTTTGATAATGCATAATGATTGAAAAATAATGCATTTCTATTAACCTGTCACATATGCTTTTTTTCTGTTGTTCTTTTTGTCTGATTACAAGGTGACATTTTATACAGCTTGCCACTATGAGTCCTTTTTTTTCCTCTTTTATTCAATATTCTGCTCTGTTTATTCATCTGAAGACCACAAATGGTTGTAACTGAGATGGGCGTTAGCCAACACAGATAGCAGCATCTAAATCAAGCAGGAGGCAGTGCATTGGCGCTGGGGGTCGATAGCGTAGTCAGAACAAGCCATAACAGCATCAACATCAATTCGACAAAGCACTAAAATGGGACTGTAAGAAATCCAGACTGGGAATTAAACAGGGATGAGCCAATAGGCGTGACTGTACATGGGAATTAAGTGCACTGAAGACAAGACTGTGAGCAGGCACAAGACAACAAGGAAATGAGAAAACCAAGCAAGTATTGTCTCCCTAGTATTGTTTTAAAAATGGCAGATCTGTCAAAAGTGCTCAATGCATTTTGAAATATAATGCATTGAGCACCTTTGACAGATCAGCCAATGTT
This sequence comes from Periophthalmus magnuspinnatus, assembly GCF_009829125.3. NCBI lineage: Eukaryota > Metazoa > Chordata > Actinopteri > Gobiiformes > Gobiidae > Periophthalmus > Periophthalmus magnuspinnatus. The sequence continues at coordinate 27,905,306 of NC_047128.1, forward strand.
GAAGCTGTTTGAAGAGTTAGTTCCGTGGGTGGTTTGTCTATATACCTTCTACATTTGTTAGACTTCCACGAATTGTACCTTAAAAGTACAAATCATGTCCTTGCAATTTTCCTTATTTGGTCAAAAGTATGTTTTTTTTCTATTGTTGAGCATTGAGTATCTACTACTGCTGAATAGATCCATGAGGCTTTTAAATCCATCAAATGGTCTGCACTTATTCAAATGCAGACAAGAAGTGGGCCCATCTTCTGAGACGTGGGTGTTTATGATATAGGCTCTCCAGCAGCCCGTATAGTATAGGTTCTGTCTTGCCTTGGGGGAAAGTGCTTTGAAAAAGGAGGTTAGGGGGCATCGCTGGTGTTGGCAAACAACCACAAACAAGCCACTTCACATACTGATGCCTGCACCCTCCCTCTCTCTCTTCTTCATTTCCTCCTCCTGTCTGGCTGCCACGCCGTTCCCACAACCCAGGGCCCCCGTACAAAGAGCCGCACACTGCTTTATCTACTGTCCTCTGCCCAGTTCACCATCATCTATTTATTTATCCTGATCCAGAAAATAAAGAGGGAAATGAAAACACACCTTTTTCATTATTTTTTTCATCGTTCAGTCAATGCTTTCCAGCTGACTAAAATTCATATTTATGCTAATACGTGGCACCTCTCCCCGCCTCTGCCTCGCATGGGAGATGGGAGCCGGGCCTGAATTAATGACATTGCATCGACGGTAATGTTTGCTGCGTTTCATTAGCTGGTATATCTTTAATTTCCAATAAACACAGTAATTAGGCGGGCTATCCACAGAGACGGGCTCTGGCAGGGCTGCTACCGCTGCCGTGGTAACAGCTGTAACCGAATCTGAAGCGAGCTAACTCCTAGCCGAGGAAGACTGGCAGCTTAACCAAATCCTGCCGCACAGTGGGAAGGGCCTCAATTCAATTATATGAAAATGAAGCCCACCAATGATATCCGCTAGGGCCAGTGGATGAAAAGTGAGGGAAAAGTGGCAAACAAGTATTGTATGCATGTGCAGAGGAGATAGGCACTGACCAATATGATTCTGGCAACAAACAAATCAAAAAAGTAATATAAATGTAGACATATTTCCGCTCTAATCTTTCTTCAAAACTCTTTCCGCTTTCAATTTTCAAAAGTTCTTCCGCTGAAAAAAATTGCATATGCTTAAAAGAAAATCGGCCTCCTCAGATACATCCTCTGCACAAAGGGCAGGCTTAATCCTACACATTATCGTCAAAGGACTCGTCACGTACAAAGCCGAAATTTACCATCATGACCTTTCAGTTCTCTGCTAAGCCTTGCGCTATCCTACTTTTGCAGACTCGCTTTTGTGTACCGTTTCTATAGTCATCAGAGGATTGCGTGATTTGAAATGTGGAGGATAAAAGAACAGCATGAAGACTAAAGACAGGGACTAGACAGCAAAGAGAAACAATGATGAGACAAAGCATTTACCAATCTCCTTCTTCTACCACCGAATGCACAGATTTGAGCTGAACAGGTAAGACAAAGTATAACGGAGGCTAACATCGGCTCGCCTGTCCATTTCAGCTTTACAAACAAATTATAAATCGCAAAACAGTTAATGGGTTATATGAGGTAGTCAGACCTCTCCACCAGGAGTTGATGAAGCTGGATGCAATCTGAATAGTAGTGATTTTTACAAGGCTAAAGAGAGACAGACGTATTTATGGAACAGCCATTCTGCAGGGACAATGTGACACAAGCTATTTTATTTTAAGCAGTGCCCAGAGCCTTTATTTACTTCAGCTGCAGAAGGTATCGGCCTTGAATTAAATATGAAGCCACATGTCTAATTCACTCATTGGTCAGATTTCGGTCCAGAATGTACCTGCATCCCAGTACATAGTATAGAAAAGAAGCACAAAGGATTATATTATGTTAAAAGCTTGTGCAAAAAGGAATGGTCTCTGCACTAATACTGTAAGTAAAGCCCAGTTAATGTTAATACGTTTTGTTCTAAGATTTGAGGTTCACTATGTAACTTTTCTGGTCAGGAATTTGCCATCTGCTAGTACTTTGTCTGAAATGTTCTATATTAATTCATTCAATTACAGGCATTTTATTGCTATTAAAATACCTTGAAAAAGTGGGTTCACGTCTTCACAGATCTGACCTGTGGTTTGGCCTAGTGGCATCACCTGTTTTCTCCATGGAGATAGAAAAGTCAAGGTAAAGGTAACAACCATTAAACCTGTTAAAGAACTAAACTATACTGGAGTGTAGTAAAACATAGATTTGATTTCTGACTTTAAACTGATTGTAGAGATACTTTGTCTATAACTTCCGAGTCTGAATTTCCACACAATTCCTCTAACCTTCTCCTGCTCTTCTCCACCTCCCCTGGCCTCCCTCTCCCCAGTACATACCCTCAGACCGAGGCTATAGAAAGGTCATAGCTCACTGGTTGGTCCCTGGCAACCAGCCTCTCCCGCTGCTCTCCATACCATCCGCTTCCATGTGGAGGTTACAGGGGAGCCTTGAAGCAGCGCTGCATGCTTCCCTGTGGGTGCCCTAAAAACCCTGAGCCCAGCCTGGTCTCTCAGCATGTATGATCCATAATGTCAGACATCTCCATATCCCCAGTAATCAGCCCCATCAACTGGGGCCATGTGATTAGCGACCGAAGCTCACCAGTCCTGTTCAGACTTCGCACTGGAGAACAATAAGACCTGACATCTCCATCTGCTGCCATGAATTACTGCTGCTGCTTTGCCTTCTACTCCCTATCACCCAGACAGGGAAGTGGATGGACTGACCACCTGTCCCATTTCTACTAGTACCAAACAGCCATTTAAGCATTTGTAAGTTAATGCGCTACCAATTTTGAGCTGGCTAGTAATGACCCACATTTACAAAACAACATTTGCTCAAGATCATTTTTTTCAACTGAATTACACACATTAACTATTACGACATATGTGCATTTTGTCTCCCCATGTCTGCAGCACCATTATGTATTGCTTTAAAAAGTTTTATAAGAACAGTTTAAAGAATTTTGTACTTTTATGCAAATAGCTGCAGACCATAGTGGTAGGTAAAGAAAAAAAGTTCTAGAGTGAAAAGTATGCCAAGTTCAGTATTCTGGGTTTAAAATATAGAATATGTTGGCATCCTATTTTTGCTGATAGTGTAGGGTTGATATGTTGATACTGCTGTGCTAATATTCCCAGCCACAATTTCTGGCTACTTACAGCAGGAATAGCACGCAATAAAAAAAATAAAAAAAGATGCACTTTTTATATTCGGTGGTAACTTCATTTTATCTGTTTTGGGAAAAATCGGCTCAACCAATTTCTCAAGTTCATTCTACCCTGTCCCACCAAATCACAATACTTTTCGCACGTTTGCACTTGGTCACAGTAAACATAGTCTGGAAGAAGGCAGAAGGGGTGGCTAACCTTCTCGACTTGATCTTTGGGTGAACATATGGCCAGAGAGAGCAGTGAGAGCAACATCTCCGCAGGCAGGATTAGGGAACGCAGTAACAGGCTGTGAGGGAGTAGCGATGGGGGCACTTTGGCTGGAGCACCACGTAATCTACCCAGCAAGCCAAGCACAGATGCTGGGCCACGCAGGGAGGCTCAGTCCTCGTTAAGGCTCCATTACAGAGGAGTCCTGCTTAAAGAAACACCACTGCCAGGAGAGAATGTTAATAGTGGGCAACAGGATTTTATGGAATATTTAGTGAATGCCCTTAGTGTTCCTCAGATCATCATCTGTTTGATTTTTTCATTACAACACTTTTGAACATTCAGAGATAACATTTAAAAATGTTTCTTTTATCATTTGTTTACATTAAAGCATGTGAATTACAGACTGATATGTTTCAGGCATTTCTTGTCTTTTTATTTACATGTTTGTCATAAGGAACAAAACACTTCTCATTTTACTTTGAAAGTAAAACCATTAGCATTTTAAAGCACAGGGTGCTCATAAACATAAAATTACACGCTATAGTAAAAAGTATTTTGTATTAGAATACACTAATGGTTATAATATATTTAAGTTTAAATACCTGAAAAATAGATTATGGATCCCGGCTCTATAACAGCTGATTAGCAGCAGATGAAATTGTGTGTAGCAGTGTATCACACATAAAAAGGCATCCCTTTTCCTAAATCCTCCCTTTTACCATCTGTGATTTCAGACAGACTTATTTTGTGAAAATGCTTGCTGTTAACAAAGGTGGAAAATGATAAAAGGGAAGAAGCCGGAGGAATCATGCTCAATTGAACACTGGGGAGGCTGCTAACACGGGGCTCTGGCACTTCTGCCAACATGAGTTAGCCTTACAGGACGCTGCGGCGTTGATTAAGAGACAGGATGGGAATAGGTTTCAGCTCTGTTCAGTCTGAGTGCAGCAGGTGCAGGCAGGGATGAGCCAAAGAGATGACAATGTTGATCAGCCCCCAGTCTGCGCACTGCAAAAAATATGTTCTATTTAAGACGCATTCACCTTCCATTTTTCTTTTTCATGTTTTGTGACATTTAAGCATTTAAAATACAGCAGGGCAATAAAAGTAGTCTAATAATAATCAATCTGAACTGTAATATTTATTTTAACAAATCATTTTCTTTTTATAACAATGTTTGAGGTTTATAGCCCAATTACACCCTGCGCACGTGTTTAAAATGATTATCATTTTGCCATCTTAAGTGTTTTTGCATATTTGATGATTACAGGAGTATTGCGTTCTCATTCCTATTTGAGCTCTGCTACTGTCTACAGTGTTGTACAGGTAAATTGTTTAATTATATATAACAGCTCTGGGCATTGAACGTTTACTTAAATACAGAGTGAAAAAACTACAGCAAATATATTACAATCAATTGCTACGCTAGTTTATATAGACATTTTATGCAGTGCAGAAGCAAGGAGAGATTCTCTGGAGAAGCATGTAGGCCGAACTGATGTAAGGGAGATTTTTCCTCTCCACTTTTCACTGTAACAACCTCCCTGAGCATTTCATAGCTGCATATGCTGCTGCTTAAAGCACCACTGAGATTTATGCCGTTGTCAGCTCACAAGGGTGCAATCAGGAATAAAGATCCCATAAACCCCTCTGATGTGTCCACAGGTACGGCAAGACTAGGTTATTGCTGATGGCATATAAAAAACCATGTAACATTGGGTTCGCTACTTTTTCCACTTGCTTATATGGAGTGGAAGCATACGCTTCAGGTGAGTATCCTGGACCCTCTGAATTCATATTATTATTAAATCCAAAAGTAATAAGACCACAAGTTAGGCAACCACAATAAGATTGATGAGATACACAATCTGTCATGTTACCTCAGTTGTGGTCGAAGTTGAGCGCCCTGATCTCCTTCTTAATGAAGAGTGGATCACAAGATCACCAAGACGGTAGTGGGTTTATTTCTGGATTGAACGGGTTTTCTCTTATACTAAAACCATACAGTAGAGTCCCTTTTAAAGACAAGACTCTCCTGTAAAAGGAATTCTCAATCTTAATGAAGCTTATTTGATTAAGTAAAGTAATAAAAACGGATGCTCTGCTGATGCCACAGGCCACCCGTACAGGTGCACCACCTGTTTTTCTCTTGAACTATTTACATCTTAAACACTGTAGCCAGTTTGGATGACGCTTAGACAAGCCTGTACAATTTGGACTTTGTCAAAACTTTTTCAAATCTTTCAGTGTGTTTAGCACATCGTTGTCACTTGGAAACAATGGTTAATCAGGGGCTTAAGATTTTTTGTTAATAAACACTACACAAAACCCCACTGATAATACCTCCAAGATGCAAAGATTCAAATATGGCTTACTCTCTACCATTGCCAGTTTAGTCATAATGCTATGGTTAATCTTGATAGGCTGTTAAAAATAAACCAGGCTCTGATAGTTGGAAAAGCTTGCACGTCAATGTTTTACCCTGCCTTTGTTTAAACCCTAAGTAATGCTGATTTCCTCTGGGTAACTAAGGTTGCCAAGAGTGTGTTTTGTTGGTCTGTGTCTGCGTGTGTGTGTTTGGGATGTTTGTCCACTCGTGAAGTCCAGCCAGGTTGGCATCTGTAGTGTTATGTGTTCTTGCTGGGGCTATGCACAAATGTGTGTGACTTCATTTGGATGCTTTACGCTCTTGGCATTATGTGTGTGTGTGTGCGTGCACGCCAGGCTACCACTCAATAGGTTACATAAGTGTATGCGGGCGCTTCGGGGGCTCAGAGCTCTGCGTCCAGCTGGCGTACTCGCCAGCTTCAAGCTTTGAAAGCACTAACTTTCTTTATCTGCTTCTACACCTGTGTTTCCTGAGTTTTAATTGATTTATTTGTTCTTCAGATAAACTAGGGTGACTAACAGGGCTTTGCTGGTACAAGCAGACGTTGTGGCTGAAACAATTTACTTTTTCATTTTGTATTTTCATGGTGAAGTTGTCAGTTTTTACGGATAGCCTGATAGTATCTACTCAATCCATCACGGTTCAAGTATGTGGTCAAACTACAGTGTTTGAAAGAAAATGTCTGGATCTCTACATGCCTGCAGTTTGATGACTGATGGGAAAAGTATTTGCGTGAAGGCCGGAGTATGAAAGGTGTCTTGCTGATGTCTGTGCGAGATTGCTCGGTGGTAATCAAAGAGGTGGCACAGTGTCATCCACATCCGCGGGCTGTTTTTCCCTCCCAGGGACAGAGCCATGCTGCTGGCCGATGGCTTGGACATCTTGGCTTGGTTGAGGCTGCACTGCCACTCTCCCTTCCTCGCAGCATCACTCCACCCCCTCTGGGCATCTCAAGGGCCGTCTATCCCACTTCATCGCATCAGGCCACAGCGACAGCTCTTCCTCGCCTTCCCCATCAATTCCCAAGCTGGCCGCAGCTTCTGCATCGTCTCGTGCATCCTCGGCCAGTCAGCAGCTGCCCGACAATGCCAGCACTGACAATCGCTTATCCTGCTGTCTTCAAGTCTGTCAACCCTGGGCCTGTCAAATTAATGTCACAGTAAACAGCCAGGGAGGGAGAGGGGAAGTATGGGAGAGGTGATAGGGATGGAGTGCGGATGGAGCAGGGTTAGAATAGAAGTGCTTTGGCTTACAATGGCACACTTGTGACATATATATCACTGTGACCCTATCTTCTGCTCATGCTGCTCCCTCCCCTCTGCTCAGCCGCCTTTTCCTCATCTTTCTCCCAGGTAATTCCCTCGGTCACATCAGTCCTACTCATCCCTCATGGTGCTTTTGGGTGACACACATGTTCTGTCTCCATCCCCTGTAGTCTCAAAGCGCTAGCTCAACACCACTTGGATTCAAAAAAAGAGAAGAAGAAAAAGTAATGGGCAGAAAAATGAAATGACTTTCTGGGCCCTCACGTAAAGCGCGGCTCACTCCTCGAGACAGGCAATATTCCCTCAATTATTGCCACTCACAGAAGCCTTGCCAGTGGATAAAGTTTTAATTTCAAGCTGCCAATAAAATGGATGCTCATGACATAATGTGCTAATAACTTGGGACCGCTTTGAGATTTGCATGACCATTGGTTTGGCATGCATAAAAACACAAGCATAACATACATACAGTAAGGGCGCATTGAATTATAACTACTCAGGTCAATTTTAGAGAATAATCCAACACAAGGACAATGGAGGAGATCAGAGTAGAGCCGCTGCTCCTCCACGTTGTGAGGAGCCAGCTGAGGTGGCTCGGGCATCTGTTCCCAAGGGAGGTGTTTCGGGCATGTCCCACCGGGAGGAGGCCCCGGGGAAGACCAAGGACATGCTGTAGGGACTATGTCTCTCAGTTGGCCTGGGAACACCTTGGGGTCCCACTAAAAGAGCTGGAGGATGGATCTGGGGTGAGGGAAGTCTGGGAGTCCCTGCTTAGACTGCTGCCCCTGTAACCCGACTCCGGATAAGCGGAAGAAAATAGATGGATGGAATTCAACATGAACACATAAGGTGTTTTTCTGTGGTCCTCCAAGATCAAAAGCTTTCATTTTAGTGTATGGCTGTGTGTATATATATATATATATATATACATATATATATATATATATATATATATATATATATATATATATATATTTACATGCAGCAGGTTTTAGTTGCAGTTAGTGTAGTGTTTATTCCATTTATTCTTTTTCTGTGCAAGACTCACTTATTTTTGCTGCAAGCACTACATTTTCTCCTTATCATTTTTGTCATTATGATTTAAAATAACATTTTTTCACTCCACATTGTTCAGGGGTAATATGATGTTCTTGGAAATAGTACATTCTTGGAGCACCCAAATTTCCATTTTGTGAAACTGAACTTTGGAACGATCTTTGAATGTGCATGGGAAGTGGTTTGGCATAGTGCGTAACCTGCGGCACTTAGATGTGTGATTGGTCAGGGGAAGGGAGGGGCCCTGCTGTGCTTAGATATGTGCTCAGATAATTGGTTGAGAGAATTGGGAGTCGTCAGTAGCCACTCAAACAGAAATGGGACCAGTCAGCCACGCTTAAGTGCCATTTTAACATTGTCATTTTTTCTGCCTTTTAATTGCCGTCAAGACTTTGAGGGCATCTGAGTTTCCTTGGGCTTTTACTGCCTGACACATTATAGTTGTAGATATTTGACACAAACATACAGTAAAAAGTGATGTCCAAAAATGCTTTTTTTTAAAATCACACTTGCACTCAGAAAAGGAAATACTGAATTTGAATAAATGTATGTTTAACTGACATATAACCAGATCAAATTGTAATCCAAAATATATCTGCCTCCTTTATATGGACAAAAATCAGGTCCCCATGATGTAAATCCTTTATTATAAAATCAACAACATGATTTAAAGTTCAGATATGGGTTAAAATAGGTTAGATGTAGGGTTCAGGTTAGGGTAAGTAGAGACTACGGTGAAGGTTAAGTAAACACGTCTTCTAGTTTTGGGGCTGAATGTTCTTTCCACAGAATCACAATACCTCTGACAACAGAAAGACTGAATACACCCAAATCTGTCAACAAAAATAAAAATCAAAGTAATTCTTCAACATTATTTTTCTCAGCTCCAAAAAACTTTTGCACCGCACTGTACATCAGACCAATGAGTCATGCACAACACGGCTAGAGAACAAAAGAGACAATCTTCATACTGCTGACACACTAGAGCAAACACAGAACCATTCTTTGTTTTTGTGATTTTCATAGCGAGCAGGGGAAGAGCGCCGGCTTTGTCTGGGGCGGAGCTGCGTGACTGTGGGGATCGATAGGTTTAACCAGCGGGGGCTTGGGAGTGTGGAGCGGGAAGGAGCCCAGGCAGGAGGTTATGGTGCTGGGCAGAACAGACTGGAAATGCTTTATCACCACCAGCAGCAGCAGCCAGGCACTGTCTCCCATCAGGGAAGCAAGAGGCTTAGGGGCTAGGGAAGACGTGTGCATGGGGAGAGAGATGACAAATTGTATCATTCAGGGTCTTCTACTTGCATGCTGATATTGTTTGATTCAGTTGTGAAAGACCTCATGAGAGCCCCGTGCGTTTGCCGCTGCCCTGATGTCCCTCATCGTGCAAGGTTCATGTGAAGTTATAAAATAAGAAAGAGTAAGAAAATACAACTGAGCAGATTCATAAACTTTTCAGACCAAGCGCAACCTTGGATGAATATAGATTTCAAAATGGCATAGTTCTTTTGGGAAAGTAAGCAAAGATAATAACATACAAAGAAGCAACACAACAGGATAAAAAATTTAAATAAACAAGGACTAAAGTAAGACTGAAGTGGTACTAAACTAGCCTATAACCAGGACCAAGGACTAAACACAGTCTAACCTAGGATTTAATCAAACATTTAGACGAAAATGAGAAGTTAACCAAGACACACCAGCTTTCCAAAACCACACGAGTGCTAATCAATGTAATTCCTCATTCGTCCAGGAGTGGTCCATTGTATAAGTTTTCAAACGCAGTCATCTAGACACGGGAAACATCAGGATTTTTAAAATATTGTCTAGATTTATCGTTGAAACCTTTTCTACCACAGACCAACGCTAAGCCAACCAACATGACTAAACCAGAACAAAATCAGGAAGACTTTGCCGCTAAACCAGGACTAAGAACTGTCCTGAGAACATACCACATCCCACAGATGGTTCCTTGTGCTGCTGTTTGCAAAGGACTGATTTAAAGTGCAAAGTTATGAGAAGCTAAAATGTTATATTCGACAGGTTGGCCTACCCTTTTCCTTTGGCGCATTTGCCCCGAGACAAAAAAATTATTATCATTCCTCTTACAGCACTATTTGGATCAAAGAAAGAGGTTTCATTGGTGGAGTGAAGAGATGAGGGGAGACAAGGTGAGGCTAGGAGACAGGGAACAGCGGAGCATTAAAGGATGTGCTGAAAAAGGTGAATATGAGGCCCACACCAGAGAGAGAAAGCATCAGAGGCAGGGGGAAAGATGCTGACTTGTCACACCCAAGGCAAGAACATCGGCTGGATCAAGGTGATGGAGTGCGCCAAGGTACGTCTGCGGGTCACAACAAAATTCTAACTTTCATTCATTTCGTGTCATAGTACTGCGGCTAAAACACCTACGTAAATATTGACTCAATGAAAGAGGCACTATATTCTGCAAACCTACGTAAAGTACAGTTGCAACTCTGCCTTGAACCAGCTGCATATAGAATGAACAAAACTATCTTGCAGCATATCGTTCTATCAACACTGATTAAATTTATTTATAATCTGATTATTCTGATGATTAACAGATTGATTGAAGTGTCTAAAGCTGCTAAAGAGCTGTACTGTCATTGCATAGAGGTTTATTCTTTGGGCTACCTATCCAAACAGGTGCATCACTGACCTTCTTAGTGGCCCTCCTGGTTAAACGATGAATTACAGAAAAGTTTTGCCACTAAAATACGATTTGATTTGTTTAAAATGTTCAGTGTCCATGTGCACCAACAAGTTAATAATGCCCCGGTTCTCTGAGAGGCTTTAAAACAGCTTTGTAGCCCGTATAGAACTTATTTGCCGTCTAAATCACCAGTCTCAGGTCAACTTCCGAAATAAGGTGAATCAGGAGGTAACTAAAGCCTTTTCTTCTTCACACTTCACTAGCATTGGTTAAATCCACTCAGAGCATTACGGAAGCTGACCCATAGGAGGAGTGGGAAAAAGTGCCTGTGTTTGAGCATAGAGGTTCATTAAACAGAGCGACTCAAACAATCCGATTACATGATGATTACATATAGCGATTATGATGACTACAGACAAATAGCATGTTGTCAAAGGAATTAAATCGCAATTAGATTTTTATCTCCATATTATTCTAATTCTTAGGATGAACTCCACTTAAGGCCCTCAGTTGCTTGAATTGCCTCCAAATCCAAATGGGAATATTCAGAAGAATGCAGATTCATCATGATGCATATTGTGAGTTGTTTATCTAAATAGTTCTGATGGTTCGGTTTAGGTCTGATAATTGTATTTAATTAACATGTATCCAGATTGACTTGCCTAAACAGGTAGCATTGTAATTGCGCTGAATAATTCGCCTTAATGCCTTTTAAACAAACAACGTTCTCGTAATTTCCATCTAATCACGTTGCATTATTTTGCCTGATAAAATATGCTAACTTGCATTATTATTGGTAATGAAGGCAGGAGAAGTTGCTCTGCTCTGGTTTCTCTCACACAGCTCACACACAGCGTACAGTAGATGCAAATCAGCCCGCCGTCATGCTGAGAGCTGATTTCAAGGGCAACTCTGAACAAGGATATAGACGGCTTTTCATGTGAGTCCTACCTTTCACCTGAATCAGACTTATCCCGCTCCGCCATCCCCAAGCTTTAATTAAAACGCACTCCACAGCTCAATGTTTGGATTAGTCGAGATTCCAGCGCAGACTGTGAAATTTAATTTGATGATATTTCTGCATATCACTAAAAGAGGTAAACAACTGCGGAGACCTTTTATGTAATCTGCTCCATTTTGAGTGGCGTTTGTGATGATGGTGGGGGAAAAAAAGTCTTTTATGCAAGCTCATTCTCTTGTGCACTTCAAATCTGTGTGCTATTTGTCTGTGAAACTAGCATTGGTGTATTTCACTTTCATATTTCCCTTTCAATAATTGAACACTATACTTTCTAACAATGTCTCAGACAGACTTCCTGATGTCTTATTATAAACTTTGTATTACAATACAAAACATTTCTTATTAATGTATTTAGTAAGTCAGAGATAATTACATTAAAGGGGCACTATGTAACTTTTTCAGGAGGGGAGCCCACCTGCTTGTCTCCATCATACGTAATTGAGTTGCCTTGAATGTTACACACTATGACATTAAACTGATTTATTTTGCATTTATCCTAGGTATTTCTACTGCTCAGGAGTATCCTGACAAACATGCATTCTCATTCTGAGGGGGTCACCTTTCCACAGATCTGACCCTGTATCTTGGGTAGATGATCCCACCTGATTGTTTCTCTATAGACAGAGAAGTGTAATACCATACTCAGTAACATTCCAGGCAAATAAATCTCCTTGAAGAAAAGAGGTGGTGCACCCTCCACCAGAAAAGTTACATAGTGCACCTTTAAATCACATGGCTTTGTTAATGCTGCATTGACATTACCCATAAATATGTTCATTTACTGAGAAAACCGACATTATATAAATGTATTGTAATGTGTGTTATTTTGGGAAAGAACAAACTGTATCCACCAAGCAGCAGAAAAATGCTTCATTTTTAACATTCTGAATTTTGTTGGATATGGTAATGATAGCCTGTGAAGCTGGGTCAAGTAAACATGTTTTCCAATTTGCCATCACTGTTGCAGTCTGTGTCATTTCCATTTGCATGGTAATAGTTCAAATCAGTGAGGTTATGGAGATATGAAGGTGTAATAAACAGATTATACTGGAAAAGGAATTATCGAGGAATAAATTGAGCATTTTATGGAATAAATTAACAATCAATGTATACAGCAGTTTCTGATAAAACAAAGGCAGAGTGAACTCATACAAGTGTGGAGGCTGAAATCTGCATTTAAAATCCCTCCATCTCTGGTGACAGACCACTAGCTGCTAGAAATTACAAGAACATTGCTGTATATGTGATTTAAAGTGGAAAGGTTATTGAAGGTGTAACACTAGTGAACTTGAGCAAAGGCAGTTGTGCAAAGTATAATTTTCTCATCAAACAGAATGCAGCCAGTGACAAAGTAAAAGTGACTCTCTCAGCACTGCCATGGATTTACAGTTTAGGTCCGATTGTGGTGCAGAGGCCATATACTAAATAAAAGTTATTTGTTGAGGTGCCCTGTGTATGAACTAAACCCATAAAGCACTAGAAAACAAGCAACTGACAAAAGATTTAGACACATGATACACAAACTATTACTGAAGGTCCACATGTGGTATACAGCCCAATTACATAAAGCTGAACATTCTTAGCTTTTACTTGGTTTTATTTTATCATAGTTTGTATTATTAGTCATTCTTTTTAAGTTGCACCACTGAAGCAAGTTCCCTAGTATCTGATTCTGATGATGGAATAGCAGGATTATACCGTTTATATATTGAAATTGCAGTAGCTCTTTTATGAGTGTAACCCATACTGACTACATTTAGAATAAATAATGAAACATTTTTAACATTTTGCTTCTGTGTTTCTTTTTTTTTTTTTTTTTTTTTTTACATCGCTGAAGTAAGCCTATTTCAGTTCGTTTAGTGGGGGTGACCTGACTTTAAATTTTACTGCCCTATAGTTTGCTCACCTCAAACTTCTCTCCACTCTATATTAAATTTACCTCCATAATTGTGGGTGCAGGGACATGAGCTGATAATACGGCCTTTCCTGGTGCTTTGATAGCTAAAGCCGGAGTGTGTCTAACCCCGAGGTACAGGCGCAGATAGAAAGTGGGCAGCTTAGAGGGGCCGATAAAGGCTTTACCTCCATTACGGAGCCCAAGATGAGACCAGGGCCACCGCGCCTATGGATTCTCAGCACGCCTCCGATTTGTCAGCTTTGGAGAAGAATGCTGTAATAGTGGAAGTAATGGCACAAGAAAGGTTGTTGTTGGATTGAGTGGGCGTGCGAGAGAGGGGGGTGAGGATGGCGGGGGTTAGGGGGGTAGGGTGAGCGAATGAGTGATGGCAGAAAAGTGGCCACAGATGTATACAGCCGAAACAGCCATACATCCTTGTTAGACCCCCACCGGCTCTCCAGCCCCCCCAGGTCACTGCGGTCCCCTCTACCCTGTGTCCGGACCATGTGCAGGATTGAGTAAAAAGCTGTGTTACACTGTACGGGCCTGTGTGCACGTTTTTGTTGTTGTTGTTTATTGATTATTTAGTGATGTATTCATTCAGGTCTAACATATAAACTAAACTTTCGCATGGTTATTGTGATCTCTAATAGACTATTGAGATAAGTGTCATTAATGCTCATATAATATCTTGCAATGTTAAATTTACAGAGTGAGCAACAGCTATTTTTTTAAGGAGGCAAAAGATATTATGATATTTTCTGATCTATGTTATAATGTTGTTCCCTCGTCAAACATGTACCTGGAGTTGTATTTTGTTTCATTCACGCGTGTTTAACTAACAAATCCTGCACTTTTACGATGTCATGTGGTAAAACAATGTGTTTTTAAACTCCATAAGCTTTCACTAGAATCTTTTGGAAAATTTCAGACCTGGAAATGCCAATCTCTACTGAAATAAAAGTAAAAGGTAGATGCTTTGGAGACAGATTAATAAACCGTGATTGCTCAAACAAAACATAACTCCAGGTTTATTTTGATGAGGTAACAACATTCTGACATCGGCTTAAACCTCAAAAGAGTCCATTTTGCTTTAATCTATTTGAATAACTTTACATTTCAAGACAAAGTTTGTATTTCTAAAGTTGAAAAAATACATTAAAGGCACTGGACCTGATTTTTATCGCCTTAAAAACAACTAATCAGTCATTGCGATTAATTTATAAGCATTTTTCACATCTTTCAGAGACCAGAGAAGATTTTGTTGTCACTGTAAAGAATAACTAGCATGTTAGCAGAGCACATCCTGGTTCCTGGACAGTAAAATGCTAAATGTAAATTAGATGCAGACAGAACACAGGTTACTCCAGTCCCAAACCTCTATGAGTTTCAATAAGACGGCGCACACAAGACGAAAGAAGAAGCTGTACCGAATGACTCGAACGTTCTAGACTTTTACAATGACAAAACAATTACCAAACCCTTTTTTGACGTCCTCTGCCACCCTCTCTGTTTCTGCAGATAGCCCTCCACCACAGCACCGCGGGCACATTCACCTTGAGCCTCCTCGGCAGCCGTGCGGGTCAAGTCCTCTCCATGTTCCTGCCTCCTTCTTCTCCTCTTGCCCTCCCTCCTCCTCCGCTAAGCTTCACACATCATTCCGAGACAACAAGGACACAAATGACCGCTCCAGACAGCACCTGCTAGCATCTGCATTTATTACCTCTCAGATTTTGGTGACACATAAGATTGTTTTTTTGGGTTGTGCGCTCGGAATCGGCCCTGTCAAAGTGGCCTCTGGCTCTCATCGCTCCCAGGGTTGAGACAGGCAGAGGTCAGTTATGAATATACATGTGTGTGTGTGTGTGTGTGGGAGATGCTCCACAGAGGAAGATGAATATTGAGTTAGGTGTATAAGGCATAGGCTACATTCCCAGTTACAATGTCCTCTGCTGTTTGTCTGCGCTTGGCTTGTGCACATAAATATTTACACGACTGTCACGTTCACGATTTATAGGACATTCTCTTCCCGTAAGAGATGTATAAAGTATTCTTTCTTCATTCTTTTCCTTCACAGCGACTTTCCTTTAGCGCTGAGGAAAAAGTCTGTTTCCCCAGGATGTCTCTGAAACCTTGTTTTCATAGCACTGTGTACCAAGAGCCCAGGTTGGTGCGAATATTGTCTCATTATATTGACACTTCTCGTCCTTGCCCGTTTCAATAACCAACTTTGGGCCATAGAAGTGTGTTGATTTAAAAAAAAAAAAAAAAAAAAAAACTACAGTTGAATTTCGCCAACTGGCCGGGTGCTCGAGTCCACGAGAAGCAACATGGGGCGATATAGCACACAAACAATGAACTTATTGTCTGCCTTTGTAATATCCTCAACAACAACTGCGGGCTAACCAATGTTCTGTTTATTCTCCTGTGTGTGACCAGGCAAACTAAAATGTGTTTGGCCGATGCACATCCCCGCTCCCTGTCTCCCTTTATCATGGTTCATCCTGCCGACTGCATCCTAATCTGCCAATGCCAGATCTATTTTGCCATGTAGCTCCTGTGATAGGTTGGCATGTAATTAACTCCCGGGCATGCACTAGGGGGCTGTCATTTGCATGGTAATAATTCTCTGCCTCTTACTATATGATGGGCACTGCAAACAGCCCTATCTTACGCCTTATCAACACCGGCCTGATTATCTAACTGGAATAATTGTGTATGGACTGAATGCATTAACCTAAGTTTTTATTGGCAGTTTTTTTTTGTTTTTTTTTTTGCTGAAAACTTGTCTGAAAAAAACGAGCTGTGTGTAGATGGAAGATTGGTATTTGAGTTCAAATCTATGCAGTTTGCTGTAGCTCCTTTGGGACTCTTTCTGTTCAATTACACCT
The DNA here is from genome assembly GCF_009829125.3 of Periophthalmus magnuspinnatus. Lineage (NCBI taxonomy): Eukaryota > Metazoa > Chordata > Actinopteri > Gobiiformes > Gobiidae > Periophthalmus > Periophthalmus magnuspinnatus. The sequence continues at coordinate 27,921,950 of NC_047128.1, forward strand.
CCATAAGCTTTCAAACTCGGACGAACGTTAACATTTTTATAATGGCATTAGCTCTATCATCAACAGGCATTTTACAGGCTCCATATAATCATAAACGCCTTATCCACTGCCCAGTCACAAGTTAGCATTCGGGACTTTGTATTGATGCAATGATTATTTTGGTAAAAGTTAATTGTTTTCAGTTCAATACACTTCAAGTAATCTGCCCGTGGTGGTTTTTGTAAGCAGTAAATGGGTATCAACAATGATTTACCAGTCCAGCTTTTTTAACGTTTTGTGACCTTACGTCTGCCTTCACAACATCAAAATTGGAACTAAACTGGCATTAAACCGAGAACTAAACCTGGACTAGACCATGACTAAACCAAGAATAGAACATGACCAAACCAAGTCTACATAAGGACTCAAACTAGGACCAGTGTGAATGTACGCTTAGATTACAAATATAGTTTTTGGCGGGACTTATCATGTGCATTTAGGTAACGCTGGAAGATAGGGTGCAAGATATCATCAGTCTAATTCAAGGAACAATATCATTACGATAAAACCCATAATACATAAAAGCTAAAACTAATATTGACCTTTACAAAATACAAAGCAAGCAGTGCCAAAGCTAACAGCGGAACAGGGGGTTCCATTGTTTGCAGAGCTATTTCCTCTTCACCTTTTTGAGATGGAAAGTAGTCAAACATTTAACAGCACAGATTAATCTAACAAAGCAGAAGAGTCACCGCAGAGTGAGCAAGAATCAGTTTGAGTATTTTTAAAGATCTATTTATTTCTATATGGCCTGTATGCATAGAAGTGAGCAGATTATCAAATTATCAATAATAACGGAATGTTTTTTGAGTTTTGTGCTTAAAAATATATGATGAGGTGTTTAAAAATGTAAAACTGTTATAAACCTCCAAATAAATTTCCAAATAAAGTTTTATTTCTGCACTTTTGTTTGTCATTTTATTGTAATTTCCCATTTGTCGCATACTTAAACCTCAAGTACTGTAATACACATTTTACAAGGTTGGATAAGGTTGAATAACATAATATTGCTTGAATAATGTTATCAGGATACTTAAAAAAATATTATACATATACATTTTGGTCAGTTCTGCACTCCCCACTATGTAGTAATGTATTTCTTATACAGTATAGTGCCAAAGACTAGAAAGTAGAAAGCGACAAGCAGTAGTGACAAGTACAGTGGAAAACAAAATATACGGAATTAAAAAGCTAACAACTTTCAATATGTTGCAAAAAATTTCACTCGTGTTTCACTCTGGTCCCCCCCGTCACAAGAAGGAGTTGTTAGTAGAAGCTATAGCTGCACTCTGCGTATAGGTCTCCCACATTAGCAGTGCGAGATGAGGTATTCAAGGGGGGCACAAGGTGATTATATGTGTGTGTTTTGAGAGATGGATGAACGGGCTAAAGATTGCGCTCGTCTGTCGTGCTACAGTGCTCCCCATCAGATGTAATGAGTGCGCCGGGGTGACCTCAGTCTCGCAGGTTCACGGGCCTGATTAAACATCGTCTCGGGCTGGGCTCTTGGGGGGGGTTGGGGGTATGGGAAGGGGGGGTGAGTACCTCTGGCACCCCCCCCACTTCCCCCCCCTTCACACACCTCTCCTCCCCGCGCTCCCCTCCGACGTCCTAATGGCTTCCTCTGATCTTACCCCATTTATCTTTATCACTGCCCCTCGCACACACACATCGCAGCCACATACCTCACTCCTTTCCCCTGGCTTTTGACTGTCATCTGTCTTTATTAAAATCCCCCCTTCTTGGCACGTACATGTGTTTTTTGCCGCTTGTGTTTTCTTTCCGCTGTCATCTCCAGGCTTATGGGATGCTGATTTGCAATTATGGTGTAACTACTAGCTTCTATACATCATATTTTTTGCCATGTTTATGCAGACTTAGTTAGCCGTAATGAGGTTGAGGTTGGAAAAAAGGGGGGACGGTGATTAACTGTGAGCCGATTCAGAAACTGGCGTAACTCATGAAAAGACAGCTTTCTCCAGACAGGGATTTTGATTTATTCGCCTGTAAGGTGTTGGGATACGGCGGACAAGAGGTTGCACGAGGTCACAAGTTAGAGACATGCAGGCATTTTGGTCTTTTTTGTCCTTTGGCTTTGATCTTGGTAAGTTTGAAGAAAAAGCCAGCTCAAATCATCACAGAGATATTCTAAAGGGTCGCAATTAGAGGCAAATAGCCGGCTATTTATTAAGCCCTTTCATGTCCACCTTTTTATTTTATGAAAGCCTGTGAGTGGCGGGGTGGTATAGGGGCTTTTTGGAGATGAGCTGCAGTCAGACCTGAGCACAGTGTATAGAGAGAGCTGCTTAGAACGCCATGACCGACTATTTCACATTCACTCCTGAGCTATCAAACACTTTGCTCTGGTACAGAATCTAGCAGCTAGTCAAAATGCCAAGGGCACTTTGGCATCTGTGTTTGCTTTCAGGGTGGGACTTAGCAGTTTTGAACGGGGAAGTGAAGAAGCTGAATAACAGACAGGGAGGTCAAAAGAATGGGAGAGAGGGAGAGAGGGGCGCGGAGCAAACAAGGCGTCTACAGATGCATATTTTTTCTCCTCAGTTATTTATTTACACCACTGCCTGAGAAGCAGCCCCGCGCCTCAGCAGCAGACAGACGGCTGGGAGAAGACATGTGGCCGAGACAGACAAAGAGAATACAGAGAGGCTGTGTGCAAATACACAAACAACTGATGTTCAGTTCAGCGGAAAACATTTGGAGAAATTGCTGTAAAATAACCTTCTAAAATGCTTATTATATAACACGCTATTGTTTTGTGGAGGAAGAACAGAAGAATATAAACTTGCGAACTGTCAGGGTAAATTGTTTCCGATGATCAAGCAACAGTGGAAACTATTCCAATTTACATGCAAAGTATTGAAAGTTCCAGTTTAGACAAAAATAGTATCTGACTCAATTAAAAAAAGTTGGTTACAGCAAATGGGAATTTCATGAACTGGCTAAAACGTGTTAAAAAGGTGACAACTATTCAGTGGTCAGTAGAATTACAATTTGACAAACACACACACACAAAAAAATTACACTTCCTGTAGTGCTCCGCAGCAGTATCTAACATAAGGGTAATTCGGGGCACTGGGAGTTCTTAAAAATTCAGCAAGAAATTACAAGTTAGTGTGATGAAGCCTAGAGAGATGGCATGTTCCGCGTATTAATAGCATATTAAAATTACAACAAAACCCTGACCTTTCCTCATGACCCTGGTCTTATAAATATATTTTATAAGCTAAGCAGGTTTAATACATTCAGATCAGGTTTGCAATCCCACAGCCCCTCGCCAGGATCCAAGAGTGTGCCCACGTTTGAGGAGATGTCAAAAGGCTGCAGGGCCTTGTTCTATATGTCTTCTCCCTGCTGGCTCTGCACTGCACAGTCAAGATTTAAATCTCAACAGCGTCACATTTATACCACATATAACAAAATGTGTGACAAAGCATTGCATTGTTTTTACTAGTGTTTTGCTGGATGTCAGTAGAGTTAATACATAAATCAAGCATATTTTAATATTTCTGTGGGTTAGCTTAAGTATGTTCTAACTGATATAGGAGCTTGCCAGTTTGTATCTTGAAGTACAGTTTGTTCTAACGAGCAGATTACTGTAAACAATCTAAAAATACGACTACATCGCTGAAGCAAAGGCATTGCAGTGACAAGCATAATGAACACATTGATTGCATTGTGAGCCGACATATTTTCAAGCAAATAAAACATTTTTTATCACCTGCAGGAGTTGGAAGAGTGATAGGGATGTATGGAAGTGCCCATAAAAAGAAGAGTACTATGAAACAAGAGACAAAAGTCTGTGCTTAAGTGCATTTTCAGACTAAGCTACTGAATGTGCTTTTAATAAGCATGCGTAAATATTGCATTTGTAATATTTGAAGCCAGTCACATTTTAAAGCCCTCTTGAAAACTGTAAGCGGGAGTCATGCAGTATTTACATGTATTCGCATTCACATACAATGCATATTAACTGGTATCTCCATAATACGCAGGGCTCCAGCAGTGCGGGGGAGCAGAGGGGGCTGTGGGGGCCTGACCGCGTAATCATCTCCTAGAGAGTGATCATGAAGGCCTCCAACATCCACAGCTCCTGCACACAAACCCCGGACCCCCTGGCATGAACGGAGGAGCAGGAGGAGGGGGAGACAAAGAGTATTTACTGCAATGCAAGGGAGAGAGAAGGCAATAAAGTATGGGAAATATGGAAGCTAAGAGGAAATTAAAACGCAGGCAGGGAGAGATATGGGAAAGTGATAGCAAATGATGAAGTTAGAATACATAGACATATTTTAGAGTTACACTCACACTAAATAAACCATAGTGAAGTATGGAAGCCAGGCTAGCAACTGTGGGCCTTTGGGGGGGCTCAGTCGACTTGGGCCAAGTAGTCACAGGTAGTCATAAGGCACACATTATTCAGATGTAATATTTGAATCCACCCGTGGCATCATTTATATAGCTAAAGGTGAGTAGATTTTAATATTTCCAATCCAATAATGTTACAGTTTCCTGTTTTAAAATGCCAATATGTAAGTTCTTTATTAAAGCTTACTTTACATGATAGACATAACCTTCAGAGATTGTGGCTGATAAATATTAGCTTGTACCTTATGATTATTAATGTCAAATAAAAACATGAATTATGAGTAATAATAGACTGTTATTCTTGACATTCTTTTTTGTTAAAGTAAGCGATATTAAACAAGCTATAAAAAAAGATAACATACGTGATAATGGCATTCTGTAGAAGAAGATAAAAGACAACTAAACAGATGCAGCGTTTAGTGAAAGGGGGAAAGGTTGTCGAGAAAAACAGGAAAAAGCTAAAGGGTGCGATAGGGATCAATGAAGAAGACACAAATAGAAAAGAAATCGGACTGTTGCTGTCGTTCATGCATGAACGTACAGACAGCGTTGCCCAGGAAACACCAGCCGCTTGGATTATGAGCTGATTAGTTCTCGTCCTGCGTGAAGACCCCCAACCCGGCTGCCTGCACTCCCCAGGATATGTGCACGCTACCTGGGCCTGCACGCTCTAACGAACAGTACCCAGACACAAACACAACAAATGAACTAAGTCTTTACTCTTGAATGCCCATTGTATCCGCTGTAGCCAATAGCTTTCCGCGTCAACATCTCAATCTTTTCACCTCGCGGTTGGACTCTTTTCTTTCTTTCTGCGCAGGTGTGTGTGCGTGCACGTGTGTGTGTGAGCGTGAGACGTGGCGGGGTGCTAATCTTGGCCCTTATCTCAGCCTGCAGCTCGGCTCACCATTCCCCTCGCCACAAGCACCTTATCTGCCATCACTGTCAGTCAGAGCAGATCAGGCAACCTACAGCTGAGTCCGCCAGACCCCGTGCCTCAGCTTCTACCCTGACAAGCAGCGCCTCTATATGTGTCTATTACTGCACTGGTGTCCGGGCACGATCAACACGGCAGGATCCATGGCGCAGGTGGTCGTAGCTTTCACGCCATGTTTGTTTTTACCGACAAGTCAGTAAATGCTTTTGTTTCAGAACACTGGGAGAATAATGTAGTCCTGATTAATGTGGACAGGAATTCCAACAATGTTATGGTATAGATGTAGGTATAAGGTGTTTCATGACTGAGATGTGAGAAAAAGCGGTCTCGATATTGCCCAATATTTTGAAGAGAATTTAGCTTTTATATATAATTGGCAAAAAGATAGAATTTTATGGTACAGGTGGTTTTAATTTGATGGTTCATCTAAACAGAAAATCAGTCTTTGTTTATTTATTCCTCAGCTCTGATTTGCAATTTTTTTAAGCACCGCATTTTGCAAAATAAATCATACTTAAGAATTAGTCATCAAGCCTCTTATACACATTCTTTCAGCTGTTTGAATTTACTGGCAACAAACTCCAAAAAAGATTCTTCTTCCATTGGTTTAGCAGAAATGGCTCTTACTGGAAGACAAGAGAAATTGCGTATGTTTGTGCTGACTATGGCCACTTACAAAGAAGAGAATTATGCAAACAAATGCTGTGATTGCCAAAGGTTCAACAAGAGATTTTTGAATTCTCTTTTTACACTGCACAGAACAATGTATCTTCATCCAGAAAGAAAAGTTTCATTGGCAGCGTAAACTTTAGTTTAACTTTATTTTTGATTCTGATTTGAAACTGTGCAGCAGTACAGTAAACTAAACACATTTCATTTGTGTGTTATTCTGCAGTTTATGTGTCCACCCGAAGTCCTAGAATTGCTGCTGGAACCATTGCAAAAGAAAAATGTCTACCATCTATAGTCTATTTCAAATGTTTTTCCTTAATATTGTTTGGGGTCACTTATGGCTGGTGTCTGTGACTTCAGGGTTTAGATGGAGTTTGATTTCAGTTTCAGAGTTTGAATTACCACTTGAAGATACATTTGTTCTTTATTATGAGTATTTTATATACCACAATAGTATATTTAAAGTTACAACCATAGCACTAAAACTGTGCGAAGGAACATCAAAATTTTACTACTTTTTGATTATTCATAATAGATGACCTGAACTGTTAAGTTAATGGGGCATAATCTTTACTTTTTACTTTACAGATTTCTCACATTTTTTTCTATGATTATATTGTTTCCCTTGCTGACTGTTTTGGTGGTTGTCACAGGCACTGCCATTATCATTCTAGTTGTGTGATTTTACATAGGGATACCAATATGAACAGCAAATACACTTCTCCTTGTAAATAAATGAGATTCCTGCTTAACCAGAGGTTCCAATCCAGTAGCAGTCTGAAGTAAAAGTGGGCGCAGCAGAATAAGGTTGAATAATCACTATTTTTGATTAACCGAATAACGGTCAATCTCTGACTCATGCTCTTTGAGAGCGAGACAGTCCCCGCACATAACCTAAAATAATACAGAGAGGATGTGGACTACTTTCCGATGATTGAACAAGCCAGGGATAAAACCCACAAGTCCCATGCTGAGTACTCCCCTTGAAAGATTAAAAAATAAAATCTATTAAACACCGCAGAGCTATTTAAGCAACATTGAAAATGGTAGGCGAATTTTGCACACTTGTTCCCCTCATCAGGAGGTGAAAGTGACCTCCCACCAGTGATTGGGCGCAGCACCGAGCAGACATCCGCATTTACATACCCACCCACTAATCAGCACCTCTAATCCACACTGCTGGCATTTTGGTTCAAAAGCCTCATCACGGGGGCCGTCGCACCAAAAGCACAACACAAAAGACAAAAAAACGTCCAATCACACACATCCCCTTTTGGGCAGGTTTCATATTTTTAAGCATGGCTACTTTTATGTGGGGGCAGGTGTGCTCCGGCTCCCTAATGCTGAAGTAATTGTAGATAATGGAGTTTTAAGGACAGCTGCTCATGTGAGTTTAAGTGGGATTTGGGTGGAGATTTATGGCACAGGGAAAATGGGCAGGAGAAAAAGTTGTAGAGGTGTGAGTTCTGAGAAGAAGGAGAGGAGGAGGAGGAGGAGGAGAGGAATGTGAAGGTAAGAGGAGAGGGGTGCCTCGGCTTGCTGCAGCCAAAGGTGAGAAGTAAGAACACAGGCAGCAAGAGAGTGCAAGAAGACAAAGGAAAGGTTATATAGGAGAGTCTATATAAAGAGAATAAATGACCTCAGTACCAAATTAATTACTACTATAAATGACATTCAAGAAATCTCAATTAACAAGTGTGTAGTGTAGAAGCTATAATGCATAACTGACTGCACTATTATGTGTTGTGGTGTGCTCTTACTTCAATAAATGATGCTCTTATTGGCTGTTGAATAATGGTTGCCGAGGGAAGTTACAGAAAGAGTAGCTAGTACTAGATTTGTCTTATAGGGGACAAACAGCCACATACTGCAGTAAAGAGGAAAGGGATGAAATATATAGAAGAATTTTGCATTGGTGTGAACTTTATTAAGGTAGACATAAGCGCTAGGCTAAAATATGAGCTTTTTTTTAGGTTACAATACTTAAAGATGTACTATGTCAAATTTCTGATGGGGAGTCTCCATGGAGGTGTTACTGCTCTGCCTGAAATGTTCCACGGAATAGCATTAAACATCTATTTTGCATTTATTCTGGTGTTTAGCTTGCCAAAAAAAAAAAAAAAAATTGAAAATTGAAAATTATACATTATTCCTATTTATTTCTATGGGGCTCTTCTCTCCACAGATCTGACTTGCAACTTGACAGATTGGTGCTAATAGCTGCATGGAAAATAATGCAATTTAAGGAAAAAAAAATAAATAAATAACGCAAAATACAATAAAACGTGCTGTACACAATTTGCCTTCCAAATACAAAAAAATAAAAAATTAAATTAATAAATAAAAAAACATAAATAATAAATAAATAAATAAAAATTAACAAATAAAAAATAAAAACATAAAACAACAAAACATCCCTACCCTATTTCTGTTCTGCATTGTACTGCATTGAAACAGTGAAGTCCAGACAAGCCTAGCTGCTATTTTTACAATGCCCTGGAAGTAGTGCTGGCAACACATTCCATTCTAACTACGTCCTGGACCAGAGGAGTAAAATTGGGTAGTTCATCTTCAACTCATCCATAGTTAGAACTGCACCAGCACCTCCCGAAGAAAGAGGGTTATGGAGGGCACGAGCTGGATGACTAATTGGGGAGGATCTGAAATGAGGCTTGACTTAATCTACCCCCTCGAATCAACTCTGCCCTACAGTATGCGTCAAATGGGCCCCCTAAGTGGTGCTTTTCCATTGATTATACCTTTTCAATGTTGCGCTCCAGCTCCTTGTTGAAAGAATTTGACAGAGGGGAGCGAAAGAAAAAAAAGGTACAGGGAGTTCTAAATGGGGCGGTTGAAATAGCGGTCAATACTTATCAGGGGCAAAAAAGTAGTAAAGCATGGAGTGAGTAATATAATATAAACAGATATAGCAAGCAATTTGGGAGGAAAAAGCCAGAGAGGACAAGGTGTGTTAAAAGTGTGTGAGCGTGCTGTAAATGCGTTGGTGCGTGCGACTTGGCCTGGCATGGCACTCTCACTTTATGGGGTGTGGAGGGCTGCTCAGACTGCTTTAATGATACACTTTAAAAGGAAAAACTAAAACTGCGGACAGCATCAAGGACTCCTCTGCACTCCTCTTCTACCTATACGGACTCCGACACAGCAAGGAGGGGATGTAGGAAATGAAAACACATATAAATGGCATGCACCTGGATGGATGAAATGAAAGCGGTTTTGTCCTTGACTGTTTCAAAATAAAAAGCAAAAAAAAAAAAAAAAAAAAAAAAAAAGAGTAAGTTTAGTTTATACTCAGTGTTTTCAGCATTTAGCAGCTGTGTAATTTATGCTGTAATAAATGCACAAAGTTCTGCACATTTTTTTAGTTAAAGTAAATGACTGTTAGAAATTAAAGTTGCATTTTGTAACATTTCTAGTGTGGGTGTCCTTCACTTGCTTAGTTATTCATTTTGTTACTTACTGGCATTTTTATTGCTTAAAAATAATTTGAAAATCATGCGTTATTACTGTTAGTGGATTGACTTCTCCACAGATCTGACCTGTATCATGGCCTGGTGGCGTCACTTGCTTGCTTCCATGGTGACAGAAAAGCTTAAAGTTACGCTATGGAGCCTTTCACGTAAAAAAAAAGTTACAATGCACTTTTAAAATCCTATCCTAATAGATTCAAGCTTATTTTTTTGTCTTGGTTTGTGCCTGTCTTGTGTTGTTTTCTTCCCAAATGTGTTTCAGTAAAAAAATCAGGGAGCAAACTTGTATTCACAACCGAGCACAAAACAGTTCTATTGGAGGAGCCACATCTATTATTAAAAACACACAATCTTGAGGCATTATACCAATGTTGTAAATATAGTATTCTCTGTTATTGAATTTATGATAAGCCTTCCTTTCATTTGCTTTGTCTTCACATTACAGTACGTTTTATGCCGTTATCGACTATATCGCAGAGATGGATTTCCGCTACACAATTGTTACATTTGTTAACAGTCCCAGAGGAGCCATACCTTCTGCTTGCGTTCCGACACATGCTCGGCACACGCGGTACACACGGGCCGACGTACCTGTACACATGTTGTATATGATCGCGGGCCATAAAGTGACAGTGTGGAAGTCAAGAGGTGAAATTAGCTGTCAGGGCCGACAAAGTCTCCGCAGATGTGCCCCGTGTGCCCGGCCACTGCACGCGCCCCGCAAGGTCTCTTACTCACACCCCTCTCACCTATCACTGTAACCTCTCGCAGGAGAACATAGCGCACTAATGCAATATTGATCTGACAATATGCTGTGTGTAAGTGTGTGTGTAAGTTACCAATGAAAAAGCGTGTGTGTCCGCTGTTTGGTACAAGCCGGGGAGCTGTGAGAACTTTGTTAATGCACGGAGCCCTGTTTGTGTGTCTCGCTGAAGTAGTGATAGGAAGTGGCTAGGCGAGATATGTATTAATAAGCAGGAGGGGAGGTGTTAGCCTTGATGCTATTCCCGACACCTCACCGTCAGTAGCTTCTGGTGCAGTGGCAGGTGGATTGAAGGCGAACTTGAGCCGCAAATTCTCATCACAACTTTCTCCTTTGTATCGAGCATGTGTTCCCTCTAGCTTTTTTTTTTTTTTTTTTTCTTTTTCATGCTCATTAGGAAACACAGTGTTACATGAGTGCCCATTAGTTACAGGTCAAAATTCTCCCCAAGCAGACTTTTGTAAGCTAGTTAGAGAAGTAGAAAAGCAGCATTTACAAGAATACAGGAAAAAAAACAAAAAAAACACAAGTGGATAAAAAGTGGAGCTAGCCAAGGCATTCATAGTTGGTCAGCAGTCTTAATAAATGTGTTTTTGACAAAGGTGGGCAGGATTGTTCAAATGTTCTCAGATACCTTTACTTCAAAAATAATATTACTCAAGTAAAATTTCAAATTATTGGTCTAAAAAATGAGATGACAAAATGCAACTGGATATGACATCTGACGTATAATTTGAAGTCAATATAATAGAAAGAAATAGAAAAACATTAAATAATATACAAAATCTAGTATTTTCAAAGGATAAACAGTGAATATTTGAAAATTACAAATGACTACTTTTACTTAATAAGCGTACAGATCCTTTGTTGAATATATTTCTCAAGTAAGAGTGTAAAATTGTGTCTGAAAACAAAGAAGTACAGTTTTATTAAAGCGTTACTAGCCTCTTTTTTGTATTATCGTTTAAATAATGGATTATACATGTATAACAGAATATCTGGTTGAGCCGGATGAAGCAGCTGCATTGTCAGACAGGGCCAACAAGAGTAAAGTGACTAAGATTCTTTTCAGGTGCTTTTTGCCTGAACAATGTGCATGTAGTTTTGGCAGTTTGGCGCTGTATAGTTTAATTAGGGAGATGGGTTCAATGTTCTAATTTGTATGAAGATAAATTACCCATCCTCAATGAGCTGAATTTCCCGGATGTGTAACAAAACAAACAGCGTCATGACAGCCTTGAATGTGAATTGATAGACCCAATCAGCAAAGAAATGATCAAGTGACACAGAATGCACCGTAAAACAACATACAAAAACACTGTATTAAGCCTGATGGTAAACCTGTCACTATAATTACTGCATTGACTTATCCTTCAGTACATGGAACAATCATTTTTGGGGGTCAGTATTTATCGTGAATACTTTTTCTTTGTACTACAGAGGAGCTTTTGGGGATTTTTCTGTTCTACTATTGGATCTGAGCTGAAGAGGGTTGAATAAATAACTTCTATGACTCATTATAGATACAAACTAACAACAGAAGTGATTCATTCTGCTGTTTATTTACTGCAGTTTGTTTTTTACCCATACTCTACATTTAGAGTGTAGTGTTTGGGGATAACCCTGTATGCCCTGTACTGTGTCAATAATTTGTTTAATTAGTTTCAGTATTATTGTTTATCATCTATATTTTCTTCAAATTGTCTATAAAATTGAATGGGAAAACCGATATGTAAAGTTTAAAACATAGGAATACCTTCAATTGCAACAATACAACTCCCGAGAATATAAGCAGGATGTTGAATTTACTTAATCCAAATCAACCCCAATAATCTCATCATTTACATACTCACCTGTGTATTCAACAATAATATTACATTAAAGAGCTATAGAGATACTTGGAAATTCATTTTAAAGCTTTGCACGGCCTCCTCCTGTGAGTTTTTTATAAACTTTTGACATTGACTTCCAGACCACCTCCATTCATTTCAAACAGGAATTACATTTATTCCCAAAATGGCTGTAAAGAACGTAACCAAGTTAAAAAGAAAAAGTTAAAAGAAGAATAAATCCATCGCAGCTGGAGATATGTGGCCTTCATAGCCTCCGAAAATCTTAAGCGCAGCAATAAGAGCGGAAAAATCAGCATTGTTTCAGATCTTTATGGAAATGTTGTTTATTAAAATGAGCTGTCTGCATGTAAAAACACTCCATACTTTAGCCTAGTGCTCGGAGCAGAATAACTGAATGTGCAAATGGCCCTTGCTTAGGCTTCCAAAACTTCAACTAATGTTTATGAGGAAAGCAGAAATACAGCACACAACTGTAGAAATGTTTCCTGTACAGCTAGATATACAACTACAGTAATGAACTACACAAGAGCAACACTAGTGCATTCAAAGCTGCAATAATCTCTCTGTTAACCAAATGGGATTGTTGGAACGGCACACTCCATGTTTATTAGCTGCAGTAAGCCACATGTTTAACAGCGGTATTTCACTGTTTTCAAAGTTTACATTTTTAAAATATATGTCATAAAATGTAAGTGTGGAAGCTTGTTTTTTATTTTTTTGTTTTGTTTTTTGTGACAACTATTCTACAGCAATTTCACCCATGGACTGCATATATAAACGGACATAGCTAACCTGCTAGCTGCCGTGTACCAAATAGGAAGTGAGCATGGGCGTGCTTCCATCGACTCGGCTCCAATTCACTTTGTATTGAAAAACAGTTGCTCCTCTCTCTGTAACTGCTGCTGTCAGCCTCATTTTGGACTAAAAATGTTCGTATTGTCCCGCTCTACATGATCCTGCTTTTATTTCGCTATTGTGTCCGTTAATAAAGATATAAGCGTTAATAACAGACAAATCGGGCACCTGCTTTCCCCATGGTCACTCCAATTGCTAAACCAGCGGTGCTGTTACTTTTAACAGTCTCGCTCCAGATTGGCTCTTTGGTTGCTATGATACTCAAAGTCGGACTGCCAAATATGGAAATCAACTCCAAATTTGCCCCTGTAACTGCTAACTGCGATGAGTTTCATTTCACTGGAGCCAAACACTTCTTTATACAGTCTATGATTTCACCACACGGATTACTTTGCCTGCATTAATTTGACTTTATTTCATGCAGTTGGCCTCTACCAGCATGACTCTATTGTTCAAAATCATCGGTTATATTCTCGTAGTTCAGCACCATATGGTCATATACACTTGCTCCAGCCAGAGGGGCTCGGTAACATAAATGATTAGAACAAAAATATCAGCATTATTTCCAATCTTTATGGAAATGATCTTTATTAAAATGCATATAAAAACACTGCATACTTCAACCCAACGCTCCGAGCGCAGTGAATGCAACACTGCGCAAATGCCCCTTGCTCCGCGTTCGGAAAACTTCCTCTAATGTTTATGAACTCAACACAACACAATCTCAGTTACACAACATGCCATGCAAATGCTATTGAATATAAACCGACTTCTTGCCAGGGCCCGAGCAGCAGCAGTCAGTCCCAATGCAATAAAACAGGCCCGGCTAACTAATGGAAGCACCCACGCAAAACATACTTTTTATCGCGCGGCACCTTCACCAAACAAACACACTCACGTCTCCTTTGTCCCAGCCCACTCATTGCTCGTTAGCGCCTTGTTTTTCTGTGTTGCTTTAGCGGTGACACACTTCTTCCCAAGCTCTACTTTTTTTTTCTTTTTTTTTTCACTCTATCTGCTGAGAATGCACGCACAAGCCAGCAGCCCGTGTGAGCCCAAAATACTTCACTTAACAAACTCCTCTGATTACAGTTTGACTTTCTCGCCATCACAGCTCCTCTCCCTTCTGTCTTTAATCAGCATGTAAACAAGCGCAAGGTCGTTTTGGTTTCCTTTAAAAGGGAAGCAGGGTATAGCCAGATAAGGAGCAGCACGCCGTAGTTAATCCTTTGGACACGCTGATGGAGGAGTTTGTCCCCGGTGAAGCTAGGTTGCTAATTATGCGAGTGGTGCAAGCCTCTCTTTTCAGTGTCCCGTCCCTGCCATGGTGACTCATCAATTTGTCTTTGTTCTGTTGTGTTCACTAGATGGTTTATTTATTTATTTTCATTTTTTCTCATTATTAATACGAGTGGGTGGGCTTATAAATACATACAAAATAACTAGGCATATGTCAAGTCAAAGCAGAATTATTACGCTACTTTAAGCAAATAATAAAAATGAACTCACAAACATCTCTTACAAACATCGTCACACATCAAATCAATTGTAACTATCAACGTATATTAGTAAGTTGATAGTTGATAAGTATGCCTGGTATCATTTCCCTGTGACTGGAGTAAACAAAGTGGGTGTAAGGAGCTCAGCAGTCCCTCGAACTTTAAAGCCTGTTGTGGTTCCCGAAGTGCCCATTTTTCCCATAGACGTTTTTTTTAAAAAGAGTTTAAAGCTACGATCCTCATCCTCGACTCACCAGTGTTGTATTCTCACATATTACCACTAGATGCTGTCTACTGCAGTCTGAACTTTTGGCCTAAAGAAGACCAGAGATCACAGGTGGGATACATCTGCAATCCACTGGCGAAAAAAAATCAAATAAACTTGCAGATAATAAATTTAACACGGTGAGGTCAAGCCAGCTGTGTCCATAGTGCACTTATTCTTAGTCCAAAAGACAAAACTAGGTGAAAAACTTTACTAACTTAATGGTTTATAAAATTTCAGAAACTGTTATTAAATAAAATTGCATTTTTTATTAAACCACCCACCACAAACCTCATAATGTCTTGCCCAATGATAAAACTGGGTCAGAGCAAGAATCAAGCCACTTTGCATTTTTAAATACTAAAGCATATGGTGCAGCATATGGTATTTTGTTTATCTATTGTAAGGATTATTATTATGTTTAAATGCAATAAAAAAAACAACTGTATTTTAAGTGTCCATCATTATAGAAGTTAACGAGGGAAAAATGGTCTGGTGATTGCTGCCATACCTTTCCATTTTCTTCCATTGAACAAACACATATAGATCGCTTTGGTGCCTTTTTGGATTTTTCAAACCTCACATCTGTCTGTTCCACAAAAGACAGCACTACCACCTGAATGTGGGCTGTCAACATCTGTTTGCAATGAGACTACCTTTTCCCTCCACCAGACGCCTTTCAAATACCTGACTCACAGATTAGCACCTTGTTTGTCTTAGATTTAATTGGCTTTATCCCAAGACTTTTTCTTTTTCTTCGATGAGGCAAAAATACGCTCCAGAATCCATTTTTTACTCTGTTTGTTTATCCCATTGCTGAGCCTTCCCTGCCAAAAAGCCTGAACTTAATGCAATCAGATCTTTGATGTTTAATTGGTTTAGGAAATGTCATATCTGGCTGCGTGGCGTATCGGAGAGACAGTGATGGAGGCTCACGCGGAACACTAAAAGCATCATTCCTCAAGGTATGACAGTGCACAAGGCTCATTTCCATCGCTGCTTTTGCTATTTGTCAGCCTTCTCCTCTTTGCCGGTGAAGCAGCAATGTTAACAATGCTGTCCCCACATTTACTAGTTCTGCCTCATTACAGCTAAAGAAGTGCATGAATTAGCACAGGAGCTAGCTCGCAGGCTGACTCCACTGAGGAGAGACGGGTACGGAGGGCACCCTGAGGACAAGAGGGATTTAAAAAGCAGATTTCAGGTAGAAATAAAAGTAAATATAATGTTCAAGGATGTAATCCCTGGGCGTCTGTGGCAGGGAAGCTTCATCAGAGACACTAGGAACTGTAAAATAATGTTATTCTTTTCAATGTAATAAGATTGTGGATGCTATTGTTACATTAATAGATGCAATAAAAATGTATATTTCACTGCTAACAGATTTGTGTGCATGAAGAAAACAGCAGAGGGCGCATGGACTCCAGCTACTGCTGGACTGAGCAGCCATGTAAATGAAAACTTAAATAGTTCTCCTCCTGGCATCAGTGTTGGTGCGTAAAGTAATTAGTGCTAAAATGATAAGAGGGAATTTGGTGAAGATGAACTTTTAAAACAGAGAGCACAACCTCCTCTGGATTACTACAGATAATGTAATACAGTGGGGATGCGCAAACATGCTCAAACATAAATTAAATAACTCACAGCATCTGTTTTTGATGAGGACATAGTACATGCAGTGAAAACATGCAACATGCGACAGTTTAATTATCAAGGAAGTAATATTGTTGTACAAATGGTTTTATGAGATAAATAAGTTTGTTATTGCTGAGCAGAATTGTTTTTTACAGTTTAACATCTAAATGAATTGTCTTTTATTTGAATATATTTATCCTAAAATTCTGCATAGAATAAGTTGAAGACCAAAAGGACAAGTGGAACAGGTTGTAATGTCCTTTTGTGCCATGAGCCTTTAAAGTGCTATCTGTGCGGCTCATCTGTGCCGCCTCTGGCCTGCCATCTTTATAGGTCATTTATTGGCTGTGTACAGCAGCTCTGTTTGTGCCCAGTCCTGGCAGTGACGAAAAAATAAAAACAGCTATTCTACCATGTCCGCCCCTCTGCCTGTCACTATTAACATTTTGCACTCTCCAAGGTTGAAAATCCCATCAGATGGAACAAAATTAATTTTGGTGCAATATTCAGGGCCACCAGTCACATAATAAAAGACGCTCGCAAGCATCCCCCGATTGTGATTCCATTCACTCTCTAATCGGTGCGATGGCTTGCACCGTGCTGTAGCTTAGTAAATGCTTTCTTCCCAAGGGGATAAGAAAAACAATGGGCCTTTCTAATTTCTTTCTTAAAGCGAGCCACAGAAAGAAAATGATATAGACATAATTGATGACGAGGAGAGAGAGGCGAGCTTTTGCAGAGGTCTCACGTCCACTGGCCGAGCGTTTTTTTTCTCTCATAATAGCAGACGCTCAGGGGCACTGGAGGTTGACAAATCTGGCACAGAGGACAAATTGATCAGTAACAGAACACAATTTGTCCTTTAAAAGAATGGGCAACAGCCGTGTGTGGCCTGTGTTATTAGTTTAAACTGCATGTCTGTCTAGGACTGGACTTACTGTGCTGGAGCAGACTTTGGACAAGGCACCATTCTACACTCAGCTACTATGTGGTAACACACAATACAACTCCAATTCTAAATGTTTCTGTTGAGGCAGTTACTGAATGTGCATGTTTACAACTCAACAGACAAAAGCTATCTCTAAAATGAGATGCAATGTTTTCTGCTCATGTTCTCATATACTATTTATTGTAACTGTACAAACCGGGCCACCAAATTATGACTGGACAATTTCATGGCTTCTCGGTGTTTCTAGTAAATAACTTCGACTTTTTTTTTTCTTGTACATTGCCATTAAAGTTTACATAGGATTAAACTTGGGCTAACGTGCTAATATTCTCTTCTTCACAGTACACATTATATCATTTTGCAAGTTTTTCTCAACTAAAAGAGGCACCAGTGAGAAGAACAAGACAGTAACTTTTTTGCAATATCTTCTTCACAGTCGATACTGGGGTCAGGTACTGCTGGCTCACTCACAAACCAAGAAATGGATCCCTAGTTTCCACAGAAAAATCCATACCGTGTAAATGACAAGTGTAAGGTTGTGGTGCCACTTAACACTCATTTTGTGGAGAAAATGTGCAGAAACACAATGGGGCTGAGTACTGTGGAGAGCTGAGAAGCTTAGAGAGCCAAGGGTAAGAACAAAAAGAAAGCCTCACACATATACACACATCTCTTTTCGGGGAAATATTTAATTGGCTTTTGAGCCTCAGCAGCAGCCAATTAGCATGCCTGTTACACGTGAACACTGCAACTAATTGGCCGAAGAGGAAACCATGCACTGGCCAGCACTCGTCCAAACATTCTACACTCCAGGGGAACAGAAGATGTTGTACTATAATTTGGGGGTCACAGAACTCATATATATATATATATATACTCATATATATATATATATATATATATATATATATATATATATATATATATATATATATATATATATATATATATATATATATATATATATATATATATATATATATGAGTTCTGTGACCCCCAAATTATAGTACAACATCTTCTGTTCCCCTGGAGTGTAGAATGTATGTATGTATATATATATATATATATATATATATATATATATATATATATATATATATATATATATATATATATATATATATATATATATATATATTACATTAACATTCTGAGTATACTGTATTAGTCATGTTAATGCCATTGCATTACATTGCAGAACATGCCCCAAACTGAAAGGGAAAAAAAGTTTGTACATTTTTTGGCCCATTAAATGATACACATCAGATTTTAATGTCGTATTATCTCATTACCTCATTATTACCTCTCATCACTGGTCTCTGAATAAGTGAGTGCAAATGTGGATACAGCTGATAGAAATTAGTCCATGGCACAATACCGTGGGTGTTTATTTGCATCTTTCTTAAGCGTGCACCATCCCAATCAAAACAAATACTTTAACAACCTATTCAATGGAATAGCGCAACATAAAAAAAACCCAATTACTTTACCAAATAATCTGCCATTTAAGGTCAACAGTAGTGGAAGAAGTACTCAATTTTCTTGCTTAACTAAAAGTACAGATACCAGAGCAAAGGAATACTCAAGTAAAGTATGAAAAAATCAACTTAAGTAAAAGTATTAAAGTACTTGTTTAAAAATGTACGTAAAGAGTAAAAATGGAAAAGTATTTTGAACATTTTTTGTCATCTAATACAGCTTCTTGATTTTGATAAAGATTTGTACTGAATTTTGTTCAACAAAACCACTGAATTGATAGTTTTTTCTAGTTGTTTTTCTTTTATATTTTTGTTACAAATGTGTTAAAAATAAACCCCCAGCCCTTTTCAGCAGGTCTCAAACTATGACAAAAAATATTCAATTCAAAAATGTAGTGGAGTAAAAAGTACAGCTATTTTCTCTCAAATATAGAGGCATAAAAGCCAAAAGTATCCACCTTTAAATGTACTTAGGTACAGACACATAAAATCTATACTTTAGTACAGTACTTTATTACTTTTACTTTGATACATTCCATCACTGAAGGTGAACTCTTTAACCTACACTTTGTGAAGTTAACATGGTTACTTGACTTCTTTGCCCTAATCCAGCAGTACATTGAATGTAATGTAAAGACAACAAATTCAACAAGCAAGGGCAAGAATCCTCCACACCTCTGATTACATCTACAGTACAATGTGTAACAGCGGGATCTGATGCATAGGCCATCCAGCGCTCATTATGCTCTTTACATGCAATTAATCAAAGCATGTAAACAGTGCCCGCCCCAGCCACAACAGACAGCGCCGTATTCCCCTGTGACACCCTTAACGCTTTACACACAGTACAAGATTTAGTAAATAAGCCAATGAAGTGACTGATGGTGCAGTGAAAATTCATAGTCAATCTGGAGCTGATTTAAGATGGTGCCCCCCCTGCTGAGAGAACACACAGATATAAATATCGGTGCCTGCTCGCAGTCTCACTGCTGGGCCTATAGTGTGTGGCGCCGTGCCAACATGTAAATACCTGCATCCCAGCGAGGGGGGCCCAAATGCTCTCCTAGCAGTGGGAATTTTTGAAACGGAAAATATATGTGAGAATGTTTAGGCAAGCGTTTGTGTTTATAATGAATCGTCTCATTTCCTGACTGTAATTTTACCCCCAATTGAACACTTCTTATGCACAATTTATTTATCCATCTCAATCAATTACAATGCTATATGCACTGCCTGTCATGATATGGAACAATTAAATGTTGGTTACTGTTGATTGAGTGATATATAAGAATTTTAATTGTCCAAACAGGTGTAAAAGCTGGGACGCGATTGTTATAGTTAAATAGTACTTTATACTTTGGCTTTTTGTTTCAGTAAAGCACTTCATTTTCTTAGCATGCTGTGGTTTGCATTCTGATTTGATACTGTTTTAAGATAAATTCCATTCCTGACACACAATCCCTATTTGTCAAGGTTTGGGCCTGGCCTAAATTGATTTGTGACCTCTTATGACTGTATTGTCGTACTTTTGCATTAGCACAAAGGCTAAATTCATTATATTCTTAATAAGAATATTGTCAAAACTGCCCCACTAAACTCAGATGTTTTAAATGGTCATTAATAATCATAGAAAAATTAATTGCTTTGCTGTGCACTAGTAGATACTTGGAAATGTCTCCCACAACCACATTTAAGCATGTCAACATGAAACTTGGCTTTGTTTTGGAAGGTGGTTTCATGTCCGCCATGCAGGCTTAAGGGCCCTTTTATAATGCATATATGCATTTGAAAGCTGCATTATAATATAGTTGACATAAGTGAATAAGTCAGATCTATTATCTTTGATCCTTTCATTCATTAGGCCACTACATTTGAATATCGTGGCACCCCCTAAGAATAGTTGCTATTTTTTAAATGCCAGATGCCTCACTGGAACAAAATTAGCATTTGGGCTGCCCCGACAGTCACACACAAGCAAGTCCCAAGCAGGCTGCACAATAACACGGCCAGCACACTGGAAGAAAACACAGTGAAATGGCAGCATTATACGAGCGAGCATTTCAAAGCATCGGCCCATGACAGTGACAATGAGGCTTGTCCAGTAGTGTCTTTTTCAGCCTTTGCAGTCAGAAGGCTTATCTGAATGTAAAAAAAAAAGCTACTAAAGAAACCAATACAATGCTTTGAATGGATATAATTCAACTTTTATACATTTATCCATTGCTTGCATGTTATAGTTGTTGTTGTTGTTTTTTTTTTTTAGAGAAATAAGTGCTGATTTGTAAAGGTGAGACTGGAGATGTCTAACACATATCAGTATGAGACGCAGTGAACTCTCAACATTTTTTTTTTTTTCTTTTCACATTTTTACATAGCACTTTTCCACCTTCAAGGCAATCAAAGCGTCGAGGCACCACTCACCCATTCACACACACATTCATACACCAGTTTACACACACACTGGGGGCAGGGGGGTTACGTGTCTTGCTCAAGGACACAACGAAAGCATTCATCTGTGGGAACTGGTATCATCCTGTGGGTCAGTGAATTGGGCCGCTCTACCAATGATGTTTATATCGAGAGCGGGATTCAGATCAGGGGACAAACACTGTCCAACTGAGCTACTGTCTTCCAAGTAGTACTATTTCTGACTAACAAGTACAGTAATTCTTACACTGTAGGGAGTTTTCTTTAAGTTTCTCTAAGACGAAGTGAGTAAAACATTGAAATAGACAAATAAAAAGTTAACCAGGACAGAACATTAGGTATCCTAGGTATGGCATTTTCTGAGAATGAACAAAAGTATGTAATAAAATCTTCAGACTTTGAAACACACTAAAATCTTTTACTTTACTTTATTCAACCAACAAAGGTTATTTTAAAGTGGCTGTACTGGATAATACTCTGACATATTACTGATGTGTTGACATTGCTGTGAATTTAAAAAAGAGCTTTGATTTGTATTTTATATTACAACGTGTCTAACTCTGCATTGCTGGGGATGATAAACTGTAATTTTTTAAAGACATTATTAAACCATTGGATAAATATGGTCTTTTTTTCCTCCAGTATCTCAACTTAACTCATTATTTTTAGCAACCACACACAACTGAGTCCAAAGCAGACCCCCAAATCCACACGACCAAGAGAGTGGTGAGAAAACACAGTGAAATTGCAACATTATACAAGTGAGCATTTCAAAGCACCAGGCCATGACAGTGACAATGAGGCTTGTCCAGAAGTGTCACCTCGCCCTGTTTTTTGCTCCTCTGCTCCTTCGTCCCCCCATAGCCTCTTCATCCTCACACACACACACACACACACACACACACCAGCATCATCCACACTGAAGACAGCACATCTTTATTAGGCCTCTGTATGCAGCCCGTGCTCTGTCTGAGATTGCAGCGCTGACCCCTCGCTGTGAGCCTTACAGGGGGAAATGTTTACGCAAACCCCACAGTACATGCCATTAACCTCTTTGGAGACACAAGACAAACAAGAATGTGCCTCTGCCAGGGCACAGCATCGAGCCTGGAACAACCTATCCAGGACCATCATGACAATCATCTCATTACGGAGCAGTGGGAGGCAGTAATGACCCGGAGAGCCCTGTCTCCGAGGGACATTTTCTCTGCGGTGCACCAGTGTGTCTAACACTTAGTGAAGTACCGCTGATATGCAGTCAAGTGCAAACAACTTATTAAGACGACGGCGAGGAGCTATATGGAGCTGCCTACACTGGGAACGTCAACGCAATCAAATGTTGGAACTGCGCAAGTAAACATTTAGGAACATGTAGGTGGTGGAGATGCATCATAGTTTTATGTTATAGAAATGTTCTTTCAGCCTCTCGAGAATGTTTGTGAAAATTTGAAGGTAATCTCTGTATATTCTGTTTTAGATAACAATAATATAATAATAATAATACAATATTAACATGAATAATGTAACTTTTCCAATTTTCCTGGTCGTTCCTCCTTGGTTATGCCATATTATGTCATATCATCTATTATTCACTATTACACCTTTGTACATGTCACTGTCCGACTGCTCTGACCTTCATTACCTAAGAGCCTTAATCTGTCAATCAATCAAAATAAATGACTAGAATAATGGAATACATTACTTGAAAATATTGAAAATTGTATTAATTCATCTTGCACACATTTTATAATGAGACAATAGCTGATCCGAGGCTTTAGGCCTGGTGTAGTCTGGACACTAATAAATTAATCTCAAAGCAGACCATTTTAAAAAGCTTTTAAAATGCCTCAATCTTGGATTTGACATAATAACACACAAAACACAAAACAACTCTCTATCTTTCTCATGTATTCCCCACTGGCACCCCTCCATCCCTCAAGAGATTTGAATTGATATCCTCAGATTGGGATTAAATCCGTGACCCCAGAGGGGGGTCTCAGTGTGGGGTAAGAGGTATAAGGAGAGACAGGGGGTATGAGGGTCCGCTGAAGCCGCTTCTCCTACTTAGCGGCCCGTGGGTGTAATTCAATCACACCTCGATAATTCCCCTGATGTGAGAGCCCAATCCCCACTACAGCGCTCAAGTGCAGACAGACAGCAGCAGCTCAGCCTCATCCCACACCGAGGGTCTCCTCCTGGGTGGGCTTAAACACCCACTGTTGGCTGCAATTTACCTGTGTTATTTAAATAGGTCCATTATTTTAATTGAAAAAGTTGCCTCATCGCCAAAGGCAAACAATAACAGTGCTGAGCGAAAAAAGGGAAAAGGAATTAAAAGCAAAACAGCAGATGGTGATATACATGGCAAAAATGATTGTTTATACTTACTGTTTGATTATATGTGATAATGAAAGTGTGATTCCTCAAGGCAATTAGAGTGTGTGGCAGCCATATTGTGAGAGGACAGGGGAAGGACGACGCAGGCTGTTATGAAGGAGCGCTTATCAAATATCTCCGCCGGGGTGATTAGTGTAATAAGACACTGCAAGGTGAGATAGGCCACTTGCACTGTTTTATGTCTGCTCATGCGTGGGGGTGCGAGTGTGTAACTGCGCGTGTGTGTACGTTTGTGTGAACGGGGAGTGGAAATTAGGGGAGAGTGTCACTAAGAAACCCGCTCTCGTTCCAAGGCCTAATTTAGCAACCATTGGTCACTAGCCAAACAAGGATGTTAATGGAATCCTTTAGCATAACATGTTGTTCCCCGAGTCCCAATTTGTGGCTATTTCAGATAAGAGGAAGGAGGGACTAAAAGTATGTATTTGTAACTCAAATACACAGTACTATTTTTGATGTATGTTTGAA
The DNA here is from genome assembly GCF_009829125.3 of Periophthalmus magnuspinnatus. NCBI lineage: Eukaryota > Metazoa > Chordata > Actinopteri > Gobiiformes > Gobiidae > Periophthalmus > Periophthalmus magnuspinnatus. Next base: position 27,946,062 of record NC_047128.1, read on the forward strand.
AGCAATGTAAGTCAGTAAATCAGTGAAAAATAAAAATGTATGTTTGTAAAGTACATTTTAAAATACTTAAAGAAATTTTGTACAAAGTGTAATTAATAGCAACCATAGTGTAAAATGACAATCGTGTTACTTCTGTTATTTAAAAATGATCATTGTGGTATCAAAATTGGCATCGGGCATCGGGTATCGAGCCTTTTCCTTGGTACCAAAATTGAGTTTGTCGTTTTAGTATCATGACTACACTAAAACACTACTTCAGTTGATAACATATGATCTCCATTGCTAAAACCTTGATGCATTTTATAGTAGTCATAATCTTTTAGTTTCCTCATTCTGTTCACCAAATCTAAAGACGTTGAGTGTTTGCTTTGTACTCTCTGGTGTGATGTGGTGGTGTGATGTGCCGGGGCTGCTGTGATGTGGGGCTCTGGGGGCTGTAGTCTCACACACACAGGGCAGATTGGAGGCACTTACCCCTGGCAGAGTCTTCTGTTCATGGAGGGCGCTCTGGGCCTTCAGTGCAGACTCTCTGGCACAGTATGTTAGAAAGGCACATCCTGCAACATCCACAGACACACACAAAGATTACAGCTTTACAACTACTCTTTTAATAAATCATTTTGCTCATTTTTTCATAATTATTATTATTATTATTTTTTAATAGTAGCTCATTCTCATATTTGTTTACCTTTATCATCCATGAGTTTCAGAATTATGAGGAAATTAAGACCCTTGCCATAGCGACTATTAAACTAAATACTATATCTTTTGAACAGGGAAAAGTCTTCAAAATGCAAGTCTAACAAGAAGCTGAGAAGCTGACATAGCTTGTATTCATGTAAGATTAGTTTGAGTTGGAGGACAGGTCAGAATTCTATAGTACAATGTTCGGTTTAACTGTCACATTGCAGGTTTCTTGAGCTGGTTTATGGTTAATATCTCTGTAATTACTGTGCCTATCCACACTGTAACAAAAATGTCTCCTCTGTCAACATAAATCAGCAATAGTGAAATGATTGTCTTTATGGCATAGGTTCAGAAAGTGGTGCCATTCTTAGTTCCCAAAGAAATGATTGTTGTTGGCTGAAAGGATTTAAAGCCATAAGATTAATATGGCAAGTTTGTGGAGGCACAACAATACGTCAAGTTAAAGACCCCTGCCATCCACCTGGAATTATGACATCATCCAATTCTTGAATGTGGACACAACCTATTGAGTTGTCTTTGGGGTATGTCCGTGATTATAAACTGAAATGTGTTGTAATGATTTGTGCTGCAACACTGCAAAACAAATGTACCTAAAGGTACCAATACAATCACCTTGAACCTGATCCTTGATGCAGAGAAATGCTGGCGGGTGTTCTTATAAAAATGTGTCTAATACCTTATGTGTCCGATGTTTTGTGGAGAGCTTAGTGGTATTTATTTATGCTTGTTACAGTGCAGTTGAAACTGTTATGTTGTAGGAAGCGAGATTTAAATAAATAAAAAATAGGCATACAGCACATTAGGTAAACAATTCAATTTGTCCCCATTATTTATTATGTTTGCTCATTCAAAAAACATGTACTACAAATATTTCATTGGAACACAGAGCTCGATTCAAAGTGCAGAGTCAGCACTATATCTGTGCACTGAATACACTGAATACAGAAGTTACTGTTACTATGGTACTATATATCACCCGTCCCAGCTCTATTAAAACAATGTCATGTTTTGGACTTTTGATTTGGGAAAATGTAGCTTATGTTAAATTCCAAGAGCATTTGCCACATGCCTTTAATTGTTTTCTTGTAGTGAGGAGAGGACAAAATATTATAGATTAGATTTATGTCTATACCCACATTAACAAAAGTGCACTTGTGTCATTGGAGTACACAGAGCAAATGTGAGTCCTAATTCTCAGATATAACACAAAACCTCTGGCAAAGTTATAACAACTTGATGAACTCAAAATCCTCACTTTGCTTTTTGTTGGATGTCACTTCTATAGTTATGGTTTTGTGCAGGAAAGAAGGCATGCTTTTCAAAACCCAGTAATTAAAATTCCTTCAGCCATCTCGGGAGACTTTTGAAGTTTAAAAATTCAGTGTAAAGAGAATGAATATACGTCAGTAAGTGACAGCTTTCATTAAAGACCCAGTGCTTGGCCTGCTCTGTGTTTGGTGGAGCTGACAGTGGATGACCCCATTCACAGAGGTTTTGCACTGTGCAGCATAATTTCCCATTACTACGTGTCACACCTGCCGCCAAGGATTCCCATGGGAATGACACAGACTTCCTCACATACACATACATTAACAAATGACACCCAGTTTGCAGCGCGTAGCACCCATCACCCCTGAAACCACTGCACTCTGGCACACGGCCAAGCGAGCTTCCTTTCACTACAACCTTCACCCACCTCCACAATGAGGCAGTAATTCAAGAGGAGAAAAGAATCACCTGAACGACACTGATGAAACAGGGCGCCACATGGCAGAGGCAGAAAAGTTTGGGAGCCCAGGGAAACACTCTTCATCCTTTGTGAAATGACAAAACTGTGGGACACAGTCAGCGCCCCCTCGGGAGCTTGTCCCGCTAAAGCTTATGGTAATTGTGGGAAGACACTCTCGTCGCCACTGGCTTGACATTTGCTTTTATATTTTTCACCGCTATGCACACTGATCACATGCAATAAAATGTACCCTTCCAAAAGTTTCGCCTAAGCCTGACAGAATATATATTGAAAGAAAAAATAAATAAATAAAGAGAAAAATACTGTTGGCAATACTATTACTTATCTCAACAGTCACAAAGACAAATACTAAAATAATAATAGTGATATCATAGTGAAGAAAAAAAAAAGCTTCCAGGGTCTCTTTTTAAACGTGGTGTTTCAATGAATAAATAAATACAACCGAAACAAAAAACGTATAGGGTAGTGCACACATATTTGGCTCAGAGACTACTTTGGACCTCAGTAAGCCTGCTTTACACCATATGAGCGGAGAGACCAAAGAGAAGTGACATCATCATTCTTGGGAGGAGATAACAGGGATTTAGCAGCTGGTAGCGGGTTACAGCTGTCAGCTCCAAACTTTAAGTTGACTAATTGGCACAGAATAAATTCATTTTTGATGTCATACAGACTTGGTGTCCCTTCACTTTATATTCAGCCATGCAAAAATATCTTCAAAAACACTCCTTTAATTTGTCTAAAATGATGCAACCAAGAGTAAAAAGATTTAGGATGTCACCGGCCCAGTACTGCTGCACCAAACACTTTAAGTCATCTCGTGGGAATAAAGTTTTGCTAGTTCTTCTTCAGTTATGTAAGGTTAAGTGGGGTGAAAGTAATACTTTGGTAATCAAAGACAATTTACTTCACTATAATTTCAGATGAGGACAGGAGTTCAACACATTGTATTTAAGGCTGTTGAGAGTCGAGCGGGAAAGACTTCCAAAGAGAGATGTGTTAGTGCGTTTGCTCAACACATTTGTGCTAATTACTTAAAGAACTTTTCTACTTGTGATCGTTCTTGTTTGAAAATGAAAATTAGAATGTGCTCACTACTACTTGCACCCAGGCAATAAAAGCTTCTCAAGGCAGCAGACACATGAAATTGAAGAAATCTGTGTAACAAAAATCCAGTCAGACACAGTAAGTTTGTGAAAGATTCAATCGTAGCAAATTTCAGCAAATGTCTTCAATAAAAAGTTCTATTACAACTTTGGCACTGACTTAAATAACAAATTTTATATATATATATATATATATATATATATATATATATATATATATATATATATATATATATATATATATATATATATATATATATATATATATATATATATATATATACACACGCACACAACATATACAATAGTATATATATAAGCAAAGGATCCTGTAACTGAAAAAAAAAAAACACAACAAATGCTCTCAAATGCTGGGACATGTGTTAGTTTAGCAGTTCATATTCCTGTAAATGTTCTTGAATGTGTTTGAAATGAGCGCTCAGAAAAAAATCCCTTTTTATACGTATATCTAATCCCAATTAGGCCTGTCATGATAATACGTTTTCAGGCACGATATACTGATGCAGAAAATATCAAAACTACTTTATGTCACTGATACAAAGCAAGGGTTAGGGTTAGGGCAGTAAACAGATCTCAGTAAACAAGAAAATGAATACACTGCAACAAATGAATAGCAGAATAAACCATTATTAGCCATTGAAGTTATTTATTCAACCTTCTACAGCTCAAAAAAAGAAAAAAGATAAAGAAAATTTTAAATCTCCGCACTTTTGCAAATAAATTGTACACACAATTAATATTGAGGGCCAAAATATATTGTTCCAGCTTTAATATACTGAACGATAAGTCGATATAGTATAGCATAATATTATCATGACGTAATTACAGTACTTCTCACAAATAACACATTTCAATTTTTTCCTAAAAATACAGCAAATATATTATGCTAACATGTAGGATTAATTAGTGCCCATCTTTGACACATGATGTTCCTGTATTTAGCACAGATTACCAGCAGCACACCCTCCTCCTATCTTTAGCTGTCTATCCATCTACATTGAGTTCAGAGCAGAGAGCTGTCTGCTCCACATAGCCTCCTCCTAATGATCAAAGGGGTCATCTGTAGACTTAAGCTACACCTGTCACTCACACTGCAGCGACTGTCAGTTACTGCCCTGCGCTTTAAAGCACTACACCGTAGATACAGCTTCATACAAACATGTCCATTGTCCCGCACTGGATTTGGGGAATGACTAAACAGAAATTGGAAAACAAAGTAGAACAGATGATTGAAAAATAGATAATACTGGGAATGTTGTTTTGAAGATGTCCAAATGTGAATACTGTGTATCGTTAAAGGGTCCATATTATGCTATTTTCTGATCTATATTATAATTTTGATTCCTCATCAAAAACATTCCCGGTGTGGTGTTTTGTTTAATTCACGCATGTTTAGCACTCAAACCTTGCATATTTAGGCTGAGTTCTTCTGTCAAACTGAAAACACTGTTCCACCTTGTGATGTCACGTGGTAATACAGGAAGTGCTCTACTTCATACGCCTTCACTAGAGTAATTTGAATAATTTCAGCCTGGGAATTTCCTATGGACAAATGGTGAAAAGTAACTGTTAACTTGAAAAGGTAGCTGTTAACTGGAAAACTACCGTCTCATGACATTTCCGTGTTACTCAAACATGTGAGAATGAAACAAAATACAACTTGAGGTCTGTTTTTGATGAGGTAACAACATTCTGACATGGCTTAAATCTTGCAAGAATAAATTTGCATCATATATAGCACCTTTAACAATGATAATAATACAAAAAAATGCTACAAAAAATCTTGTAAATGTCTAGTATAACGTGATATGTCTGCATTAGTGCCATTATTTTATAGTCTTGTCTTGTACTTAAACTTCAACATTTATAGGCGTGTTTTAACAAATTGACGTTGAATTTCCATAACATCGGCTGTTGTTATTAGTCTACTTCAAAATTATATTGATATATTCACTTGTCAGTATCACCCAGCCCTAGTTACAATGGTAAAGACATGGTGCTCAAACATGTACTTCTACAACTCTTAGAAGTAGTATCATAGGTTAAAACGTATCTTCTAATCCAGACAAATGGATGCACTATTTTTGTCCCTGTTTTGTCACTGACCTTTAAAATATACCTGCTAAAGTACTCCGAATTTAAACTTTGCACCATACAGTATTAATTATAAACAGTGTATTTTGCAAAGGTAAACCAGGCCTATGTCTTTTTCCAGTGATATGAGTTCTTTCAAATTAGACGTTAGTGCCCTTTTGCGGTTTTCCTTTGACATTTCAATGGCTTAGTGGATTTTTTGTGTCAATTTTCCAGGCTATTTACAGTCAATTACATTGCGCAGACCAACCAAGGAGAGCAGAATGGATGAGAATATTTAACAACTCTTTGTTTCCCTTCCTCCCGGCTGCGTGCTGCTTGCTCTAAGTCCCTCCTCTCAGCACCGGAGACGGATTGATAGATACCGCTACTCAACCGAAAGATTTGCCCCCCGCCAGCATTCAGTGTGTCTGAACAATGCATGCATTCTGGCACTGCCACTAAGTATTATGATAATGTAGTGCTTAGCTAAACGGCCCATGTTAAACAGCATAACCTGGCACACTGGTCCAGCAATAGTGTCAAGTCATCCCACTTGCTGCAAAAGGCTCCACTCACACACACACACACAAAGCTATGTCCAACTGCATGGTCTATAATCTTCTGTACAAGCAGGAGATCTGGAGACAACCGCCTCCTCAGTACATCCGCAGCAGGGTGTTGAAAAATATAAAAAGCGAAAATTCCCAAGACAACCATGAGTCCCCGGAGATCCCAAAAAATGCCCAAAGTTAGAATTCACAAAGCACAAAACATCTGCTCTAATTCATGCATTATAATCCACATGAATTAGTCATGAGCAAACACACCATATTTTGATCTGCCTTTAAGACTATAATTATGGTGTAATTCTGTGTGCGGAAAAAGGTGGTAGAAAAAGGTATTACTTTATATTACTTTGCTCCATCTGGTTAAAACTAATATCCTAAATTTAAAAATATGTTTTAAATGCAGGCACTAAAGCTTCATAAACTTGATGTTTTTGGATGCCACTGCAGAGCTCATTACAACGTCCTACTCTTATTACACTTATATGTTTGTGTTACTGCTTATGAAGAAAATGTGGATTCAATCTGTGATAATGTTATCTGCTGCCTCCAAGGCCTTTGTCATAATAGCCTTCCACTGTGTGCTGACATATTAAGCATTCCTCTCAACAGTGAGGTGCACTGTAAGGCACAAATATGCAACAGTTACACAGTTGTATTACTATCACTTCTCTGAATCAAACAGCAAGGGATTTATTTTTTTAGGGGGGTTAGTACAGCAAGAAATACATGGTAAAATAAAGGTTGTATGGCTCAACTAAATGATGTCCATGTCACCTGTTTTTTACCCAAAATATATCCAGAATTTGGTCCTGCACAGAGAGTTTAATTCTAATCAAATTTCACACATATACATCTTGTACTTGAAAATTGATGAAATTTGGAACAAAACAAGTTGGGGATACTCTTTCATATACTGCACTATTCCTCATGAAGAAGAAATGTTCAGTACAATTATGAATAAAAAATATTGTCATGTGATCATTAACAAAATATGGCAATGGATAAAAATTTAAGAGTGAAAAGAAATGTATTTAAATTATACTGATAAAGGGAAAAACATTAAAAGTATGTACCCAATCGGATGTTAAACTTGTTAGATTAGCTATCCATTATGTTTCACTGGAGAGCTTTTTCAACTCTCCCCTTATAAATATTCTGTTCACTTTTCAACCTCAACTAATCCCATTTTGTTACTGTGGTATTTGCATGCTTCCAACAGGTCTCACACATTGATGCAGCAAGAGCCATGAACATAGTAGAGGTAAGTGGCCAATAAGAAAAACTCATCCATATAATGCATTTGTGAAATTTTATTAAAAGTGTGCATGCCTGCGCTCTCAAAGTGACTTTGAATGTCACGCAGGATGAAGTGGGCATAATGCATACATCAGAGGGACCTTGGAGGAGCCTGATTGGAGCAGGCAATACAGTCTGGCTTTGGAAAAGGATTATCCTACTCGAGGTACACGTCCTCCTTCAAGTGTTGACATTCAGGGATGCTGGAGGACAGGCGTAAACACCACAAACATGAGGAATATTGTTTTAATCGATCATAAGGCTCTGAGGAGCAGAGCAGTGGTATAAAAGACCTATATAGACATGGGATAGTAGTTGGAGAGGAACAGGTGGCGCATGAAGACCTTCAGGGTCCATGCACACAGTACAGAGCCAGGTTGAGGCTGCTGCTCCCACTAGAGCGCTTGATTCAGGCAAATCAATAAGATCACGAACTGTGGCCACTGGCACACATGTCCTACATAATTTGCTTGCTTTCTGAATAGATTATTTATAGTAGTCAAGTGATGGTAAACTCGATGGATGCTACAACTACTGATTATGATTGATATAGAGCCAAATTGTACTTAAATGGAATAATGAAATGTTGTTATTACAGTGTTATTGATCATTGTCATGAGCTTATTTATGCTATGATAATGGTACTAAATGTACTCTATTTAACAGTGTTATTTCTCAAACATTCCCATTATTAAAGTTCTAGTAGTACTACTAGGGTTATTTCAGAAATTGCAGATAGTGCTACAGCTGTTAAGTAAAACAAAGGCACTAATCTTTGTTATTAGTGATGAGGGAATAGGCCCAGCTGTGATCTTTCACTAATAACTACTCCTCTCCGGACCTAGAGGGGATTTGACAGGACCAACGAGGAGATAGCCTGCTGGATGTCAAGCTCTACTATTATCCCGTTTTGTACTTCCTGACTGCACGCCAGCCGCCCACGGAGCAGCCGCGTTACAATGCAGCTGCCATGTAAACACTATTTTCCAACACTAATGACGTGCTAAAGAAAGTGGGCTAGAGGAGCGAGCACGGAGCCAGCACCGAGCCAGGACCGAGCCTGCACATGTACAGCAGCACATACACGGCAGCACATGCACGGCAGCGGCTATAGCGTCCACGCGTGTCCCGCCCCCTTCCTTCCCCCTTAACGGGAGCCAATGTAAACACACAAAAGCAGCTGTAGTATTCACATGCGCGAACAATTAACCCCACTTCACTTCCACGTGTGAGAGGGAAGTGCCCCGGTCAAAACATATGTGACATCAGAGTTACAGCTCAAGTGTGGGTAGACAGAGCGTGCAGCGAACCAACCTTTATGCATTCCCGTGAACCTGTCTTTCAGTACAGTGAGTTCGTATATCTTTCCGAATTCCTCAAAGAGCGGTTTGAGGTCTTTTTCCTCCAGGTTGCGGGGGATCTGGCCGATGAAAAGCTTGATGGCGTCGTGGTCCTTCATGGGGATGGTGTTCTGGCCGATGGTAAGCCCGTTCATCCTGCCGGCGCTGTTCGTGGTGCTGAAGCCATTCTCTTGCTGCACTCCGTTTGCAGTGACTGTAGCCATCTTTCCTCAATGGGGCCGGCTCTCTCCACTCTCTCTCTCTCCACACTCTATCTCTCCTCCTACCCCCCTCTCTCCTCACAACTGCACAGCGCACACCCCCTAGTCTCCTCGTTATATGTCCCCTTTCCTCCTCCCTCTGGCTCATCCGTATCCGTGCCTTCTCTCCCTTTGGACTAAACTCCCTTGTTTGGACTCAACCGCGACGACTTTATTATTTATTTTTTTACGAACTAGGCTTTTTTTTGTGTGTGTTTCTATCTTCTTTTTATAAGTCTAACCCCACCCCGCCATCCACCCACCACGTCCCATCAGTTGCCACTCTGGCCGTGACGTCACTCGCACTCCTCTGATGAAGCCACGCCCACATGGCATAATAAGCGGCGGCATGACCAATGAGAGCAAAGCAGAGGCTGAGGACGCCACAGGACAGTGTAAGAACGCAAACATTGGTGTGGAGTGAGCTAGGAGCATTTCCATATCCGAGCTACTATTTAGAGCTTTCAAATATGGTATAAGCCATTAAATAACAGCACTACTTTTGTTATAGACAGAGCGCTAATGATTTCAATGCTAATGTCTTCCATTAGTCTGTATGCACCACTGATTTTTATGATGCAGCTTGCTGTTGTGTAAATAATTGCCTTCATTATGCCTTTCAGTTGATCCAGAAGTCACACAAGAATATAGGCAGCAGGACCGCGAGCTTCAGAGTAGCAGTTATGATCGACACAGCTGTGGAGCATTATCAAAATGTTCACTATGGTAACAATTGTCAAAGCCAGTCCTCGGGAGCCAGGGCCCTGCTGATTTTCATTCTAACAATCTAACAGGGAATATTTTACACCTGGGAGACCAGGTGAATGTGATTAACTACCCAGGAGGTAAAAAAGCAGTGCTCCTCCAAGGATTACATCTGAAAACGTCAGCTTTGACTTGTGGTTTTATACAATCCCCATGCCCTTTTCAGAGAACATTCTGACTTAGTACACTTAAAATAATAATGAATAAAAGAAATACAAAATATGTTTGAGCTAAAAATCTATTCATGGATGCATGCAACGAGTGCAATGACCTTTTTAAGCTGATGTAATGTAATGCTGTATACTAGCCTTTTTAGACCTAGTGCTGCTGATGTTGTTTTGCAAGTGGACTTTGCTTTATATTTTTCATGTCAAGCCTATGAGTTTTTCAGATGATTGAGAGGGAGGCTGCAGCACTGTTAGGTGCACAGATCAAAAGCATATTCCAGTGAATAATTAAAAAGATAGCCGCATGCTGAGAAGAAACATGTAGCAGCATCAATTTGGCCTTTTCAAAACAAATGTACTTGTTTGAGCCCTCTATATTGGATGTAAAAGATATATGAGGTGGACAAACAGAACTTTGAACTGCAGCGAGCTCCAGACTTAGGATTCAGGGGCCGTCTATGTCACTGTCCGTGGTGCTGAATGTACATTCAGACAGAAGCTCTGGCCTGTGTGGACATTTTTATCAGTTTGCTGCTGAAATCTGTTACAGTTTAAAGAAAACTAAACAGTGACAATGTACTGACTAATAATTATTTTAAAATTTGCTTCATGAGCAATTATACTGTATGAAAACAGCGCACTTTCTCCCACCTAAATGAACTATTCTTCTACACGATGTGTATGCAAGACTTTGATTCCTTTTCCCTCTGTCATCATGCAAATTTGACATTTGCAAGCCTTTTGTGTGACTTAAATAGTGTTCCCATATCAGTGAACAGCATTATCTATCACAAATAGACATCAGGGTGGCCACCTCTCCCCAAAACATTCCCTGGTATGATAAGCATGCACATTTATCAGGTGTTGTTCCACTGGGAATTGGACGTCATGCTCACCAGTTGAAGAGTCCCATTGCAATTTGGTGCAGATCTTGTTTAGCTTTTGATGGATTATGTGCCTCCCGTTCTCTGTGTCTGCACTGGTTTGTTAACCCCTGGTGTCTGTCAGAGGGATGTACATGTGGGACAGTCATATTCGAGAGCTAACAGTAACATCTGGCTGCGTGCTTAGCTTTGTGATGAATATTTATTTAATTCCGATTTAATCAAGTCTTCATAGACCTTCTTATCCAATGTCCTGCCGAGTCTCTGTTATGAATGGAAATCAAAATTACAATGAGTGTCCCAGGTTGATACTGCATGTGCTGTTCTATCCAAATTCAAAGACACAGCTAATTTAACTCTAGTGTTGTCTATGGGCTTGGAGATTTTCGTTATCCGTGTTTTTGTCATCTCTCAGAGGGAAGCTTGCCGGCACAGCTGTGTAGACTCGGAAAGTACCTGCCAAAAGGAAAAGCAAGTACCACATGATCTCGTCAATTATTCCTGTGTGTAAGCATCCTCTTTGTTCCAGCACGGGCAGAAAGGTTGACAGGGTACCTCTTCTTGTCTCTGCCAAGCTCAACACCTGGATGGTTGCACAGGGCACCTCTGTCGATCCGTGCTGTTCCCAGACAAAAGGGCTGCATGTGTCGCTCCAGCGCTGATTTAAAGAGCAAGTCAAAAGAATAATGTCTCCCAAGGATGTTTCTCACCTGCAGACACATTTTATTCAAATTATTTCTACATGGAAAATTCCTATTAGCAATTGGATTTTTTTTTTAAACCGTCCCTGCCTTAAAGCAGCTCTACTTCATATTACTGCCATCAAAACCACCACTCACCTACCAACAGCTTGAGTAATGTTAAAAAAGCTCTTTTCCTCCTTAAAAATATAAACACATTTGGACCTCCTTAGACTTGTTGCCAGGAATAACAGGTTTAACAGGTTGCCCATTTACCAGAGGATTGGCAGTTCAAATGCAATGTATTTTCTGGAGCCAAAAAGTCATCAGCAGTAATTATGCACGGCTTGACAATATTCATTTAAATAACAGAAAGTTAAGTAAGAAAATCAAGCAATGAAACAGTCATTGGTCAGTAAAAGATAAGCAGATTAACCAAGAGTGATAGGAAACTAGCAAATATATAGCTCCCAGTGCGCCCCCTGTCCTTAGACCTACTGAAAATATAAAACTGGTTTCATAAAATTTTTAAAACGGTAGGAAAAAAGAAACCTTGAGAAGAACCACAGTGAAGCAGAGATTCAATCCCATGGACAGACAGGCTGTAGGTGTGTCCAGGACGGACGGACATCCATTTGCATATAGAGTTCTAGTCTGTAGAGCAAAAGTCCACTGAAGCCAGAGGGATAGGGTGAGTCACTCTGGATATAGGGTGAGGGTCATCCAGCAATATGGGGTCATCCAGCAATATGGGGTCATCCAGGCAGGTGACGGAAGGGGAGGATCCGGGTCCACAGGTCAGGATCGGGGCATGGGAGAGGCCATCTTAGATTTAGTCATCACTGAGACAGCCAGCAGCATTTCATTCTAATGTCCCTTGTAGAAGTTGATGAAAGAAAAAAACTAGCAGTAAGGCTCGATCTTTTGGTTAGCGTGTTAACATTTCTGCTGTCTGAGCTGCTGTGTCTGTATAATCTTGTTACTATGCACTGTTTAATGGCATACCTCAAATCTATCTGGAAAACATAAGGTCTATTCAGCCTAAATAAAACTAGAACAGAATGGGAAGCTGTGCTAAATGTGTCAGCAAACTCATTTCCATTGGAAAAATAAAGAAAACATATTTATAAGCATTTCACACAATTCAGCTACTATTTTCCAGTCATGAGCTGGCACCATCACTGTTTTTATTACAGAAATTATTCACACCACTGTCAAGGTGACTTGTTAGAATGTCACAGGCACTCCACTTGAAAAAGCTACCAAAATATAGTACCTTGAAGGAGGCAAAATCACTGGCATAAGTCAGGCATTGTGGCTAACAGCTCGGTGTCATGCACAATTCTCTTATACTGTGTGTTCATTATCCCATTAAACTAGATATATGCGGTGGGCCAAGTGGAACGTAGTCATGCATGAACATTTCTTACTGTCTGTTTTGTATGGGAGCGCACCAGAAGAGCAACTATTGATATTCATGGCACAGTCTGTATGAGGTGTGACAGTATTTTTTGTGAATGTGTGAGTGTATATGGTAATACTGAAGCAGACTGGAATCCCAACCATAGCTGCTAGCCAGAAAGGGGGCTCACAACATCCCCCCACCTACACAAAAACATTCAATCATACACTATCATTTTCTCTTAAAACACAATTTCCTTGCCAGTTCATTTGTTGCAGCGCTGTGGGGGAAAATGTGCATTGGCACCGCTTGGCTCTAGCCTGAGTAAAAATCTGATAAATTAAGTTTTTTATAATGAAAAGGTGTGTTACATCGTTTCTGTTTTGTAGTTTGACGTACATATATTGGAGTTCTTTGGAGCACACTTAGCTTCACTTGTTATGCAAAGTAATGACTAAATGAGAGAAAAACAAATCAGAGGTCATGGAGAGCGCAATGAGTCATCGGCTTTCTGGCAGATAATGAATCCCACAATGCACTGCGGCGGACCTCCCCAGAGTACAGCCATGTTGGGTTTACATCCACTGCTTTTTGCATGTAAATGTACTATTTGGTTTGCATTGACTGGGAAGTGAGTATGTTGCTCCGGCTCTTGCTTGAGGGGATGAAGTCAAAAGTAGTTTTGAGGTTTGGACAGTGATGCCTGGGAGCAGGACACATGAGTAAACACTGCCCTGTGCCAGTTAGTACAAATGCAGATGTGACTAGTTAAAGGAACACAGCGTACCTTCTGCTCTTTCTTTGGTTCACACAATTGGTTCCATTTTCACTACCATGCAGACCTTAGCATAATTTTGTACACTGGAATCTTTTTACATTGTACAAATCTTTCACTACCAGATTTTTGCTGCCTTCACCTCACATTACAATATTTATTATGATACTGTATAAAGGACCTTGGTAACCTGACAAGGCCTTAGTGTCATCATTAATGCCATATTCCCATGTCTGTAATTCCTTCATGTTGGTGGCAGTAAAACAGAGCATGTATTATTGTGAGACTTGATGTTGTGTTATCATATCACCAGGTTTATTGTTACATTTAATAATAATAATAATAATAATAATAATAATAATAATAATAATAATAATTAGAATACCTAACTCACTATCACCGGAGTTGTTAGGAGAGAGAACAGGCCATTTTAATTTGGTGAGATTTTTTAAAGTTTTGAATATAACATGTTGCTTTAAACATGCAAAAGTGTGCTGCAGTTCACTGTGCTTTACAAAAGGTATAATCGTGCCATACACGCTCTCCACCCACTCCCCTTCCCTCCGGCTGTTGTTTCGATGTCAATTTTCCGTCATCCTTGATTCCTCTGATGGGCTCTTTAAAGTACCTGTCTAATAACACACCACGCAACTGCTGAATTTAAGCTAAACAAAAGACAGTTTTCCTCATTTAACCACAAATTACAGTAAGTCTTTCATAACTAATAAAGGTTGTAGCTTAGCAATAACTGTTTTTGATAAAAAATGAATCAAAGTGCGCCTTTTCAAAGCCACTGAGAGCTTGAATTGTCTCATGCCCTACACTTTGATAAAGTTGACCTACTTTTTTTGTCTTGCAAATGTTTGAAAACTTTCCACACAAACTTGCACGCACACACAAGCCGCACACATTGCTCCATTGGCAAGCCAAAGAAAGTTCAAACGCTGGTGAGGCAGACAATTACATAACAGTTAACTAACAAAGAGCGTGCCTCATTAGATTATACTGTGGAGCATTACTGCATTAGGAGGCAAGGGGGATGTGAAGGAGATGAGGTCAGGAGACGACAGGATCTGGTGAGCTAAGGACAAGGTTGCAGTAAGTGATTTAGAACCATAAGGGCTTCAGCCAAGAACAATAAATGCAAAGTAAGCTAAATTTGACATACAGTATTGCAAATCTTTTATTTTGTTGGATTACATTATATTAAAATCTAAAACCCATGCTCACGCTATACTGTTTTCATAAGGTTATGGTAAACTTTATTGCCTGTGTAAGGGAAATGTATTGCACCCTGAAATCCTTTGCATTTGACCCATCTTTCAAGCACCCAGAGCTGGTTAGGACTACCTTTAGATTACCCATACTATAGCACAGTATCCATACACATACATACATACATGCAGGCCTGCAAACATTCACATTTATCAACTCAGTACTTTATTTATTCAAATTGCAAGAGGTATAATGCTGGTAGTGGAATGTAGAATATATAGGGCATCGAGTTGGTGCTTATTGTTGTATTTATAACATTGTGGGTACAAAACTCTGTATGCACATTTAATTATAGGGACGTGTCTACTTTACTGGAACAAAAATTATCTCATTAATATATCAACATGTTTCAGATATCAGTTCAAACAGGTGAAGGTTAGGGTTTAGGCTAGGAAAATACGGTTATGGTTAGTATCAGACACCTAGAAATAAATGTATGTTAACGTAATGTCCTCAAAAAGCATGAAATGTACGGCTGTGTGTATACTGTGTAGAGTTATACACGCTGCGTCTTCTTATTGCAGCTTGGGATATTAGAATATAAATAACAAAACATCATCATATAGCAATCAGTTTTATGGATGGCATGAAGTCCTGGCAGCCCCCTTGACACGAACAGTACTCAAGTAAATCATCGGAAAATTCCTCAAAGGCTATAGGGCAGCGCGATAAGGACAATAACACAAAACCACAGTGTACCATTGCAGTGATTAATACAACTACACTCCATGCAGCCATGATATAAATGTCCTTTATTTGACTACACTCAGACTGGAAGATTAAAAGCCTAAGCAAAGACAAGATAATGGCTGCCGACTATAAAAACGATATTGGCATTTCAACAGCTTGCAAAAAGACATTTTCAAAGCCGTATAGTCGTGAGTGCTTTAAAATAAGCACCCCTTACAGCGCGCCATTACTAACAATAACATCGGCACAATGTCATCTGCATCTGAAAACATCCCAATGGAAGCGCTCGTACAATTTGCGGTGGGAAAGCTCTGACAGATGTTTATATATAAAATTAGAGAGGGAAGCGTTGATGTGTCGCAGTGTCCTTGTAACTCATAGCAACATTTTTTTAATACCTAAGCTTAAGCACAGCCCCCGTGAAAGCACCATTAACATTATGGAAATCACAGTCAGTTATCTGTTCATAATCATCATGACACAATAAAAAAAATCTAATTGTGAAAGTGCGCGATTCAGAAATGAGTTGAGCTTAATGTCACTGCACACTCACATTTAGAAAGCTACACAATTTTTCTTATTTGAGAAATTGATACCTTACGGTGTTTGGCAATACTAAAAACATATGTCTAACTCAGAGCATGGCATCTGCAGAGGAATTTTGGAGGATTTTATTTGTTAAGGAACAGAAGGAGTGAATTAATTATAATGATGTATTTTGTGTACACTACTCAAAACAATTGTGCTTTCTCATTTGCATGTACAGTAAATGAGAGCCACTTACAATCTGATTGGCTACATCTGTTGAGAGGTTTTATTATGAACATATATATACTTGTGCAATGCCATACTTGGATTGCGATGAAGAAAAAAGACAAAGGCAATGCAAAGTTAATGTAAAATGAAAACACTCAATTGCATGTGTCAGCTCTATACGGAAAATCTGTGAATATTGGTACGAAATGGAGAGGCCAGCAACTGAAGAGGAGGAGGAGTGAATAAAACTATAAACTGAAACTTAAATAGGAAAAGGAAGAGAAAGAAAGTCAGATCTGCCACCAGTTTTCAGTCAAGCATGAGGTAGGAAGCCAAACAAGGCTAGGAGCTAGGATCAGACAGAAAGGATTAGAAGGAAAAACAAGGCTGGAGTATACATCAGGAGTGCATAATAACAAGCCGAGTGGAGTTTGCATGCCCTCCTTCTGTGTTCTCCCATCATGCATTTATGGAAAGTGGTACATTGCCATGAGGTAATACTCAAGGTATATCTGGTTTAAGGCCAGCAGAAGTTGCATAGGACAAGATATGCAATCTCAATTACTTTTCTCTTAAAAAAAAAAATAAAATAAAAAAAATAAAGGCAAGATTAACAATGCGTGGCAGAAAAACAGGTGATATGAAAAGCAGCAATGCTTAGTGAACAAAAGTGTTCTTCTTGGACCGCAGCAGCAATTCTTCCTATAAAATGGTCCAAAGATGCAGCAGTTGTTAATGTAACACATGGGTGGTCAATGTTAACCTGGCTAATGCTATATTGATATCTGTAGCACTCTAAATTGAGTTCTACTCATTATCAATCTGGAATGGCTCCCATCGATATCGTGCGGGAAGAGGAGGGACTGTCAGTAGAGTTTTAGCCAATCACAGCACCCAAATGACATGCTTCACTAATAAAACAATATAGATTTTAGCTAAATTAATGTGTAGCCTCATTCCTACCATTTTATGGTTTGGAGCTTCTTAGCAAGTATTAATAAAATGTTTTTTGTTTGAAAATATATGCTTTCTGCTCCACATCAGAAGTTGTTTGGACTCGAATGGACTTAGCAGGGAGCTATACAAGATGAAAACACAAACGTCGCAGCAATCCAGCTTGCAGGGCAAGGTTAGGTCAATGTGTTCTGAACCAAAATATTCTCTAGAGTTACATATCTGGATGTAAGACG
Source organism: Periophthalmus magnuspinnatus (assembly GCF_009829125.3). Classification (NCBI taxonomy): domain Eukaryota; kingdom Metazoa; phylum Chordata; class Actinopteri; order Gobiiformes; family Gobiidae; genus Periophthalmus; species Periophthalmus magnuspinnatus. The sequence goes on from NC_047128.1 coordinate 27,963,772, forward strand.
TGTAATGCACATAACAGCCAGAATTTGCTCCAGTCACCACTACCTCTAATAATTGAAATAATAAGGAAAACAAACACACATATATTCCATTGTGCTCTGCTGTGTCATTCAAACACATTTAGGACATACAAAAGAGTCATGTGAGGACACTGCCTAGCCACACAGCTCCTCCCATAGACTGGAGCAGAGCTTAGCCTCTTTCTGCCATTGTCACACTCGATGCACTGCTCCCTAGCAGCCAGCCCTCAGTTCCCATCACACGCAGCAACACAGTATCGCACCGAATCCAGTCAGCCAGTGTTAGCTTCTGCTGTGAGCCCCCTTTCTAAAGACTGCATTTTGGTTTGTCATGATGTAACTCATAGAGACTGTTTGATTAAGCCTGATAGTGTGTGGTGGCTCTGACAGGCCGTGCTGGGCTGAACCGGAGCTCCCTTCAGCAGCAGCAGAAACATACATTGTTAATAGGCGTCTTTATGTCAGCGCACAGTTGTCATCACAGCCTATTTTTACTTTGGTAGAGGCCTGGCAGGATCAGGGACGTGGCATTTGAAGTTGACTCACACAAACGGCACTGCTTCACAGAGCCTACACAACAAGCTGTTCCTCGGCACGTGTTGTTTTCCATCCAGCAGAAAAGTGTTTAGAGAGGGCTGAAATAAAGTAGCATCTTCTAAACTAAGAGCGGGTTTCATTAGCTTTTTGCACCGCATTGTCAACACTGTTTGATTTCAACTGAGCTGCCTTTGCGCTCAAACTCAATGCATCAAAACAATGACATCTGCTTTACAAGTCCTAAAAACCTTGGAAGATCTGTTCTTGTTTGAGACCAGGAACAGTGAAGACATAAATACACTCACAAAGAGAACACATGTGAAGGGTATTTTAGAGCACAGAAAGTGAGCATGTTGCGTTACACTGATGTAATTTTCATCAATGAAATACTAATTATTGATAGGTTTGATAATTGTCAACTGTGCAATGAGAATGGAGCACTATATAATAATAATTTTGTAAAATATATTACTGCCTCCATTGTGGCTGGATTGGGGAAATGATGACTAAACCTTTAACGTATCCTCAATTAGATTTTATGCAGTATAGCACGATCTTAATATTAATACATACTAATGATACATACCTGGTGTCCAGAAGTTCCAGACAACACACTTTGTCCAGGCCTTGATAGTCTGCATTTAACTCATCCATCATGGAGTGGAGCAGGTGGTCAGCACCCAGGGACTGTCTCCAGACCTGAGCCAGAGACAAGGGTCATGGGCATTGACCTGAGCATTAGCCTACTGCGTCTGCTACATGTTTCTGATGGTGGTGTCAAAAAGTGGTAGAAAAGTATTTTCAAACAACCATGATTTGGCAGGAAAAACAATCCTTCTTTAAACAGGAATGGGGGCTTAAGGTACAATCTGGCACCCATTAACAGCCCCATAATCAGATACAAAACAAACAACAATAGGCCTAATCAGGGTTTGCTAATAGAGTCTAAGAGGCGCTTGAACAATTGTGCAAAATATGACTGAGGTGACAGGTCATCCCTTAGAGTAGTTCAATGGGCTGAACTAATAACAGACTCCTTACTATAAACCACTAGGGCATGTTAGTGTCATTGTAGTTAGAGTGCCCCTTCAGATATGTATTAAGAAAGTCACAGAGCCCTGTCAGTAATGAAACATAATATATAGCAAAACATATACTCTCTTTAAAAAATTGTCCAGTTGACATAATTTAGTTTTCAATACAATTTTTGCTATGGGCTAATCCTGGATGACTGAGAGGTTACAATATCATGGAACTACTAACTTTGCTCCATGGTGAATTGTTTTGTAACTCAAGCCAATATTGCACCAAATGATCTGATAGTAATAGTAATAGTAATCTAATGAATAATGCCTTCCAATGAAGACTACCAGTACCTGCTCCACAATCTGAGAACTGTGCGAGAAAAACTAGCAGAGCATCTCCACTGGCCCTCTCTGATGATAAATTATATTCATTTAACTATTGGCCAGTCATAGATTGAGCAGACCAGGCACTCCTGTTCACTCACTATATAGGCTCATATTTCTGTGCTCTGTGCGACTCAGCTTGAGTTTACACACAGATCCACCTTTCTTCAGAAGTCTGAGGACCTCTGGGGCTCCACATCATATTGTTGTTTTATACTTATTTTCTGAGAATTTTCTTTTCCCAATAGTGTGCTTCCATCCAATATAGTGCTGCTTATTGTGCTGGAAGGACAGGAAATGTTTGTTTTGCAGTCTAAAGGATGTGTTTTGTGTCTCTGAGCAGTCAAGGTTAGGCTCTGAATATTGCACTGCGAGATGTTTCCTTATATTGTTTATTCTTTAACCTATTTTACTTTCCTTCATCTGCATAAGTGAAACATGGTGGTTTAAATTTGTCTGTCACGGTGCTAAATGACTTGCTGCTTTTATAATACTGCACCTTTACAGAGCAGCAAATTACAGACACGACGAGCTAATGTTGACCTTAGGCTACTTAGGCACTACAAATCTACTATTTACTTACAATTATGCTAATGGATCCTGAGCAAGCACACTGTATATAGCACAACAAAGGCTAAAATACATCTCAATTATTGCATTGTATTCTTAAAAGCACAAAGAACCACATACCTGCCCTTGTTTGCAATGCTTAAAATCTTCCATGTGAGCATTTTTTGACTTACACAAAACAAAAATAATAACAAAATATACTTAACTAGTTAATATTACACCACTCCCACACATGGATCTATAATAAGGAATGATCATACTTTGATTCTCCCACACAACAAACCAAGAAAAAACCTATCCTTGCACTGAGTTCTATCTTCACTGGCCTCTTGTGGCTGGAGTTAGTATTTCGGCATAAAAGGGGGACTTCAAATTACCACTTCCTAGATATTTTCAGCCAAATCATTTTTGGATAGACAGAAATTACAGTGTCATCCTTGTATACTTTGGGTTTTAAGCAATAAATCAACAAGTACATGGAATTAACTTTGTGCTGCGTTTATACTTGCATGACTTGAAAGGCATTAAGTATCTCTGTCAAGTAGGCAGCCAGATTGCATCCACTGTCCCCCCTCTCTCTGATAGATGATTTGCAACAACACAGAGATAAATCTGCGTGCTATTTTTGGATAGTGACAGCCTCTACCTGTATGCCGCCTGCCTGCCTGCTAGCCCACACCCAGACAGTGACTGGCCTAATGTCTGGTCGCAGTGGCTTCCTTCAAGCGCTCCTGCAAGTTAATAAATCCTGGGCCATCTGTTTCCATACAGCCCCTTTCCATTACCTCCCTGGACCTCTGTCTAATTAACTTTCCTCTCTGTGCCTCTTTGTGCCCATGTTCAAAGTGGGGAAAGGGAGGACGGAGAAAGTGAAGAGGCGAAAGGTAAATTTGTTTAACCTGATGTTTTGAGGCAAAGTAAACAATGCTGTAACCTAGTTAGCCACAATGCATTTTGTGTGATTTAGTGGCCGTGGTATTAATAACCATGTGAGTCTGAAGGGTGCTTAACCATGCAATAAAGAGATGGGGCATGGAGTGGCGCAATCCGGTTTTCGCTTTGGAGAGGGACTCTAATTGCCAGCTTGGAAATCTAATGAAAATACTCCAAACAAATAACAAAGCCGACAGAGAAGAAGGTCTAAACTAGAACAGAGGAAGGCAGGAGGATATAGGGAATAATTACAGCTATAAAGATGTTTGTACAGCTATTAAAGGGAGTTAATACTTTGCCAACAGTGAGAGCACTAATTCAATGTCACAAGGATAAACCATCAAAATGTCAAGCATAAATTGGAAAAGGTATTTGAGATCAATAAAACAAGAGTCTATAGTAAGAAAAAGGAAAACAATATAAAGCTTCTGTGTGTGGCATGCTTTAGGAAAAGATTTAAAAGCTGACCCAAGGGGACATGCAATGATCTTATTTCATCATCGGATGGCTTTTTATCAAATAAACATCTGAAGCATGTTCCCCAGCCATATTTCTCATGTCCTTCTTTCAGATAAATGTCATTCTCTGAGGACAAAAGTCCATGTGTTGAACAGCATCAAAAACACTGGCACAGCCTATAGCCAGGGATACTTTTAACTACTTTTTGCTCTTACAATCTAACTGAAAGCATCCACCATCAGAGCCATTAGGGTGCCAGAGTGCCCCTGCAGTTTTGCCATTAGCTCATAATATATTGGCAACAACATGCTACAATGGCACGGCTAGATCAACATACATGCACTGCGAGGAAATGTTGCCCATAAATAGCCAAGTGTGGAGTGCTTTTTATGGCGTTGCCGTACGCTATTGTATGGGACATGTAAGTTATGTGTCCACATTAGGCTGTAATGTCCCCATACAAGATGATGCCACTTTTCATGGCTGCGCCTTTGACTATTCATGGAAAACATGGAGACAGCTGCAATGAGACGAGCTGCTGGTTGGGAGTCCAACTGGTAATTTTACTTCTCCTGAGCTGAGCTAAAGCTTTATGTGGTTCTTTATTGGAAGTGGCAGATGTGTGACCCCAAGGCCCACAAATTCTATTCATAAACTACAATATGAATGCTTGGTTGTCAATATGAAAATAAGACTCTGTTACAAAGATACAGGCCTTCTACCCGCTGGCGATGATATTTCTGACACATGTTGGAGGCATTCCCATTTGCATGAATCCTATGCATATTACATTGCTCCGACCTGTTGGCTACAGCGGGAAATTGTCATCATTGGTTGCAGGCAATAATAGTAAGTTACTGCTACTTGTCATATGCCATCCTGCTTCTGACATAATTTATGTGCACAGGGCCATTGTCTCCTGCACCGCGGGGCATTTTGTGTGCCTGCGATTTCACTTTATGACGCAAGGAGCAGCATCCAACCATTCCAAATACCTCACCACATGTTGAGAGCCTCCCCTTCTCTCTGTGAAGTCAATGTGGTAAATTCTGCCAAAGCCACATAGGCTCTTGGTAAAATGGGACAGCATGTGGAAAATATAAGTGATCTGGATGGTTGCAACCTCTGAGGAGCTCATCCAGAAGGGCATGTCCCTCATTACAGCTTTTTGCAGAGAACATGGGTCTTCCTTCATCATCCTCCACCTCCTCCACCTGCGGCAGGTCAGGGAGCCAGGGAAAGTCTCTGACATGACCTCCAGTGAAGAGTGCTTGTCAGAAACCACTGGAGATTCAAGATGGAGGGCGTAACCAGGAACTCACCGAAGAGGGAGAAACACATGCTTCGCAATCAGCCATGAAATGCAACCTGGCACCAATTGGAGCAAAGCTTGCGAGGGCCTCTCTGGACCTCCCCGGCCGGCTAAACAACAGGGAGAGAGGGACGAGCGCAGGGGGTGGGGAGGATGGGGGTATGGAGTGAGCTGCAGGGCACGAGGTCATTCTACCTCACAGGCTGTTTTATTAATGTAATTAAACATGGTCAAGCTCTCTGGCTCTAGTTCATGGCTGACCTCCACAGTGGTGTGGAAAATGGGAGACAGAAAAAGTAAAAAGAAAGGAATGGGGGAGACAGGAAAGACGAAGGTACGGATAACAAGGACATGAGATTGGCAGGATGAGCCCAGATGAAACAAGAAAGGACAGGCGCAGAAACCAGGAGGGATAAAAAGCTCCAAATGCAGCGTGATGCTGGAGAGGGAGGCGGCTGGACGTGAGTCTGAGAATGAGTCCGCAGGACAAGTGGACTGAGCCGTGGAGGAGTCAAGGCCGGGCCACTGGAGGAAAGGGAGGTCAACGTGGGGCCAAGCACAAGCCTGTGGGCCCGGTGTGAGAAGTGAGGTATGTCATGTAATCATATTAGACACAGTTCAGTGCGCTGTCTAAACACGGCTGTGTACTCAGCCCGCATAATGATAATGGGGTTTCATTTTTTAATATTCCATTTGCACTAATTGGGAACAAGAGTCTTCGTATTACCCGCAAAAAATCTGTTGAACTGATGCTGAACCAAGAAAGCTGTGAGAGAAAAAGGCACATTTTTGCCAGTAGATTACATCTGACTTTACATATTGTTGATTCTGTTCCCCTACTGGGGAAAACAGAATAGCCGAGAGCAATTCAAAGTACTCTGGTTGTTGCTAAGTGGATTTTGAAAATTCAATTGAGTTGAGTTTGCTGTTGCTATAAATTGTGTCTTTATACTCTATAATTAAAAAATCAATTATGTCCAAAGTTGAATTAATGGAAATTTTAATTATACAGTAAACTTCATAGTTTTATTACTTTTTTTTCTTATTAGGTTTACCATCATTGTTTTTATGGCTTTATGTGAGGCAATAAATTGATTCTTCAAAACAATAATCTTTTTTCTCACAACAAGAACAATGATGCATGCTTTGAGCTTGGTTGTTGAGAGTCACTAACCAGATTTGTTGTCATAAATATGCAGGCTTATTTCTTTTTTTCTCTGTTAGAAAACAATGCTGTTCACAGCTTTTGCTGTCACATGATTGTGATTACCGTACTATTCACTAATGACAATGACCCAGACCTAGAATTAAAGCAGAACTGACAGTGGCAGGAAGAGCAATAAACTGCACAAGAAGGACCAGAGCAGGCTTCAACTTTATATATATATATGTTTTCTTTTGGCTAGACCTCTTTGTCAAAACCTGATCTCATCAGTAGAAGAAAAGCAAGACTGGGTCTGGTTCATAGACTGTATGATCTGGTTTGTACTTGGATGGAGGACTGCTGGGAATATCAGGTGTCACAATGGGGCACCAGTAGCAAAACTGTCATTGTGTCCTTAAGCAAGGAACTCCATCACATTCAGATGCATTGTACCAAGTTTTAATAAAAAAATAATATTATGACCACCCACTTAATCATTTAGACTGACTTACCTTATAAAACATAAAATTGTAAAGTCATGCAGCACAACTTTCTCTTTTTAAAAATATGCACAGGGATTTTTCTTTTTCTTGCCAATATTACAAAAGACATTCTTGCTGTGAAAACCGCTGTGTTCCCTCATAAAATTTTAACATTTAGCTCTATCAAACGCAGAATAAAGAGCAGGCTGCTGCTTTGGTATTTCAAACTGGGAGGTTGGCTTGTGATGGCGCGGGTCGGCATGAATCCACCACTGTATATTTGACAGTTTGAAGCACACCCCGTCACCGCCCATTCCTCATCCCGGCGGCCCTACATTAGATGCCTTGTCAAAATAATTACATTTCTCTGTATTAATTGATGACTTATAATGGAAATAAGAGCTGTCGGAGAATGTATCAAACTACAGCCATAATAATAGCAGCAGCAATAATGAAACAAATATCAAATGAACAAATGAGGGAGAGTATTGGACAAGACTGATGGGCAGCCACGAGGAGAGTGCAAGTGAGGGACAAAGAAACTGTAATATTCATGTATATATTCAACACTTTTGCTGGATAATATGCTTAGTGCAAACCATTTTACAAACTAATAAATCACTGTGCTTATTTTAATACACACGTAGACATAATCTCATTAATCTGTCAAGCATTTTGTTTTGTAATCAACATTTACACACGCATAATAGCTATAATGCAAAAACACACAATTTTAATATTGACGTGAAGGCTCATTTCTTTCTCTTCTTTGTAAAAATAACAATGCCGTTTATGGCTTTTGTTGTCGCTTAGAATGTATGTCTAAATTTACAAGTGGTTTTCTCATGTATTAGCATGCAGCTACTTCGTGTCCATTATTGCTCCCGTTGAAAGGTGCTGGAATCGTTTGTTGTTTTTAAAGCGAACATGAATAGGCCCATTTGGATTACATTAAAGGAGGGGATAAAGTTGTTTACAAATTAGCTAATGAGTGACGTTGATTATAGCTGATAAAATTATATGCTTATTGCTCTAACCTTAAGTGGCAGGAGCATCACTCGAATCACAATCGCGCAACTCGCAAAGAATGGTTTTAAAATGTAAATTCTCACAAACCTTACTTAAAGATTTTATGTAGATTTTGAACTTCAAAAATGTTCTTTTTAAAATACCCTTTAACATTCCAAGATATGAACTGTACTAACCCCAAAAGGTTGTCAAAACAGTAGACAATTCTTTTTGCTTTTGCCAAAATAAAATGGTTTTGGCATTCAGTATTAGTATAAGCAAGTGCACAATGATGGTGGAATAACAATTTGGAAATTTTATAAACCAAGTTTTTTAAATGGCTTCAAAAGTTATGTACCAGCAAATGCATCTTCTCGAAACTGAGAAGAACTTCAATAAAACAAGTTGGTGAACATCTTGTGGGTAGAAGGCGACAGGGAAACAGTTTAGGAGTTATAAGGGCATCTGCTTGGCTCGCTTCCTCCTTCTTGGATCCAAATCTCTCCTTCTATGTTTCTGGCATCTTTTTCCTCAGCAAGACAGATGGATTTCCTTCTCCCTGGATAACCACCATTGCACAAACACACACTTTGATACCCATGCATGCACGTATAGTCGCACATATAAGGCACCCCACAACCGCCAGGTGCATACAACTTACAAACGTAGTGACTTTGACAAACAAATGCACTCCAGCAGGCACGCGCTCATAATCTCCGAGCCTGGGAGACAGACAGCTGTGCAAACACACCCGGCCCACATCCTTGGGATCCGAGTGGCGTTCCAACCACAACAGCAAATATTTTCACAGCATCTTTTCTATTTTTTGTTCCATTCCATCAGGAGATATGCCTGAAAAACAGCAGTATAGACTGATAAGGCATAACCAATAGTGACTGAGTTATAGTAATAGTACCAACTGTCCAGGAGTTTGGATAGATTGTAACAAATATCTTAACTATTATTCGTCTATAGGTCTGTTTGTTTGTTTGTTTTGTATCTTTACTCTACTGCTGTTGCTCCTGTACTTTGCTGTTGCAACAACTGCAACACCAGTTTCTCCATTGTGGGACAAATAACAGTTACCTTCATCTTAAAAGCGTGGTACATTTTTTTTTTCTTGTAATAAAGCTAAAACTATTTCTGGCACAGGTACACTCATGCGCTATTAGCATGATAGCTGTTGATAGCATTACTGTGACAGCCTCTGAAAGTTGTGAAAAGTGAACTAATTGCAGTGAATAATTAGGATGCTAGGAATGTGTTAAGAAAAGTGAGGAAAGCGAGGATTGGACCTCTGCACACTATTAAAAATGAAGTAGTGATGTTTTTCACATTTTAAGACAGTAAAAAAAACATCTTTAAGACAGTAAAAATCAGATAGCGCATGGTGCCTTTAATTGCTTCACCTGTCACCCATCCACTAGTGCCCCCTCCTTGCACAAATTTGGATAAATAATGACGGATGCAGACAGGGAACAATCCAGAACAACTGCAGTTACACCCTTTGCAAAGACATTATTTTGGCTTATTGATGGGAATGGAAAGTAGGGAAAGGGGAGTGGGCCAGGTCATATGAAAAACATTCTTCACTGTTGCCAGGGGGATATGAACTCATGACGCCCATGGGTCACACTGAATATGTGCTGCAGCTGTCAGGGATGGTGGAGAAGGCTCTTTGTCTGTTCTTTGGGGAACGTACAATGTAAATGTTGTGACGTGGCTCACTGTTGGAGTCTGGTGCTGCATGATAGGGCCTGCCTGGAGGATTATTTGATTAGCATACTCCATCCTCATGTGGACCAACACACCATCATGCCAGAAACATTCACTGCAGCAATACAAGCACATTCAGGTTTGTTCATTAAGCACCAAACAACACAAGCAATACTTCATACAAATCATTTCAGCTTTGACACCTGTCCAAAAACACAGATTAATGAGTTTGTTTATTATTTGTTCAGTTATCTGTTAATCCTTTCTTGTTTGGGTTACACAGTAGTCTGTCTAAACAGTGTAAGAAATTAAATCTTATAATATATTATAAAACTGCAATTGACCCGGGATCCTCACTGCAAAATAAAACAGACACTTTTAAAAATTTTGCAAAAGTTGCAAAACATTCAAAAACAAGTCTCATTGTAATTCTTTTAGTAGTTTAGAATATTATTTGGCTTTAGACTTGTCACGATAATGACTATATCTACTTATTGTTCATTATGTGAAAGCTGGAACTATATTTTTTTGGGGTCAGTATTTATCGTGTATAATTTTTCTTTGCACTACTGGAAAATTGGTGGTTATTTTTTGGCTGGATGATAAGATTTAAGCCGTAAAAGGTTGAATTAATAACTTCTATGACTCATTACAGATGCAAACTAAGTGTTTCAGTCTGCTGCTTATGTATTCCAGCTTATATTTTTTTTAACAATATTGTACATTTAGAACAACTTTTGTGGTCGAAATCTGCTCTTGGGATATTGTGTCAGTGCCATAAATTTGTTTCAATATTATCATTTATTGTCTATATGTACTTCAGCAATATATGAAAAAATGTGTTATTGTGACAGGCCTATCTGGCATTACTTAAACTTAAATATTTTCAGTTTAAAAATAGATCTAAACCAGTGTCATAGTATTAAAATCATATATTCTAAGTCAGCTCAAGATCCCAAGCTCAGTGTTTTGCGATCTCCACTTTGGGAACAGTAGTATACGCCACTATATGGACAATTTTCAGCTTTTGCACACCAAATATCAAGCATGTACACTGTCAATGGCAACTCATACATTTATATCACAATGGCAACATGAACAGAAGGTACTACAAAAGAACAACATCTTCAGTAAATGTCCCTCTTTGTACCTATATACTTCTGATCTATAGAGTAGTTTGGGAGGTAGCATAAGTAGCACTAAGCCTACCTCTGAATAGAAAACCAAAGGGAGAGGGATCACACAGTTTAAGCCACATAATAATATATCTATCCAGGCTTGGTTGGGAGTGAGTATTTCTTCCATTAGGTCTCAGGCGTGTCTTCAGAGGGGGACTGAGGGAGAACAGTGCAGTGATTGAGTGCAGAGGGTGCTGGCCGTCCTGCAGCATGGCGCGCTGAAACCGAGGTTAATTGGATTGTAATTAGAGCGGAGGTGATTAATTGATAGCATCTGTAAATTTGGATGTTTCCATTGTAAATGTGACAAATGAGAGTGTGGCAGGCCCGCGGATGAGATGGGAAGAGAGACGACGGAGCTGGGGGGGAGAAGGAGGGAGGAGGGAGCAGACACGAGACAAGGAAAAAGAACAAGGGGTTGACAAATAAGATGCGATAATATGTGACATGTGAAGTGGCAAGTTAGTAAGGCCAGTAAGTTTAGGCGTTATGTGGGTGGAGGTAAATTGCTGAACAAAAGTAAAATGGGCAGGTATGCTGGACACTAACACAGTGGCATTATTGCTCTGATGGGGAAAATACTTGCATTTAGTTACAGACTATTGAAAACCTGCATTAAAATCATTTTGTACCATTTTCAAATACATGGTCCAATCAGAGTGCAGTGTTCTAAATAGGCTATTTACAATCCTCCAGCTTTGTGTTATGCATTTATTTATCACAGATTAGAGAAGGAAAATCGCATATGCATACAGAGTTGTGTGTTGTTGTTTTTTTGTCACGCTAATGCTATGCAGTTTGAAGCCTAACAAGCATGATCAAGAACTGCAATGTATTCCTTTGATTTTAGGAAAGTCTCTGTAATATGAATACAACCAAATGAAAAAGTAACTGAATAATAAAAAAAAAAAATCTAAATGTGTATTTAGTTCCTTCCAAATCATTCATTTTTTGGACTTATATGACACAATTTACAGTCACACAAATTCAGTAATAGATGTAGTAACCTGTTTCAAAAAGTTTCCTTTCTTTTTCTTCTTCTTACTTCATATCAACCGAAAATGTTTTTAAATTCATAGATATGGCCTACTGTTCCTAGCACAATCTCTCAACTTTTGGATCAAACTGAATACCCAATGATACATACACTCTCACTATACTCTGAATATAGAATAGGAATACAGAACTCCGCTAGGACGGGACCCACTGTAGCGGACTCATGAGATGATGCTGTTTTATATTTTTAAGTACTTAAAAATATATACTGCCGAGCACAAAATGAGAGGGGTCTTGGGGGAGTAATAAGTTGGGCTTGATACATGATGTCTCTATGGGGGTGAACAGATGTGAGTGTTAGTGGTAGCAGAAGTCACAACAGCAGGCTCACTGGTAGGACCCTCGTAATAATCAGTATTAGTAGTTGTACGTACTTTTAAGTTTGTAAACATTGTATTCAGTAAGCTTTTCACTTTTTCTCTATGATAATGCACAATTGAAAAGTTGGACTTGGACTCATCCTGGGAGATAGATAAGGAGATGATCCATACATCTCCAGGGGTGAACCAACCAAACGTACAAAATATAAGTGGAAATCTTGGGCTAATGTCTCTCTACGGAAGATCACAGGTGCTACTTGAGCCGAGACAAAGGAGAAGGAGCAGGAGAGACGCACGCAGCCCGACAGACCCACAGACAGACAGGGAGGATGAGGAGTGGCTGGCGCAGCTGTTGTCAGGAGGATTGAGGAGAGGAGAACGGATGTGTCCATTACCGGCAAGACTGTTCCCCTGCTGCTATGGGACATCAGGCTGTCACCGAGAACCACCTGTGTAGGACTGCGCCATGTTTAAGCAGATGAAACACACTGGCGCACTATATGCACGGACACACTCGGCTTCACTAATGCAGATGGATATACGGCCCAGCTATTAGCAGCAGCGGATTTACAGTGGCCCGTCAGCCTTCAAGCTTTTTAATGCCACACGGGGCCTGTTTTACAGCTCTGCCCCAGGGCCCCGATCGGCTTTCAATTAGCAGGTGAGATGCAGCTCTGGTCCCAATCAATAGCGCTGGTTACGTTGGCGGCAGCGGCAGGCACCCTGGGGCCCCAGCCAGCTTCGAGGAGAAGGGTGAGAGAAGGAAAAGAGGGCGGATAACTGTGGGAAGAGCAGAAGAAAACGCTGAGGGGGAGCACGATTTGTGCTAGAGGGCTGTTAAAGGAATGGGAATTGTCACCTTCTTAACTGGGCATAAGTTCACTACAGATATTCAATGGTAGCTTTAAAGGCCCTGCATCCGATTTATTTTTCCATGTATTTATGCAAAGTTTGTTATGTCCAAGTAAAGATATATTGTATAAGCAGTTTTTGAGGTCGAAATAAGCTGTGTACTGTCTGCATCTAATTATAAAGAGCTTTATTGTCAGAGAATCAGGAAGGGGAACAATTAGCATTCTAATTGTTGTTGGCTTTACTGTGAAACTCCACTCTGGCTGAAAGTTGTGAAAAAAGTTCATAAACTCTAAAATAATAAGGATATTCGGAATGCATTAGGTAGGTGTGCAATATGGGACCACTGCAAACCATTTACAATGAACTAGTTCTGTTTTTCACGTGTTTGAGACAATAAAATCAGGTACAGCGATCTATTGTGCACTTTTTCAAAATGATGAAACAAATGTGGTAATAATTTTATAGTTAATTGAGCGAGACGACAGTCTGTAGCTTTTTCCTCTGTCAATACATTTGAAAAAGCAGACTTTTGCCCAGATGTGCACGCATTGAAAGGAAACATTAAGTCTAAATCTCTCTTGGTGAAAGGAATAATGGCACATCGATTAGTTTCATATATACATTATGTCTAACATTTTCTACCCTCCGATCAGATTATTATATTGTAAACATGCTTCAAAATGACTTTTTCAAGGGATTTAGTTCAAATGGAGTGAGTGAGACTAAAGAGGTAGACTACTCCTCTGTTCTTTTCTAGATGCCAACTGATTTAAGAAGGCACTTGAAAGTGACTGAGCTGCTTCGTGCCCACACAAATTTGTCTCCACTATTGTTCTCTTAACGCATCAGACTTTAGAAGATAACGAGATAAAATAACACAAGACGGACACTCGCTGCTATTGCTTTCATGTGGTAAATTAATCCTGGCCGTCTTTCGAGGAACATCAATAAAATCAACACAAGTAAATTCAGACTAAGCTCCGCACTTTCCAAACTTTGTGTCCAGGCTTTTTGAAACTGTTGGATGTGAAGGTAAAACTATGTGGTAGCAAATTAAATATGGATGAGAACAGAGAGCAGTTAGTGCTAAACCAATTAAGTGTAATCTGTAGAAAGTGTAAAAAAAAACACAAAAAAAACATAAACTACAATGTCACCTTAAGTAATCTACCACCTGTGCAGTCTTTACTCTATATCAAGACTGGAAGAATGGTCCCTAAGCACTGCAAATGCTAACGTGCAGGGTTTATGTTTTTTGTTCTACAAGGTTTTCAAATAATCAATACCCAGACAATTGATACAAAAACTAGTACTTAAACTCAAAACCTGTTTAAAGACGGAAACACAAAATGGATAGTCTAAGGAAAGCTGAGATACCTGTGCACAATGACATTTCTTTATTTTTACAGTTATTTCATTGGAGGATCACACATGAACACAGTGCTAGCATCCCAAATAATGATAATGATAATGGAGAACCCACTCTTCTAGCCTCATGATACTGAAATGTTGCAAATTAATTTAGTTTTATTCTATGTATTACATAGCAAAAGATGAGAGGGAAAGAAAATGCGGCTATACCACCTTGCAAAAGCCTGATCTTGTTTGATCTTAAAAGTTATATGCAGGGTTTGGCCTGGTTAGTGCTTGGATGGGAGACCATTGGGAATACCAAGTGCCACCATTGAGCAGCAGTATCCGTTGTGCATACTGCTGTTGTACCCTTAGGCAAGACACTTCACCCACCTTGCACCTATGTTATGAATGTGGTGCGTTAGTGAGTTGCTGATGGTGGTCAGAGTTTTGTTTTTGTTTTTTTTTTGTTTTTTTATTACTGCTAGATTGATGCCTCTTCTTAACTTCCCAGTAGGTATTGTGCATACTATTGTTGTGCCTTTAAGCAAGACACTTCACCCACCTAGCACCCATGGTATGAATGTGATGCTTTAGTTAATTCCAGGTGTTGGTCGGCTACCATCATCATTTATTATTATTATTATTATTATTATTATTATTATTATTATTAGTATTATTATTATTATTATTATTATTATTATTATTAGTATTATTATTATTATTATTATTATTATTATTATTATTATTATTAATTTATTTATTTATTTATTTATTTTTATGTTTATTGATAGCTTGGTGCCTCTTTTTAACTTCCCATTGAGGACTATGGCAACAAGATGAAAAATGTTATTCACTCCAGATGCCAAGCCGGACATTGTGGTATACAGCTGCACTGCTAATTAACCATTTATGATTGCTCTATCCAATTTCATGCTAGTTCTTTTCTTATAATTTGTTGGAAAAATATTTCATTGTATTGTGCACAGTGCAAAATATTAATCAGCCTCACAGCCTTCTACATAATTTGGCCTCTACCTCCAACTCATGAAAAGAAGCATTCCATTTTCCTTTTGGCGGGGGACTATGCCGGGGACTGGCGCACAAATGGCATTCACACTGAATAACACAGAATTGCGCGCCATTTTTACATCACGCTGCACTCAAATTGTCACAAATGCAGCCCACCCATCAAGCAATTCTCTGTCTCTATTTCTTTTGTATTTTGTTTCCTTTCTGTGTTTTGCAGCCTGGCGAGGATCCATTAACAAAGGCAGAGAGAGAGGAGGAGGAGGTTATACAGCAGATTGGAAAGCTTGGAGATGGGGAGCTACCGGGTTACCAGCGCGGGATGGGCGTCTTTGAAGGCACCACAGCGGGGTAGACGGGGGTGAGGGGGGGGAGGGCTGTTGGGTAGTGTAGGCTGGGGCGAGTTAACCAGGTCCCATCTTTGTGCACCAGTTTTATCAGAGGGGGGGCAATGAGGGTCTTTGAAAGCATCCCAGCAGGAGCTTGCGTGTGTGCATGCATCGATTGTACGGGTCCGCTTTTTTCCTACAAATGTGCATAATTTAATCTGCAGTGAAGTATGCGTGCGGGGACATTAACGTGAGCGATGGCTGCCTAACCGATTGAAGCCGGCTGAATAAGTTCCTCTCCTATTCATGTATGTGCGAATGTTTGTGCGCGGGGAGCAGTATGCTACAGTAGCTACATCTTACTCAGAGCGCAGTGCTAAAGCTGGAAGGCGCTACAGACAGGCAGGCAGGCAGCTCTTCCCCTCCACACATCTCTGTTCAAAGGCGCCATCAAAGTCTGGCAGAAATGTCAGTGCTGCAGGCAGGGGACCGGCCTCTGAATGTCAGTCCTTCTCAGGTCAACACCGAGAGCCATCCTGCCACGCATACGTAGGCACAGAAACAGGACGAAATGTGCCGATAAAACTGACAAACATGGGGACAGTGATTAGGGGAGCTTGATAAAATGGTGGAGAGAAAGGAAAGGCTACAGCATGATAAGAATGGGAGCGTGAGATTGCAGGGAGAAATAATAACATGGGGATAAGCGGACGAAATCTTGGGTTTTGGACCATTGCAATGTTCTGCTTTCATTTTGTCATTTTCTGGGAGTGCAGCCGGATGTCAAGTGACTTCAGGGCAGGGATCTTGGACCAAGAGAAGTTCTATTCAAGCCAACGGGAAGGAAAAGTGAGGGTGACAGTTCCAATATCTTTTCTATGCTAGATATATTTGTAGAGACATAATATATTTAAATAACATGTAATAAATTCATCGTTATAAATATGATAAGGAATAAATGTAACACAATAACACTGTGCAACTACCTGCAATAATAAAGATTTTGTATAGTGGTTTGGGGCTGGACTAGATTATAATTTGTAAACACATCACAAGTTATAACAGGTGGTTTTGCAGAGTTATACTGTACAAAAAGGTGTAGTGTTAGTGTAGTGTAGTGTAATAAATAAAATGTTACCAGTTTTGTTTAAGTTTAGTCTATTGTCAGTTCAAATTTCTCTGTCGCCATAGCTGTCTTGGGACATACTGGCAGCCATAACTCACCAACATCAAAAACAAACAGACAATGTTTATATTCCAATAATTTCATATTAGGAAAGTGTCTTGCCCAAGGGCACGAGCACAACATGCACAGGTACGAGTGAGATCCAAATCAACAATTTATGAGTAATTGGCAGCCTGTAAAACCCTGTTTTACCCAATATAATAGATGTTATTAAAAGGTATGATGAGGCAAGTTAGGAGAAATAAAGTTGGAATATGCCAACAAAATTTTGGGTTTGAACCATCGCATTGAGCTGCTTTCATTTTGCCATCTTTTGGGAGTGCAGCGGATGTCAAGTGACTTCAGGCCAGAGATCTCGGGCTAAGAGAAGCTCTATTCAAGCCAGTGGGAAAGAAATAGTGAGGGGGACGTCTCCAAAAGCTTTTCTATGTGAGATACATTTGCAGAGACAGATAGAATACACACACTGTGCACACGGCGTAGATACACACAGCGGTGATTGTCCCTGCGCTGGCCATGAGGAGCCTGTCAGATTACAGGAGGGTAATTGAATGGTAAGGGAGCAGACAACACATCTAGCACAGCCGGACTCCAGAGGCCGCCTCCACCAACGCCGGAGCTCAAGGGAAATTCAGGGCCCACTTAATACCGAATTGGAGATGGGACGTATATATGTGAGAGCGTTCGGACGGCGTGGGACAAAGGAAAGTGCCAGTGACAAGGGTGAAAATGGTGGCTTTTAATCTGAGCCTGGCTGGGTTTTAAGCAGAGGTGAGGGAGGGGATAACCAGCTGACCTTTCACAAACAAATGCCTCTATGGATTGGCGCTACGGAAATCTGCTGCTGATGATGCAATATTTATCATGTCAAATATATTATACAGGATTCAACACCTCATGTTTTATGTGAGAACGATTCAACATCATTATTCTGCTTTTATAGTTGGAAAGAATAATTCAGGATTAGTATTTATTGACGACTTGGGTTCAAGGGCAGAAGAGAAGTACGTGTGGCAAGTAGGAAGTGAACAATACAGTCAGTTTTAGCCAGTGGGTCTTGATATTTTTCGTTCTTCTGATCTTAAGGGTGAACTATGTAACTTTTTATGGTAGAAAGCAGCTATTATGATTTTACCAGAAATGTTTCACAGTGTGGAATCAAACTTATGTATCTCCATGAGGACAAGGAGGTGACACTACTAGGCCAAGTTACAGGTTAAAGCTATGGAGTGGCAACACACTGAGGGACACACAAAACACAAATGGATAAAAATGTACAATAGATACGTTTATTATCATACCGTGGAACATTACTGGCAATGCAGATGAAAACCCTCCACCAGTTACAGAGTGCACCTTTAACTCTACTTCAAGAAAAAGTTGTGAGCTGTGGATTGGAGCAGTAGTTTTAAACAGCAATTATTAATTATTGTTTATGTTCTGGTTGTGGTGTTTATGTTCTGCTATGGTTATGATCTGGGAATTAACATTAGAATTTTTTATTTTATTTTTTTCAATAAGACATATCGCCCAGTCCCTCTCAGAAAGACATGGTAAATAGCGAGTAAATTTTCCAAAATATTATCGTGTGAGCAGTGACCATTGAGCAGAATCTGTCTTGACTATCACTGCGTGTAAAATATGGGCACAATGTTGTGGAAATATGTGGGCACCAGACAGCTGACTTCAGCTGGGTGCCGATCACTGCAGATGGGAGACCAGCAGCTCAGTGGGAAACTTTGTTTTGGTGAATAATAAAAGCCCAACAAGTGAACATGTCGAGATGAATGTAATGACAGAACAAAGAGACAGACATGGAAAATAGAAAGACAGGAACTGAAAGAGGTGCCACGTGTGTGAGGAGGAAGGAGACAGGAAGACAAAAACAAGAAAGTCTAGCGGGTGTAAAGTTTCCCCTGGATATGATATGTGGATATGGGGATGTCATCAAGCCTGTGAAGTGGAAATAATAAAGAATTAGGATTGTCTCTGTAGACAGGGGGAATTAATCCAAAATGAATTACAAAGGGGTGAGTAGTGGAAGAGAGAGAGAGAGAGGGGGGGTGGGGAATCAACATCAGCTATTTCCTTTTCCTCTGCTTGGAGGCAGATAGGGGGCGGCTAGTGCGGGTACTGCGAATTCCATAAAAATTAAATTAACAACAAAGGGGCAAAACTCACAAGTATAAGCAGAAAATTAGTAGTACGGGGGTGGAAATCTGGAGTCGCACAGAGAGCTGGAGTACAGATGGGGAAAAAAAAGACAAAGACTATGGAGAGGAGCGGAGTGGGCACTGTTGCTGCCAGATTGCGTTGCTCTATTGTCCCCCCTCGTCTCTCTGAAAAGGCTGCTGGTGTTAAAGAGGATATGCCACATAGGCCATTGTAATAAATGCCACTTGTAAATTGCGGAGTGGAATTATACAGCGTGCAGATGGATCCATACGCCTGGGCAAAATGTGGCCAAAAAACCGGGAGCGATAATTAAGACTTAGGGGGTGAATGACAGAGCCATTTGTGACGAAGGAATATGGCGGCTCCCTCGCTCTCTGGCAAACAGAAGGGCTCAGAGTGGCTTGGTGTCACAAAACATTACCCACACAGCTGTTGGCTTTATGAGCAGCCATGGTGTACGCTCTTCCTCCCTACACCCCTCATCCTCTGCCACTCTTAAATCTGCTTCTGTCTATGCATCCCTCATCACATCACCGCCATCATCACCATAGCATTGAGCTGTTCTTATCCTAGTTTGGCCGATATACAGGAGGTGACATACAAGTGGGGCCGCACTCGATTATTTTCCAACTTTAAAGGGCATTTTGGGCATTTGACATACTTGCCAAATACAAACATCAAATCGCCAAAGTATTTGAGTATCTCATAAACAATTTTAGTAAAACCTTAGCCTAAATCAGGGGCATTCTATGGCCCAAGGGCAAAATGCCACCCTCAAAACCATTTTTGTTGGGCCTCAGGCCCCCTGCTGAATTGGCCCAAAGGCAGAACTTTTTTACTACAAATTTTTAGTATTTCTAAAACTTAATGACATCACATTGCATTGTGATACAGCCCTAAAATTACAGTTTCAAGCCTTATTAAAGCTACCAGGGCTCTGTCAAAGCTGTGTTAAATGAACCAATGTGAAAGACCCACTATATTAACACTGGCCTGTGGCCCTCTGCCTCAAAAATGTTTCAATAGGCGGCCCACAGTGAAAAATGTTTGGACACCCCTGGCCTAAATTATATATACATTTATATGTGTTGTGACATCATTCTTCCAAAAGAAATAATAATAAATAAATAATTAATTAAAGCCACAAGTGCTGATGATGGCCATCGCCACTGTGCACATGTCCCTCCCATGCCCCTGCCATGGACTCACGACCGCCTCTGAATCAAGACCGCCTCTGAATCACAACCCCTGAATTGCGACTACAGATGCACCAATCCAGCTTTTTCAGTTCCGATACCAGTTTCGAATGGCTGCTGATACCCGATATCAACTAATCCCAGTGCAACAACTGGAAACAGCATTTATTTCCTTTAAACAAAAACAAAATAAGACAAAACTGATCCAAATGTGTTATGTAGTTGTTATTTATCTCTTATGTAATTACAGAACAACTTTGTATAAATAAAAGTTCAAACAAGTAAATAGTTTGATTCCAATTCCAATCAATTTATATGTTCAAACAGGATATCTGCTGATCGCAACCGCCTCAGTATGCAACTGCCCTGATGCCAGTCTCCCTTCCTGACTGCTGCCCAGGCCACTATCTGCTCTTCACCCTATTTCCATAATGAAGTGTGCCAGTTGACTTATATTGGTGTTGTCGAGGGCATTGAACCACCAACCCGATGTATAATACATGAAATTCCTATGGTGTAATTGACTTTTTTGACTTGATTTGCTTAAATAATGCCTGGGGCCATTTTCATTCACTTTGCACTTTGCATCTTTGATTCATAGAACCATAGTTACATACATAACTCTCATTATACAGGTGGGGTCTCTGACCGGCAACCTCGTGCATAATAATACTATAGTGTAATTGACTTTTTTTGATTGGAGTAACCTAAATAATGTTTGTGTCAATTTTCAATAACTTTGCATACAGTAATTTCTGTCTCTGTGTATAGATTTGGAAAGTCCATTATGAAATAGTGGATGTTTATGTTCCCACAGTCCAGATGATAAAGTTTTTTGTTTTGTTTTTTTTTTTACTTTTTATGTGTATTATAGGGGGTCACCATTGGTTATGTCCTCATTTCTCTCCTCTATTCAGTCTTTGATTTTGCACTGTTGGTAAAAATTTTAGCTGGCATGTGGCGGTGAACCTCTATCAAAGAAACAGGAGATAAAAACCTTTTTGAGGGTGTGTTAGACAAAAACCATAATGAATATCCAAGAAAAATGGTTAACTATTGATTATGGCCATATCTAGATGTGCCTATCCAGTTTTAACCCTAGGACTAAATAGGTACAGCAGACTTTGTGTCCCGTCACTACTATGAATTTCATGGCCAAAGACAAAGGGTCTCCCATGCCATCGGGGTCACTTAAAAGGTGACACTGTAGAACTAATTTGTGTAGACCATGTAAAATATTATGAGCATTAATTTTGCACTAAGCTGGTTCACTCTGACAACGCTGATGTGTTTCTGTTCATGTTTAGTGGGTCTTTCCCTCTCTATTGCGTGATTTGAGTCAGAGAGCTATTCACTTACAGGGTGAGCTTTGGAGGACGCTAGAGGCAAACCTGTACAAATTAGGGCATGAGTCTCATTGGATTTTTTGATCAAGGGTACATAACAGAATTTTCTGCAAAGTTTTACTAATTAATGTCAAAGTAATTTTTTTCTCCTCATAGTAAACTTTGCACATTCCTATAGGTGGCACAGTAGGACTGTCAACAGTGTGTTTGACATATCAGTGTAAGTCACTGTGTGCGTGAACAATTTTTAAAAATGTTTTTTTAGGAGTCTTTGTCCCCTAGCTGGCCAACCTTGAAAAATGCCCCATATCCACAATAGATTTTTTTTTGCATCTTCTCATGCATAGATTTGAATCCCCAAGTTTTGTACAAATCAAATAATGTTGACATTTCATGTCTATCATAGATAAGATCAGGCATTTGAGCTCTCTTGACCAATGCCTGTGGCAGTGAGAAGTCATCAAAGAAACAGGAAATTAAGGTGTTTTTGCCAGCGTGCTACGTGGAAACTGTAAGGAAACCCAGAAAATGTATAACTTTTGAAAATGTATGTCTCTACATGTGGCATGCCAAATTTGAACCAAAAAACAAGGATAGGTTTCATACAAAATCAGTAAAAGTGACAACAGAATTTCAATCCAATGTGGCTGACTTCCTTTTCATCATGAGGCTGTGCTCCAATTCAACTTTAGCCTTTTCTAATGGAGTTCCATCACTGTTCTGAATTTCATAAACCTACTCCAAAATTTGCCTGTTCCAACTTCCAATGGGGTCCAATTTGTGGTCATGTTGTTGAATTGGTACATGTCAGGCATTGTTGTGATGCCCATTTTACAAAAATTTGTAAAATGTCGATCCAGCCCATGTGAGACATTTCATAGATTTTTCAGAGCGTTAAAATAAAATTATTTGGGGGAGAAATAATAATAAGAATAAAGAAGAAAATTAGAGGAAGAAGAAGAAAAATCATTAACGACGATCGGGAACAATTTCTCTGGCCAGTTACTTTGTTACTGACTTTATTAATTATGACATAATGGCCTTAAAGTTTGTCTTTATGTCTCCAAACAACTGTAAAATCGTGTTCAAAGTTTTAACTGTATTGAGCAAACTGCCTATATATTTGAACCAGATTTCTGCAAGACAACATCACTGCCCCCCCCCATTGCCTTTTCCTTGCACTCCGCTATCGCAGAGGGACTGGACAAGGACTTGTACTCCATCATTCATATCCTGGGAAGAGGCGAAAGAGGACGCCATACACATAGACACACATGCAAGCAACACCCAGCTGAAAATTCAATAAAGAGCGCACTGACAGTACTGTTTTGAATGGGCGCTCGGGCTGACTGTGGCTCTGGGCGGACTGTAAAGTAGGAAAATCAAATTCGGTTGTCTTTCTCACACATAGGCCATTTGTTAAAAAAAAGAATAAAAGCAGTGTGAATGTCAGTCCCACTTGCAGATTGTCCACTGGTATGGTGCTATTGGCTGCAATAGCTGAGGTAAGTCATGGATGAGAACAGAGTGTACCAGGACCAAGACTTCATGCAATGAAGATCAAATCAAGGCCAGTGGTGCATGAAAAGATACCAGCGGACAGCTCAAAATTCCAAACACTAGCAGCCTAGGCTCACATAAATGGCATCCTGATGGAGTGGGTTGTAGGACCTTCATGGACACTGGTTTATTAGACTAAAATTTTACATGAATGATTAAGGGATTTGATCATTTCCACTGATTGCATCTGCATAACCTCGTGCCAGAAAAGTACTATGAAAAGTATGTTGATTAACTGAATGAGAGAAAGTATGATAAGGGCTTTACTTTTATAAATAAAGTCAAGAAAAATATATTTTCGTAAATTTCTGTGATTGGCAAAAAGATGTTTTTTAGGTTTATGTTTTAGGTTATCATTAAAGACATTCTGTAAAGAAAAAAAAAAACATATTGAGGATCTGTTGTGATAAAGCATTTACCCCTTAACTAGGACAGTTTTGAGGTCTTATTATTGACATGTTAATCCTGCAGTGCATTCTGGGTACAGAGTCTGTTCATTGTATGAAAAACCCCCACACATAAAACTAGTCTACACGTTCTATTGTAGCTACCGTGGTCCTGATAGTGAGTAGGCTAATATTCTGTAACACGTTTTTCATTCCAGCAGAGACAACATCTTGAAAAATGTGTTTGATTTTAAAGATCGGATCAAGACGTTAAGGCCTAACAAATGGGTTTATGCTTTGTTCTTACAGCTGGCTATTGGCCTATCTCAAGGCATTCATCTAATGTCTTGCAATCCAAAGCTATAGTTCAACAAGTGCCGCCATCTTGTTTCTGAAAGCATTTTTTTGCAAATGTTCTCTCCTTTTCGAAATTCAACAGATTTATCTTACTTGGGCTGAAAATGATTCTTATTCTGATGTGTCCCCCAAACTCTTGCCCTCTAGTCCTCCCGTCTCTCCTCTTTTAAGTCCATCTATCTCTCCGCCTCAGTGGTGTGGCTGTCTCGCGGTCCTCTCCACCTCTTTGTCTCTGTCCCGCAGGGGCTCAGGCGGCGTACCGAATAGCCTTAATTCAAACGAGACCCCTTCTCGCCCTGTTAAACCACCGACCTTCTCTGTCACTCCCTTCGCCCGCTACCTTCCTTACCAACGCCATCGGGGGCCTGAGCTGCAAGCTAAGAGACCCCGAGCTCAATAAAAGTGTGGGTGATTAAAGGACTCCCCATAATTGCTCCTTTTTCGGCAGGAATCAAGCAGGTCCCACTTATTACCAAGGCAGCAGAGGTGGTGGTGGCTGTGAACAGTGACTTCCGCCGAGAGCCAGCCACCCGCTGTGACCCCCCTGCCCCCCTGTCAGTACTCTTTATCTGGCCAAACAACCGCTATGTGTTGTTTATCTGTTTGTGAGTCTGCATATAGGTTGCCATGGTCCTATCTGTGCACTGAGAGGACTATGCAACGCAAGAGCTCCCCCCACTGGTGAATGGCACTGTACAGTTTTTGTGATTCCAGTACAACAGTTTGCCTCGGGCCAGCTGGCTTTGGGTAAAGGGGACCGAGCCAAACCAGAAGACTGTGTCCAACATAAGTGCCGGGTTTCAGAGATCATAGCTGCAGTGAACCTTGCACATCATCTGCTCCTCATCCACAGACATCTGCAGAAGCTGTTGACAGTATAGTGGCAGATTTGGTTGAATTTTGTGGCAGGTTGTTTGCTGGGCTGTCAAAAGAATTATGAGGGCCTGGGCAAGAAGGTTCACATGGGGACCTCTTTTAATAGAAAATAATGGCAAGATGATGTAGTTCTGGACACCTAAGACTTTGGGACCTGGGGCAACAGACCGCTATGCCTGCTCTGGTTTGGCTAAAGAAGTGCACAAATGAGCAGTGTTTTATAAAAATGAAATATTGTGATAATGCTATTTGTAATAAAAGGCAAGTGTGGTGCTATATTAGTAAGAATTAAGCTATGTACCATTTCATTTTCACCTATTGGTTAAAAAACTGGTAGAAAATATGTCTATTGTGTATTATGTTATCATTTGGATAAGACTTATACCGATACATATTTTAAAAAGACATCAAGTATGCATGAACTAAGAAAGAACATTACGTTATGTTCCCTGGTTGCCTCTGGTTGCCTCTGCAGTATGTTTATGGAGTACTACTGCCCCCCTCTGTTGAACATGTTAACACATTTCCCAGCTCCAGACACAAAAGAGTTCTAACATTTTAGTGATGATACCAATTTCCACAGAGGCATCAAAGGGACAGAGTTTGTGTGTAAAACTGTGCAAAATCAAGCTTTATTCTTTTTTTTCCCTCAACATCAGCTCCTTTCATCTTCATCATCATTATAATTGCAATCATTATCGTCAACATCATCTCTGAAAACGCTACTCGCCAGAGACAGTCAGCGAAAGGAAAAGATTCTCAAAGACACTTGCAGCTTTCAGTTCTGGCGTTGGCTCTCACAACAATGAGTCGTCTGTACATGTGCACCTTTTCTGAGCAGTACATTTCATAATGGTCTCCAATGTCCTTATGTACAAATCACTGTCTTTGAGTGCTCCACAGTCCATTCATCAGTCAAATTGTCCCATAAGTTGATTCCAGCTCACATTAGTCAAGTTGCTTCACAGCACTTTCTTGCCTTCTAATTTACTGCATATCCAAGAAAAGTCCATTATCCCAATTCAGGCATATGCAGAATAAGTGCAATGTCTAGTATACTGTTGAGAGAATACAAACCCACACGTACATACATAAAGTACATGACTAACTGATGAGCATGATTAGCTATACAAGGTTGTCATTCTCCAAGGTGAAAACTGAGGAGCAGTAAATTTCCCTCGGTAATATGCAGGTCAGTACAGGACCAATGGGAGCTCACTTAGACCTTAACCTCTCTGCAGATAGACTTAACATTATGTACATCTCTTAAGGTGCGGATTCATTGGGAATGTAGTGCATAAACTAACAGTCAGTTGAAAATTGAAAAAAAAATGATACTGATTGGTTGTAAATGAACAATATTACTGTATATTATCAAAATATAATAATGACCGAGTTGACTGAGCAAAATTTTATGAGAAATCTACTGGATCAAAAGTAAAAGTAGTGTTATGCAGTATAAAAGATATTTAAATTGTCATTCTTTCAGAAAAATAACACTACAATACAAGGTTTGGCAATATTTTGTATGTTTTCTGCATTCTTGTAATTTTGTTGTTAAATATTCAGTGAGTATGTATAGACAATAACAGATGTTCAAATAAATCTACCACATGAAATAATGAAGAATGAGCCTCTTTGCCTCATGTCTGCGCCTCTCAGCCAAAGAAACTTATGATCCAACTTGTGTCTATTAGCTGGAGTAGATCTGGGTCCCAATCACACGCATAATCTCCTTCTGCACCTTAGGCTCTTGGGTGTTGATATTGGCATCTCCCACCTGTCCATCCTCATACCTGCATACAAAAAGGGGAGTCAATAAAAAACATATTTTAGCACATGTAAAAGTAAAAGTAAGCCAGGACATGTGCTTGTAATACTCACACAAAAAAGAAACGAGTGCACACATGGTCAGATACTGGACACACCCAGATGTTTCCATGTTTCTGTAGGTCTTTAGATGTGATTACTGTGAAAAAAAGAAACAAAAAATATAAAACAAATGTCTAGCAGTAAGTATTACCTATCTAATTTGTCTTTAGATTGTTTTTTACCTTCACACAGGGCAATGCAATTTAGATTTCGACTTTGGAGAAATCTTGATTGTATTGGACGGCTCTGTTTAAAACAAAGACAAAAAGTCTAAAACACACACAGAATTATAGATATGAATTAAGATATAAATAAAGACAATATGCAATATTTATTTGATTACTAATAAATATAATGTAATTATTCTATGTAAATCATATAACCTGTGGGTCATATAACCTGTGGTATGGTGTTCATTCGGTTGTATCGCTGCACAAGCTCGTCTTTGGTCGGCATGCGGTGTTGTCCTTTCCCCATCCCTGTACACAAAACAAAAGATGTAGTAACAGCAAACTTGGCTTTATTACTGTAGGAAGGTCTTCTCCATTAGATCAATTATAAAAAAGATTAACTTAAGAGGTTAGCAGTATTCACCAGCATGTGATGCATACTGCATCCATATCCAAATAGATGATTATATGCATGGATGATTGTAGGGAAAGATTTACAGGTATGTAACTTGCATGTTCAAGATTGCTTGCCTAATGGAGCTTTGTCTTAAACACACAGTTACGCTAATCCTAAACACTAAACTCTTTACTGTAGCATGTATTGTATTGAAAGACTATCCTCCAACTTCTAAATATAATACTGTATAATATATACTATGAAAATACAACTGATTTATACATGAATTGGAGTTATCAGCCATAAAGTAGTGGATTTTTTGTATGTAATGGGTTGCATAAAATGCACAGTGCTATGGGGACTTTTCACAAATATTATGATAAATAATACAAAAGAAATGACATCATACAGAATAGTTGAACAACAAAATCACAGATGTTTGCAGCCACAACACAAAGTATGATGGTAGGCAGGGTACAGCTCATTGAACAGACCAGCACCCAACATGGACACATAATAAAATGCAGCACAACAGGTTATACCATGGAGAGAGCCCACATGTGGAGATGGAGCATCCCAGCATGAAGACCAAAGCATGTGACAAACGAAGCATACTCAACCCGCATGATGCATGACAGTGCCATGGAGGAGCTGAATAGACTCACGTAGGGTCCAAAGGTGAGGACAAACCATTCATACCTGAGTATCCAAAAGATATGCTGGAGATGGGGCTTAGATAGATGCCCTTTCCATAGGCTGCCCCATGCAGCTTGGGTTTAAAAGAGCAAGAGGGGAAGTGTCACTGACCATTTGAAAAATACCACTGGACGCATAGAAACTAAAACCCAAAACCATTTCCTTCTGAGTAATTTTCAACAAAATATTTCTTCTCATCACATCACTATTGAACTTTGGCTCATTATTTCAAATTTCACAGATACACAAAGGACTGCCAAGGATTGGCTTGTGAGGTGTTCATGAAAATATTATATTTATTAATTTCTTATTGTTGAATGAATCAATCCATTCAGTTGATAATAAAAATAGTAGAAGAGTGAATTTACAGTGCAACAAAGTAAGTGCCTTGTGCTGGCGAGGCAATTGGCAGGCAATGTTAGGTTCAATATATAGATCTCTTTGAAGCCTAAAGTTCAATAATGGTCTGAGAGGACTGATGAAACGTTGACTTAATATATTAAAAAAAAAAAAAAATTCAAAAGGTGAGATTTGGTAATGATTTGGAGGTGGGGTGAAGCAAGATGGACATTAATCTTTAAGACTCCAAAAAGTTCTGAGCATGGAAAGGGCAAGATTCACAGAGAAGTCAGGGTGCATGAAATGTGACCGGGGGAGGGAGAACAAAGACTTGAGATACAGGGAACAAAAGTGTGAGATCAGAACGTGGCACATCTGGATGGAATCAAAAGTAATAAGGGACTGGAGAGTCTGTGTGATGGCTGGAGCTGAAGGCAGACGGGCTCCTTCAATAACACAATGACAGAGGTGTAGCACGGGTGTCTGAGCTCAAGGTGAAAAGGGAAAAGCGAATGAGCAGGCAGATGAACACCCAGGCCGGATCAAACATTGACAGTTCAAAAAGTTGGGGAACAAAGAAGATATAAATGAATCACATCGCTGGGGAGAGCAATCCTTGCTGAGGTGAGACATTTCAAAGCTTTCAAACTTAATTGTGTGTTTAATCTATTTTCAGACGGTGTCATCGTGTCTTCCAGCAATCATTATCAGTTCTGTTGTGCAAATGAGACAGTTCAGTCGTGTTTTTATCCTTCACAAAACTGCTAACAATCTGCTTCTAAGATGTCAAGTTTCACTTACTTATGAGATAGCATAAAGTTTTGTGCAATAAAATGAACTGACTTTTCATAGATGTCCTGGCACAGCATTGCAGATGTACTAATTCCAAGTACCAA
Source organism: Periophthalmus magnuspinnatus (assembly GCF_009829125.3). NCBI lineage: Eukaryota > Metazoa > Chordata > Actinopteri > Gobiiformes > Gobiidae > Periophthalmus > Periophthalmus magnuspinnatus. Next base: position 27,992,932 of record NC_047128.1, read on the forward strand.
AATAGCTTGAAATAGTAACCTTGGCCTCATAGTCTCTTCATGTCGGCACTTACTACAACTTTGTCTTCATTTCTCAAACTGTAGAAATGTGCTTAGTTGTTGTTATGTTACTTTACAGTATAAGATGTGACAAAATATGGCAGCTTTTCATGTCTGAGTACCTGCAGTTTAGTATAAGAGGCATTGACGAGTCCATTTCTCAGAACAGAGTGCCAGTTCTCTATATGAGAACCACTAGAGAAAGGGCAGAGAAAGGTAAAGATAAAGAATAGATTAAAAGCGGTATACACATAATATACATACAAATAATAAATGTCAGTTTGAGTTTAGAAGCACTTGTGTCTTAGTTTGGTTGAATAGTAAGTATTTCATCAAAGAGCTACTTCATTCATTCCTTTAAAAATCATATTCTGTTATACAAAATACTCCACTAGTGCAGCCAAATTGCATCTGCTGCAGTGTTTCTGTATTAAAGAATATATTTCTTCAATTTTATGAACAGGTAAGAAGACTGCCTTATTGATACTCAAGGTAAGTTGCTCACTCAAAAGCCTGTTTGTTTCTAATATATTCAGCTTCATCACAGATAGTATTTCTGGCTGCATGTGCTGGCAAATGTGGATGGCCTCCCTCTCCAACAGAAGGACCAGACTGTGCGCTCATGTTGGTTACGCTTTTATAAAATCTGCACTCTACCCAATAACCAGGTGTTAAACTGACTCATGATCGTGTCTGACACAGTGTAATGCTAAATTATGCATGAATGTTTTGGCCGTGTGTGAGATCTGCTGTCTTTGACCAACTGCCATAAAGTTACACATTTGTAAACACCAACTTACAGTAGAGCAAAGACATTATAGATTATGAGAAAAGCAAGGTAGGAAAAAACTCACTGAAAAGCAAAGGTGCTGCCATAAAGCTTCTTGGCAGTGCGGAAACGAGCCTCCTTGGCTGGTGGGCTGCTCAGCAGCAGGAACTGATGGGATGTGTGCATGAATTTCAGTTGCTATCGCCACACATATTACACAAAGCAGGGGAAATAGGGAGGGAAATAAATACATTTTTAATTATAAAGATGGGTTTATAGTTAGTCTAGACATCTGTTCATGTTTCTTACCCTACTCAGAGGTAGCTTGACAATATGTGACCTGTTACTTGAAATAATCCTATGGACAGACCAAAATATTTTTAGGCAAATGTGTACTTTTTTTTAACAATATGTATGTATGTATATGTATATGTGTGTGAGTGTGTGTGTGTGTGTGTGTGTGTATAGTAAGAGCTACATATAGGCAGCCTTGGCTGGTTGTTATTCCTCCATAAGGGTGGTGGGTGTTTGCACATTATGCAGTGAACCTATTCTCAAATTGTCTCACCATTGTAGTAGGGGATGAGCAAGAGGATCCAGTTTGTCCATCTGCTTTTTAATTTCTAGATAAGAGCCCTAAAACAAAAAGGAAAACAAGGTTTAGGCAGGTCCATTAGGTTGCAGTAATTGTAAGCTTGTAAGCTGTCTTGTTTACCTGTGTCATCTCTCGAATTGACATAACACTGTCTAATGCTTTTTGCAGCCTTTCATAATTCTTCTTCTGTGTTGATTGTTTAAGCCGAAGAACCATTGTGTATGAAAGAAAAAAGTAAACAAATATTTGAGAAGATATTGTATATCTTTCACACCAAAAGAATACTGTATTGACATGTATTTTGTCATAATCACAGTGGAGTGGATGCTGACCTTAGGATTGAAAGCCAAGGTTTTGGGGTCATTGGGATCAACTACAGATGGATAGGGCTCAAAGATGATGCTCTTTCGAGGTGACTCAAGAGCAGCTCGACACATGGCCACCAGGAGGTCCACCACCTGCACAAAAGAGGTTCAAATGTTGTTTTGCTAAACATATATTTTGGTTTACTCCTGCAAGGTGTGTCTTACCTCTGCTCCAGTAGCCACTTCCTCTGCAGCTCCTGACATCACACCCAGAGTGTAGAAAGAGAATACACATAGCTCCCTAGTGCACACAGCAGGCTGAAAAAAAGTACTTCAGCATGTGAGCAAATGAAAATAATTCAGTCCAATGTATCAAGTTCTAGAGTTCAAAACTTCTATACTAAAATATTAAGTATATACAGTAACTTCAATACCTTTAACATCGAACCATTTTGAAAGACATGCTGCTCATCACAGACCACACAGTACTCGTTGAGAGTGGGGATCCTTTGTTCAGAGTACTTCATTATCTGTATGGGAAAAGCACAGCAGTATCCTCACTTAGAACCAAAATGTGGCAATAAAGTGAAACAACATAAAAGCCTCCAATCAACCATTTTACTAACTCAATGCCCTGGGTTTAACCATTACTTGTATCTAACCTGCACTAGGAAGCCATACTCCAGTGTAGGGATGTTCTTGCAGTGCCCTCCCGCCTGGGATGAGAAAAACAATTCAATCAGCTGCCTCGTGGTTATCTGCGCGGGGGCCCTGGCCGCTGGGACAGCCACAGTCTGATGAAGCAAGTGAGACAAAACATTATGGGACACGCAATCTGGCCACCTCACAGTGTGGGGCAGGGAGTGACACAGGTGGGAACAGTGCAGGTGGCAGGACCAAACTACAGGTTCAGAGTGGGTAAAAGGGGACAAAGCACAACAACACAGAGCAATTAAACTAAAATGTAGTGATATGAGACTGACCTGAGTGTTCGGTGGATAACTAAACAGCTCTCCTTTGGGATTCTTCATTGTACAGGAGATAGAGCGGTTCATCAGCCGGGTCATTCTCAGCTCAGGAACACTAAGTTTTCCTTTTAAAACTGTGTCTTGGATCAGTGGAAAACTGGGAGACCTGCAGTTGGAAAAAAAAATATATACATATATAATTAATTAATTGTATCTCAATGTATCTGAATTTTATTGTACAATAATTTGAGCGACAGTGGCTCAGGGGTTAGACCTTTGGTCCCCCAACCCGAAGGTCTGCCCCAGGGCAGCTGTGGCTGCAATAGTAGCTTACCATCACCAAGTGTGGAAGTGTATGAATAATGGCTTTGTTTGTTTTTTTTACAGGCTTTGTCAAAAGCCTGTACAGTACATTACAAGTGTAAGGCATTATTAATTTGTAGGTAGTCAACAATTGCTGTCTACTCAAATTCTTTATATCACTTTAGACCGCTTTGGACGCTAAAACCATTTGACATAAAGCTCTGGTCCAGTCATGCAGCTGTCAAGACAACCTAGTGGTTAGTGAGGCTGACCTCCGTCCTGAGCACTCATAACTGTCAGAGCGTCCGGCAGTTAAACAAGGCCTGAGAGGAGTCCCTTCCTCTGGGGAAATTGTCTAAATGTGTCACTTATTGAGTTTCGCCGGCCTTCAAGTCGATACTGTGTCAGTTCAGTTTGTCTCTTACACATTTAACAAAACAGTACTCAAGTATTGTATCCAGTATTATATTATAAGATTAAAAAATGAGCAAACAGCATCCCTAGTCCATGTTAAGTTAATTCTCCAAGAATAATATATAATGTTAGAACAAGTCACTGATTATTTTTGTCATGCCATAGCATTTGGCATAACAAAAATAGTGAGTGAATTAAATTATACATAGGATTTTGTCAGTATCAGTGACTAGCCTTGTGTGAAGAAGGCAAAAACATACTTAGGTATGGGGGAGAAGATGCTTAGCCCAGCTCGGAACTTTTTGATGGTTCCTCCAGCTTTGAACCAGCTGTGCCTCTTCTCCTGTTGAGCCTTAAGAAATTCATTACTAAGATGTTTCCACTGCTGAGATGTGAATGTGCTCAGGATTCTGTAAAAAAATCAACTTGGTGAGTTAAGAAGAAAAAAAAAAAAGCAATTTTGCAATAAGAAAGCCAAGTAAGACTTACTTTTTAAGTTGTAAGCCAAGACTAAAACCATCTTTGTTAGAAGGCTGAAAAACCTCTACTGATGGCTCTAACAACAAAGACAATATAAATTTAACAATGAATGTAAAGTGACCATTTAATTTTATCATCAGCACACTGAACCCAATTCATTATAATATTGCACTTGGCACAGTTATAAAATGCCATAAAACTACAGGGTATTTACACCACTACTACCATTACTTCTTACCAGGTCCATCAAGGTACTGTGAGAGAGAAAAACGAAGTCTTAAAATAATGGGTTCTGTTCTGATGACTTTCCACGCTGTTGCAACCTCCTCCTAAGGCAGACACACATAAATACACACAGTTAACTACCTAATTAGAGCAATCCATTAAAGCACTATGAACAGACACTGCATTACAAATGACGTGCTCCTTTGGAAAATGACAACTCTAGAATATTAATGGGAGTAAAAAATGCTGACTCACGTCTAAAAATCCTATGTTAATGTGAAGGTCGATGTCCACATCATCAATTGTTCCATACTCCCTGTTTTTAGACAGAATGGATTTTATAATAATAATAACAGTCGTGGTTATGACAGATGCTGCTTTCAAATGCAATCTTTACCTGACAGAGATGGCACTCTCAGTGTAAATGTCTTTCACTGCCTCAATATCTGCATCTAACTGAGGGTGACGGTACAGGTCAGCAGCACAACTACCCTGTAAATAATACAGCAGATTTATTTTATTTTTTTTACATTACATAGCAAATACTACAAAACTAATACTCAGGCTTTAGCGCTTTCAAATTAATATCATGGTTATTATAATTTCAACAATGTATATGAACTTCACTCATAAAAAGAGTTGGGTGACATGGTGCAATATCATATCATGACTTTATCTTGTGTCTTATCCTAACAAACAACAAAATGCTCTATCAACACTATTAGCAAACATATAAAATATGTTTATCATTCAAGTTCAACAGTGAGAAAGGCTATGCAGACTATGTTCTTAACAATATCAATAAAATAGTAAGGGTTTGCATTATAAAACTTAAAACTGTTTATTATCAAATGGAAGACTTCTAAATCATGACTTTATCTATTATGCTATGACGTTAGATAGAAGCATGAGTCAGTATAGACATTCATGAATATTACAAAACATACCACATATAACTATCTTTTATAATGTATGAATGAATGTGGGACATTAACTGGCTTTACCTGAATGCCATAGAGGAACTGCTCGGACTCATTCTCCCCATCTGACTCCTCATCTGTCCAGCACTGGCCTTTGATGTCCTGTGGGCCCACACATTGTCAAAAGCTAATATGGTGAAGCGGAAACAAAACACAGCCTTCCTCCACCATCCTTTCATGTGACATTCTTTCTCTATATTTAGCTTCCATTGAAATGCTTCAAACTGAGCCGTTTATAGCATCAGAGCTTGGCTGTTTATTTCAAAATAAAGAAAGAATATTAGATTTGGATTACATAATACACTTCAATATCGAATCAAGACATGGTGACACAGCATTTTCGATGAAAAGAAAACAGTTAAAGCTGCCTTACCATTAGGTCTGTTGATCATAGGTTCGTTCAAACAGGCCCCCGACCGTTGCTAACCATTGCAGCCATTTCACGCAGTAAGAATCCTTTTGAACACTAAAACCATAAAAAATATACACAACAAACAGAAATTTTGAAACAACAATGCCACGGCTAGTGTGATGCCATTCAGTAGAACAGTGCCCTCCTCCTCCTTTCTTTAAATCGTCCGTTCTTCACCTTGCCATGTATCCTAGCAACAGCCATTTCAGCCTCCTTTCAGAGTGGCATTAATCACTGAGAGGAGAATGTGTGGGAGATAGTGCTGTACGCTCAGCACCCAGAATGTCTCCTTTTCTTTGTTGTGAATCAGATGAAAATATAAAGTGAAAGGCCAATCTACCTATTTAAGTGTACATTTGCTGATGTCATTGTGTTGCCACGTAGTTAGAATCAGGATGGGAAATATATATTTTGACATCACTAATCAGACAAAAGAAAGCACACCATGGCTGCCTTTCATATTTTCTATAAACCAACACATTCTACAATTCTTAGTGCCTTAAATATTGAATGATTTTGTGTTAAAATGCCCATATATTCCATGTATTCCACAACCCTCTATGAATCCATAACACACTCAACATCATGCCAGCATTGTCCGCCATAGATCTGACCATTGTCGATTCTCATACCAATAAAGTCTAGTCCTTCTCAACCCCCACAGTTCTCTTCGTTGTCCCAATTTCCCAGCTTTTTAATGCAAACACAGATGCAGTCAGGCGTCTATCCCCCTCCCCCTTTGTACCCCACACTTACCTCCAGAGAGGATGGAGACTGGGATGCTGTCCTTTGCTCAGCTGCTCCCCCTCTTAAAGGGCACACCTGCTCTTCCTGCAGCGGCTTCTCTTTTTGCAACAATCACAACAAATCGGCTACATGAGATTCACAATCGTCCAATTCTACAACAACCTCCTGTCCAGGCTAGCGGTATGTGTCAGCAAGCAAGCCATCTGCTGTGTGTGTTTATCTATTGCAGATCTCTGCTCCTACTGCTGTCTTATATTTTGCCTGACAACACTGAACACTCCGAGCATGCTCAGTAGGGCTAAGCAGCTGGTCATGTGACTTGCAGCTGACTGCACTTGCCTAGAAAAAGCTAAGAAAATGGAGGAATAATGGTTCTATTTGTGTGTACATCTATCCCTCTTTATACTTGTGTTTGTATAAGTGTGGGCTGGTTGCATAATATTTTGATTGTTTGTGTGCAGTCATTGTTTGAGCGGTTTCCTTCTGCATTTATAAAATAATCTTAGGACAAGATGATTATTGCATTCAATTTTCACCTCTTTTACACATAAAAAAGTTCAAAACCACATAATACCCGATGGAAATGGTTATAAAGCAAAGAGATTCATACAGAATAATTTAAAATGTTTTTTTTTGTGTGTGTAATTTGTAATAGCTGAAAAGATAAATACAGTATGTTACATAAAAAGTCCATATTGATTTAATAATTATCAAATATCATAATAATATAAATCAACATATTTCAGATTACATTAATATGTATTATAAATGCAGATTACTTTATAAGGTGAGTTACATTGGCTATGCTGTTTGAAAAAAATATCTAAGTGTCCAACTTGCTTGTCTCATCTAGGAGAATTATCTGACTATATGCCCAGATCGTCTTAGTGAGCTCCAGCTTAGTAGTTATGATTAATGCTGACTGACAACCAGAGTTTGGCTGGTGGACTGGCCCTCGGCTATTTCTCTCACCTGGGCCAGCATGTGTTTTGGTCTCCATTAGTAGCTCTGGTCTGATCCCTGTAGTCTGTATACAGCCACTGAAATGATAAAATGGGCAGCGGAAGCAGCAGCAGTACCACCACTGCTGTAAACAACAGGTAAGAAAATAATATGGAGGAATCCAGTGGGACATGCCTACTTATTTTACTTTTTTATTATTATTATTGTTCATGTATTTGTTTACCAATGTGATTTAAGGCTCAGTACCTGAACATGACATGTGATAGTAGCAGGTGCAATAGCCAACATTTGTAGTTTGCTGTACTTTTACCTAGATAGTATAGTATGTTGGGATCTAGATTATTACGTTATCACTGTAATTACTTTATACTTCAATTTACTTTATTACTTACAGCAACAGAGTGCCAAAGGTTGTGTTATGCAGCACTTTTTTATGTGGGCCCACAAATTGTAAATGTATTGCTCAATAGTGAACGCTGGGTGTCGCTACAGATCAGTTTGCATGGTCACGCTCAAAACCTGATTCAACATCTTCGTAGTTTTTGGTCCAAGTTGGTTCCCTGTGAAACCACGTGTGAAACATAATTTTAATTAACAGTGTAGCTTTTGACTGAAAACAATTTTATCATGGATCCGCGATCGAAACACGTTTTCGTGTGTCAGTGTGCGTGATACCTGTGTTTCGACACCATCCGTGGGCGACGACTGTATCACAATAAAACACACCTTTGTAGGAATTTGGCGTGAATTTCATGATAAAGAAGGCAGCTAGCAAGATGTGGAAACTACCATCCTGAGTCACATATGGTCACATGTCAGGCAAGATGCTATTCTGCTCTGTGATTGGTCAGGGAAGTTTACAAAGCACTACCAACGCATTGTATCCTTCCGCATTTAAAATATATTGTACATCTCTTATTTAACGTAACAGGAAAAATTAATTGATCCAAAAATATACCGAGTAATAGCACGTTGCTTAAATTGCTAAAGAAATTAACAGGATGAGGCTAAAGTACATCAATACTCGGAAGGATATCTTTCAGCATCCGCACAAAGTAGTCCCGTGGCGAGAACAGGGATCACCTTGAGCTGCAGAAGTGTAGCGCCTGTTACATCACTTTGAGCTCTTCTCCGGTTAAAAGGTTGGTATCCCCGCTGTCTCTGCTGCTGCAAGGACTTTCTGTAACTGCTCTGTTACTTTATAGCCGCTGTAGCATTGTGGTGGGTTGATCTCATTTGGCATCTCGCTAACTGGTAAGTGCGTGGATGTCACGTTGAGCTCTGACCACAAGGAAACTATCGCAGTGTAATTTGAACAATGATATTTAGCATAAAACGGTGTTTTCTTATACCGAAACGGGGAACAATTGAACGCAGAGGGCTTTTAAAATTCACTTTCCTATTTCTAACCAAGGAGGACACGAGATACTGCACATCCATTATTTAAAGATGATCTAACCGATTAAGTGAGAGTAACACGTATGCGATGGGAAGCCTTTATTTATTCTTTTGCGTTTTCTGCACATTTACACTCGTTTTAGCTGTAAAAATGATCTAAATAGTGATGCGTGAGCTGCTTGGGGGTTGAAAAGTTTCTTCCTGTTGTGGGTGTGACGTGCGCGCTGATTGGCTCATCCTGGTCATGTTCCGTCTCGAGGAAAATGTGACGCAGTGATGTGAACGTGACCTCCACCGCATCGGCATCACATCTCAATAAATATGTTGTTTTACACGCCAATTACGAGGGCGAAAACGGGCAGATTATTAAAGTTATGTGCGTTAAACCGCCACCGTGTCATTTCTGGGTTTTTTTATGTTAACGGCACGTAGCAGCCCGTTTAAAACGTTAACGGCACGTAGCTGCACGTTGACGTGACCGTAGCGCGTCATTGCAGTGGTCTGTAGCCTCCGTGGTCTGTGCCTCCGTGACACTTGATACCAGACAATTGTGTATCTTGCAGCTCATGGAGACTATTCTTCTGATCGTTTTTGCTTTTCTGGAAGTTGTTTCTCAAAACTTCTAAGAGGTCAACCTTGAGTGTCACTTGTGCTTATAATGACTACACTCTCTAAACATTCTTATGTAGCAGGTCTAAATAAGGCAACACCCGAGGATATTTACACATTGTGCAGTGACAAAAAGCACAGTTGCACCTTTGTATTCTCCCAAAAAGCTATATGGTGTGCTATTTTCCACACCTCTTCCTCATGAGTTATTTGTTTTGTACATTCTTTTGGTTAGTGAGTGATCTGGCCTGCTCACCTCTTTGTTATAGTGTTTTGGGTCAATTCACAGCTGCCATGGCTCTCATGGACACAGGAGTTCTCTGTAAACACTGCAGTAGCTTTGTGTAGCTTAAAAAATACCAATTTACAGTGTTGTTAAATGTATTTCTATCTTCGCTTTAGGCAAGGTAAAAATACATTTTACAAACACGTCATGTTGTGAGTTATTATTAGGCAGTCCCATTTTAGTTTGGGGTGTTAGGTGATATGGGCTGCGTGGTCACCTTGGATGCACACTGCTTGGTCATTTAGGCGAACCTTTTGGAAGTTTGCACTGAGATCATGGTATGGACCTAGTTAAAACAATCTTGTTCCAAGCCCTTTATCCTTACTGATGGGATTTACTCTGGAGCTCCTGAAAGTGTCATATGTATGTACCAGCAGAGCAGTAACTAGTTTTCTATCCGCTGTTACTGGGAATAGGCGATTTGGCTTTATAGGCCGCAGACACTCCAGCACTCTGGGGCTGTGCTGGAGGTCAGTGCCTATTCACTATCTGTTTGTCCCCAGAAGAAGCAGGGAACTCTACTGGTGGTATGTAGCTTAGCATGCTAAGTGGTTGAATAAAAAGCCAGCATGCAACAGTTTGAGAGCATGCAACAGGAAGATCTGATTTGAAAGTCAAATTACGTAATCACAACCCTGTAAAACAGTGGTTACAGTCTAGTTTTTTGCATGCATGCTTATTGGTTGTTTAAATTATAGTGTTGGGTGGATGTGTCTGTAGGGGATTGTTGAGGATTATATGTAGCTTCTTTCTAAAGTTAGCATTGCTTCTGTGTTGGGTGGTGTGGCTGTTACTGCTTGTCATAGGTGCATTTATGTCACATCGTGGTTTGTCTCTTATTAGTAGTACATCTCTATTCCACTTGCCTGTCTCACCAAGCCTTTTGGTGCTGGCGAGCTGCAGCCCTGGGATGTGATTCTGCTCACGTACATCGCTGGCCTGACATTTGTATGTTAGCTTCAGTCGTGTGTTACATCATCAGGCAGACTGCAGCCTCTGTTCTGTTTTAGTGCAGCAGTGTCTGGGATCCCCCTGTCGAGATGCATTTATAATTAGGATGTGATGAGTAAGAGGACCAGAGAGGACTGAAGTGTGACTACTAACTTGTTGCAACTTTGTAGCAAAAAAATATATATATGTATATACCTGAGTAACTTTGTATTTAAAGACTGACACAAAATATGTAAAGATTGAAACAAAAGCTCACATTTAGAAGCCATCTTTTAGTATTAGAATATGCCTGACATTTATAAACTGTAACGATGTCTTAACTAAGGCAGAATGTTATGTAACTAATAGCGATACTTTTGTGGAAATGCCTGCTGTTAGTCCACTATTACTATTACAAATTACATTGATGTATTTCTCAAGACCAAGTACACTAAGATCACGACAAACGGGATTTCACAACTGCTTTGTGAAAGGGTAACTGTTAAAACTGTCATGGTGAAATTTTGGCAAATTTACCCTTTATTGGAGCCTCATGGTGGAGCTGTTGCCATGGTAAACATGGAAGAAAGCAGGACGGGAAGAACTGAATGTACCAAATGATTAAGAGGTGTTAACTTGTGCTGAACAATTCTGGAAAATCTATGTAGATGCATTTTTTTTTTCCTTTTCCGGCTCATTAGATTTAAAATTGCTGAAATGAAAACATTCACACTGTGAATGCCAAAGACTACTATTAATTACTGGTAATGCATGCATTTCATAGCATTTTAATATACGTTTAAACTGGAGAGTTGAGAAGCTACATTACATCATGGCTTGTTGGTTAGATAGCAAATTCATTAAGCAATAATTGCAGCTTTTGCCACTTTAAATTTCAATTGCAGTTTCAGTTTGATTGTGATTAAGCTTGCAGCCCTAGTGTGAAATCTCATAGCATGTCAAAACACAAATGTTTTATGCAATCCTGATCACATAATACTATGATGTTAGTTTTAAGATAATGTTAAGGCCTTTTAAAAATACTTCTACATTTTTCTCTTTTAGGACCACTCGTTCTGCACCAGTGAAGGCCATGCCGCAGCAAAAGGTTCAAGACATGGGCACTGCCTTCATCCAGACCCAGCAGCTCAACGCTGCCATGGCAGACACTTTCCTGGAACACATGTGCCTGCTGGACATCGACTCTGACCCCACCACTGCACGCAACACTGGAATCATCTGCACTATCGGTTGGTTCGATTTTCCTTCTTGCAATATAATATATTTGAATAAAATGGAAACTTTAAAAGATGTTTCTTGAAACAGGACCGGCCTCTCGGTCTGTGGATATGCTCAAGGAAATGATCAAGTCTGGAATGAACATTGCTCGCCTAAACTTTTCTCATGGAACACATGAGGTTTGTAATTCCTCCAAAGCACGTAATACTCTTAACAGAAAGTCTTGCCATTGTTCAATGTCACAACTTGTCTACCTGATAATAATGTAAACGCTAGTGTATTGTGGTTTATCACAGGCTGGATGTTTGTTCAGTTTTACTTTGCCAAGTGATTATCAGTTGCTGTTGGGAAAGCATAGGTCTAGACAATGTACTTCAGATTGGTTGACTATATTTCATTCTAGCTTAGCAGATTACCATTTACATATTTATTTAAAATGTAGAAATGAATATAACCATACCAGCTTTATGGGATAATATAATAAAATATTATGTCACATTAGCGTTTTCCAATGTAGAGCATATTATAGACCTCAAAACTAGAACTTGCATTTCTGTTTCTACATCTAACCTGAATAATCTTAAATCTGTTTTATATCCAGGCTGGTCCTCTCAGTGAAGTTTTATGAGCTGTATAATCTTATATGGTTTTATAACTTGAACCTACTACATTGTAATGTGATGCTCATAAAATTTTCATCTGGTTAAAGGTCACACATTTTTACTATATGTTGTACATTATACAGTATCACGAACAAACCATCAAGAATGTCCGTGAGGCCTGTGAAAGCTTTGAACCAGGCAGCATCAGCTACAGGCCTATTGGCATTGCTTTGGACACTAAAGGACCAGAAATCAGAACAGGCCTCATTGATGGGGTCAGTTATTGTTCATTCATTATAAGACAACACAATTGCTTGAACATTTAAAAATATGCAAACTGTATAATTTTTTATTTGACAGAGTGGCACTGCAGAAGTGGAGCTGCAGAAAGGCAACGTGATCAAAATAACCTTGGATGATGCTTACCAAGAGAAGTGCAGTGATCAGATTCTGTGGCTCGACTACAAAAACATTACCAAAGTGGTGGAAGTAGGCAGCAAGATTTACATTGATGATGGGCTTATATCTCTTCAGGTTATGGAGATAGGTAAGTGAATTAGTTGTCATGTTTTGACTATTCAAGGGCATTAAGAACTTAACTCAAACCTTTCCTCAGGTTCTGATTACGTTATGTGTGAGATTGAAAATGGTGGCTCCCTGGGAAGTAAGAAGGGAGTGAACTTACCGGGTGCTGCCGTAGACCTGCCAGCAGTCTCCGAAAAGGACATCCAGGACCTCCAGTTTGGTGTAGCACAGGGAGTGGACATGGTGTTTGCCTCTTTCATCCGTAAAGCAGCAGATGTACATGCTGTCAGAGCAGTGCTTGGAGAAAAGGGCAAAAACATCAAGATCATCAGTAAGCTTGAGAATCATGAGGGTGTGCGCAGGTTTGTAGGAGTCTAATGGGTACATGTAAACCTTTTTTAAATAATAAAGTAATCAAAGTGGTTAATTACAGATTTGATGAGATCATGGAGGCTAGTGACGGAATAATGGTGGCTCGTGGTGACCTCGGGATTGAGATCCCCACAGAGAAAGTGTTTGTGGCCCAAAAAATGATGATTGGGCGCTGCAATAGGGCTGGCAAACCAATCACATGTGCCACTCAGGTCAGGTCACAATATTTTATCATTTGTGAAGTAAGTTCAAATTGCTTTAACATGCTCTCTGATAATTTCAGATGTTGGAGAGCATGATCAAGAAGCCAAGACCCACTCGTGCTGAGGGCAGTGATGTTGCTAACGCTGTCTTGGATGGAGCAGACTGCATCATGTTGAGTGGTGAGACAGCCAAGGGAGACTACCCCCTGGAGGCTGTGCGCACACAACACATGGTGAGCCATCAGTATTGAATATGTGTAAAGTAAATGGTAATTCATAAGATATTAGTATTAATTAAACACTGGCTGAAGAATTTGCACCACAGCACTAACAACCTGATCTTGCATTCTAACATTTTTCTCATACTTGCTGTCAATAACATAGTTCAGCACTTTAAAACCACTTTATTTGTTCTTTCTGTACTAAGTCTGGTTGCATATTATTTACATCACATGTCTATCATGTGAAACATGTATTGGTCAGGGATAGATGGAGTCAATTCGGTGAAGCTTGCCTTTGCTTTAACTGCGTCTGGTCAAACTTCCTGCCGTTCTCCTGGCTTCACTACAGAGGTCATATTGACTCAGCAGTTTGCTGTCTACTAGAACTTGTGCACAAATGAATGCAGCCCTCTTCCTTTGCTTTGCAACTTTCAACTTCTTTTTATTGTGTCTGGCTTTACAATAAATTATTCGTGTAATACACATACTCATAATTTGCCCATGCCATGTTCTTAGCGTGGATATCAACAAAAATGTGAATACATGTTTGGGAAAAAAACAAATTAGATAATTATTATTATTTTGGGTGCAATTTCAATCAATATTTGTTTAAATATTTAATGTATGTTTGGGGTTTTTTGTCCTCTTTTCCTCTGCTATGAATTACCAACATTTCTTCTCTATTTCTGGTTTCTGTCTGTGTCTTTTTTGTGCTATTTTGTCAAATATTGATGCCCTATCTGTCTTTGGACTTACTGTGTGTTCTGTGTGTTTTCTGCTTTCCTCCTTGCATCTGTGCGCCTGCTGTGCGAATGCCTTGCCTCTTTCTTGCCCTGGTTTGTGACAGATTGCTCGTGAGGCCGAGGCGGCCATGTTCCATCGGCAGGTGTTTGAGGACCTGCGTCGCTCCACACCGCACTGCAAAGACCCGGCTGAGGCTATTGCAATCGGGGCAGTCGAGGCATCCTTTAAGATCCTAGCCTCAGCATTCATTGTGCTCACAGGCTCTGGAAGGTAGGAAGGAAAGCTGGTCTTCACCATAAGGATCAGACTGTTCAAAGGGATCTTGAGCGCCTAGAACAGGGCAAGTTAGGCCTTAAGAGTCTGTAACTGGGCCAGTTCTGCAAAACTGTCCCAAACTACTGGTGCACAAAAATATTAAAGTTAAACTTATCAAATTTATTTATTTGAGAACAAAGCCAATCAGTAGTTTGGGGTTTTGCAAGCAGCTCCCAGTGGTGTGAGTGCTTTCAGACAAAAGTCATTGTTTGTGTAACCTTCCTTGCTTCACTCATTCATTCCTCATGGCACCTTGGCGCACAGATAGCTCGAGAGGCAGAGGCAGCCACCTTCCACAGACAACTGTTTGAGGAGCTCAGAAGACACTCCCAGGTGACCAGAGACCC